>NC_083350.1:93919523-94247023 GCF_030254825.1 Meriones unguiculatus
ACAGCTTTTATCAGGACAGTCCGCTGAGCAAGCCAAAACCCACACAATGAGACCAGTAAGGTACTGTTCCAAGTTTCCCCAGAGCTCTTTTTTTTTTTTTTCTGTGAAAGTAGCTGTCTCCTCTACCCCATTTTCTTGCCCAAGCTACCTCTCAGATTCCTTCCGTGAAAATACAAGTGATGTGTGTGTGCACACGTGTGGGAACCCGTCTGTAGAGGTCACAGAAGGATGTCAGGTGTCCTGCCCTGTCACACTCCACCTTATTCCTGTGAGACAGGGTTTCTCGCTAGGCTGGAGGCCATCACGCCCCTGGGACCCTTCTGTGTGTTCCCACAATGCTGGAGTTACAGTGCAGCCAACCATGTCCTGCTTTTAGAAAGGGTTTGTTTTATTTTAGCCAGGCATAGTGGCATGCTCCTCTAATCCCAGCACTTGGGAGTCAGAGGCAAGCAGATCTCTGTAAGTTCGAGGCCAGCCTGGTCTACATAGTGAGTTCTAGGATAGCCGGAGCTATCCTAGACAGGGTCTCACTGTCTCAAAAACTACAACAAAAAGATTTACTTTATTTTTTCATTATCTCTGTATTTGTGTGGCCCATCAGCCACTCAACACACTTTCTGGGAACCAAACTACTGAGCCATCTCTTCCACCCTGTGTCCAGCTTTTAAAAAAAAAATAATAATTTATTTAATTTTATTTTATGTGTATTGATGTGAGAGTGTCAGATCCTTTGGAGCTAGAGTTACAGACATGTGAGTTGCCATGTGGATGCTGGGGATTGAACCTGGGTCTTTTGGAAAAGCAGAGAGTACTCTTACCCACTGAGCTGTCTCTCCAGCCCTGTGTCCAGCTTTTTTAAAGTGACTGCTGGGGATTTGAATTCAGGCCCTTGTGATTACACAGCAAGTACTTTTACCTGCAGAACCATCTTCCCATTCTGCCATTATCACATTTTTACCCTCCACTCACCTGCCATCTGATGTGAGTTACATTTCTTTTTTTATTTTTATTTTTTATTAATTACAGTTTATTCACTTTGTATCCCAGCTGTAGCCCCCTCCCTCATTCCCTCTCAATCCTACCCTCCCTCCCTAATCTCCTCCCTTGCCCCTCTCCAATACCACTTATAAGGTAGGTCCTCCTCCCCCTCCATCCGACCCTAGTCTAACAAGTCTCGTCAGGACTGGCTGCAGTGTCTTCCTCTGTACAGCCTGGCAAGACTGTACCCCCCTTCAGCAGGGGGTGGGGGTAGTCAAAGAGCCAGCCACTGAGTTCAGTCAGAGGCAGCCCCTGCTCCCCTTACTAGGGAACCCACTTGGATACTGAGCTGCCATGGGCTACATCTGTGCATGGGGTTCTAGGTTATCTCCATGCATGGTCCTTGGTGGAGTATCAGTCTCAGAGAAGACCCCTGGACCCAGATTTCTTGGTTCTCTTGCTCTCCTTTTGGGGCTCCTGTCCTCTCCAGGTCTTTCTATTTCCCCCTTCTTTCATAAGATTCCCTGTACTCTGCCCAAAGTTTGGCTATGGGTCTCAGCATCTGCTTTGGTACACTTCTAGGTAGAGTTTTTCAGAGGCCCTCTATGGAATGGATACAGAAATTGTGGTACATTTACACAATGGAATACTACTCAGCAATTAAAAACAAGGAAATCACGACATTTCTTGAATATTTTATGAATGTTAACATTTTTGCATTATTGTGCTGGTGGCTTGGACTCTTTCAAATCACTTGATCAAAGACTAACCTTGGTTCAGACATCTTCCAGACTTAACAAGGCTTTACGGCTCAGGTTTTGTCATGGAGACCTCATCTCGTCATTTAGGACTGTTACAACTGGGAAGAGAATGTAAAGAAACAAAAGAACACAGGCAACACTCCAGCCATGGCTCCTGGAAATGGCCTACGATGGATATATAGGCTGTGACACACACACATACACACACACACACAGGTATACAAACACACACAAACTCATACTCACACACATGCACACACTAGATGAATAAAAATGTAATGAACGTTCTTTTTAAAAAAGAAGCTTCCATCAAAACCTGAGAATACTATCTGCTCACCAGCTTTTGAACTCAAATACATTATGCCTTCAATATGTGGATTGGGGTCTCTCTAGAAAGATGAGTGAGCCCACTTCAATAGCAACAACATCAGATGCTGGTCACAATCCCAGTTGTCCCCCACTGTGTTTAGTCTGTAAATTTTGTGTGAAATTGTGATGTTACAGTGTGTTAATATGAGACCATGGCCTTGAAGGGAAGGACAATCTTTTTTTCTTGCTCAGCTTTGGCTGCAGAGAAAGATGGGACCCCTGTGTTCAAGTTCCCCAGATGGAGAGTGAAGGGTAAAACCATCGAGGAGGTGGCAGAAGCCTACCGGTCGGTGGGCGCTGAGCTCAACGTGCTGCCCTTCTGCACACAGTTCATCCCCATGGATGTCATTGACGGCCCAAAGCACGGCTCCATCATCTACCACCCATCGCTCCTACCCAGGCACAGAGGAGCTTCGGCCATCAACTGGTGAGAGAGCAGGGGTGAGGCTCTGTTTGCATAGTCCACGGTTTTTCTGTTTTTCTCCTACATGATGCAGACACTAGGTGGGCTTGGGGCTGGGGAGGTGGCTCAGCCAGCAATGGGCTTGCTGTGCACACATTAGGATCTGAGTTCGGATCCCCAGCACCCACAGAAAAGCTGGGCTTAGAGGCTTGTGTCTGTAATCCCAGCTAGAAGAAGGCAGAAAAAGGTGGCTGCCTGGAGCTCATTGACCAACCAACCTGCCTGAATCAATGGGCTCAAGGTTCTGAGAGAGACCCTGATTCAAAAAATAGAATGGAGAACTGAGGAAGATCCTGGCTATCAGACCCTGTCCTTTGCATGCGTGTGTACACTGCATACACACTCACATAAACACATGCATACAGCATGCACACACACACCTAATATGCCTCTAAGGTCCTGAGTGATTGCTCCAGTTCTGTGACCTCCTCTGAGGTCTGGAGACACTGCATGAAGTGGGACAGAATTCTCCAAGGACAGCCTCTGGGTATTAATTCCAGTGACTGTAACCAGGTCCCAAAGCTTCAGTAGTCTGATAGAGAGGATCAATTTGATTGACGCACTTTTGACATGTGCCTTCAGAGTCTTCATAGTGCATGATGCCCTTATAACTTTTTTCTTTTTACACAAAGGATCCCAGTGCATTGAAGAAAATGCAGGATTACTGGGAAGTGCCTTCTTTCTCAGCCATCACCCCTCCTCCGACTTCATGCTTCTCAAAGAGGCTCTGACCAACATTCTCTCATGCCTGCTTTAAGCACAGCTCCTGGCACACCATAAGTCTCTAACTGCATGAACACCGTGGTGCACTATGCTGAGGCTGAACTGGACCTTTTCCCCCACTTTCACCTTCATTCTCTTACCAGCCACCTTCCTGGTATCCCTCAGCACCAGGTTATTGACCATAAAAAATCAATATGTGGTTTAAATGTGCTAAAAATACTTTGGAGTATTTGAAGATGGGTACTAGGAATTTATCTCCTTTTGGTCATATGAATAATAGTACTCAATACCTTTGCACTTGAATCTGTATTTTTTTCACTTTGAATTCTTTCTATATACAGAATCATTGGGACAAAGCATATAAATATTTTCAAGGCTCTTGACAGTGCAATGATAATTCCTCAATATTTCTGAAAAAGGAGACCCACTGGATGGCTGATTTAGGTCTTGCTTGCTTGATCGCTTAGAGAAATAAAAATAATTTAGGAAGGGGTTTGAGGCTGGAAAGATGGCTCTAAAGTTAAGCTGCTGTTATGAGCAGAGTTTGGTTCCAACACTCAAATCAGGTATCTTTATGTAGCCTGTAACTCCAACTCCAGGGGCTTTGGTGTCCTTTTCTGGCTGCAGGTCATCTGCACACATATGCACACACATGCACTTAAAGGCACATACATTAAAAATAAACCTTAAAAAGTGATTTCGCGCTTTATGAACAATCAGTTTACAACTTTAGTGTATATGCCTGCTCTCTGATACATGTTTATGATATTTGCTCACTGTTTGTATTATAGTCAAGCTAAGCATTTCTCTTAGTCTAGGTGGTACACAGCATATAGTATGATTAGTTGATCTAAAAACTGACGTTTACTGCAGTTTACATAGCCAGTGTGGAGCTAATTCTATGACATTTATACTCAATTATACTACCTAAATTAACAACCAGTTTTCCTTTTCACCCTGTGCTGAGTATCCTGATTTATCTTTCATTCTTATTCTATCTAATAAACGATCACGTGCAATGTAGGAAGTACACGCAGGCATGAAAATTACTCAGTCCTAAAGAAGAAATATGACTCTTGCAGTCAGTGGGTAACAGGAAGGATGGACGCTGACACTGCTTTTTGTTTTGTTTTATTTTGTTTTGCTTTGTTTTATTTTTGAGAGAAACCCTGTCTTAGGGTTCAATATCCCTGCCTGTCCTGGACTCACTTTGTAGACCAGGCTGAAGATCTGCCTACCGCTGCCTCTTGAGTGCTGGGGTTAAAGGCATGTGCCACCACGCCCAGCCTCTGACACTTTTTTTTTCTTTTATTAAACACTTTAATATTTATTTTTATTTTATGTACATTGGTGTTTTGTCTGCAAGTGTGAGGAGGTCAGATCCCCTGGAACAGGAGTGGGTGTTGAACCCATGTCTTTTAGGAAGAGCAGACAGTGCTCTTAACCGCTGACACCTTTTAAGAAGTGCCACAAGCCATAACTGCAAGATTGTAAGACATATGTGAGGACGCAGGAAATAGCAGCTGCTGGGTGACGGCTGTGAATGTGGAAGGCGCTGAGCCCTACTGTAACCTTCTCCAGCCACTTCATTGACTATCTCCTTCTCCATTGTAACTTCCTCGCCCTTTAACACAACTAATTCTCTGCTTGATACAATCGACCAGCATTTTAAGTTGAAGCTGTTTTTTCCACAGGACTCTAATCATGGGAGATAAGAAAGCTGGGTTTTCTGTTTTCTGGGCAGATGATGGCTTAGACACAGGACCCATCCTTCTTCAGAGATCATGTGACGTCAAACCCAATGACACAGTGGATGTGCTCTATAACCGGTTCCTTTTTCCTGAGGGGATCAAGGCCATGGTCAGTATACTTACACCATCAACTCTGATTTAGAACACTTCTAACATTTAGGGGTTGTTATTTTTTTCATCAAAAATTTGCCAGGCCAGGCATGGCAGCACATACTGTAACCCCTAGTAACTCATGCCTGTAATGCAGATTTGAGCTCGAAAGTCCCATAGTCTGTGATGCTGACTTAATCCTCTTTAAAAAGATGGGAACCGACAAGACAACAACTAAACTGCTCCATCCTTTTGCCAAATACTTGAATCTCCAACCCTGTTGATAGTGACTAGTTCTAAGAAGGAATAAAGAACTTTAATTTTTTTTCTATGTAATTTAAGTTTACTTTAAAGGTATTTTACTTAGTCTACATAACAGGGTGAAATTCGGTTACTGATTTATTTATTCAGATGTGCTCAGAGTGAAAAAACTGTAAACATGCATCCATACCATGCAGTGAAATATTTCACCCATTAAAAATTCAGAGTGAGAAAGTAATTTCTATGCCATTTGGTTGTCTCCCTCTGCCCACCAGGTTCATTGCCACGATAAACAGAGCGACCTGTCGCCTCCCTTCCCCCATCTCTCTGGGTTGAACCTAGTGCCTTGTGTATGCTAAGCGTGAGCTTTGCTCCAGGCCTTCACCTCCAGCCCCAACAAGGATTCTTGCTTGACTGCGGGCTTGATATTGGAGTGGGTACACCTGGGCATAGATCCTGCCAGGCATGTCAAGCCTTTTGTCACTGTGAAATGACGCTGTAACCTACAAAGTTGACACTCAGAAGACATGCAATTGAGTTACCAAAACAATTTTTAAAAATCTTGTGGTGTTTTAGTTTGTGTCTAATGTTTCTGAGTTGCATTCATAGCAAATGTGGCTATATGGCCAAATGTGGCTGAGTCTAGAGTTAGTGCTCTGACATCTCTTGAAACTAGTTTCCTCATTTGCCAAACAGAGGTGTGGTATACACCTTTCAGGACACATGGAATGTCTGTAAGTGACAACGTACATGAAGTAGCTGTCACACCCTATGTGCTTGTCATGTAGACGGACCTGGAGCACGCATGGCAACGTCACCACAGCCTGACTTTCTGAGCAGATTTATATGCACTCAGTCTGTTGAAAGCAAACTTCCATTAGAAGGGCCATGCCTTGTGGCTCTCTGGGCTCTAACACCAATGATGATTTTGGCTTTAGGTAGAAGCCGTCCAACTCGTAGCTGACGGAAAAGCTCCTCGAATTCCCCAGCCGGAAGAGGGGGCAACATATGAAGGTATCCAGAAGAAGGAAAATGCTGAGGTATTTGCATCCATAGTGCACAGCGAGTCCCTGCCCTCTACCTTTGAGTAGTTCCCAGCGTAGGAGTTCCTGACCCAGGGGCAGTCCCTCCAAGTCAGCTGGTCCTATGTGTCCCCACTCCTATCTGGGATGAAGAGAAGTTAGTGTCACCTGTAGGCCTCACAGCCTATATTTGTGCTCACCCAGATTTCGTGGGACCAGCCTGCTGAAGTTTTGCATAACTGGATCCGAGGTCATGATAAGGTCCCTGGAGCCTGGGCAGACATAAATGGACAGGTATGCTTTCAATGGATACAAGTTCCCCATACAATCCCCCCACCACGCTGTGTGAGAGTGTGTGTGTGTGTGTGTGTGTGTGTGTGTGTACCACTGGTATTTAAACCCACGGCCTTGCACCATGAGAGCACTATAACATCACGCTACGCTTTTGGCTCCATCTCACTAAGTTGCTTAGATTGATTTTGAATTTGTGATCCTCCTTTAACTGTGGCTTTGGGAAGGCAGACTGTGAGTTTGAGGCCAGCCTAGTCTACAGAACAAGTTCCAGGCCAGCCAGAGCTTCACAGTGAGATCTTGTGTAGACAGACAGACAAACAGACAGAAGAAAGAGGAAGGAACAAAGGAAGGATGGAAGAAAAACAGACAGGGAGAGAGGGAGGGAGGAAGGCAGGAAGATTAAATAAGTTCCCCATTCATATAAATACATAGTTCCTGCTGCACAGGAAATATTCAACACATATTAACTATAACAGGCATTATTTATAGGATGATATTTTTTTAAAAGTCAGTACCCTTTGCCCTTGGTCACCATCCTTTCTAGTCTTGTTTTCTGGACTTGATCCCCAGAATAGCCTGCACAGCTCATGCCTCAGCTTTGCCAGCACTGGGATTACAAACCAGCATCATCACACCCAACTTTTTAATTTTTTTTTATTATTATCATTTATTGCAATTTATTCACTTTGTATCCCAGCTGTGTCCCCCTTCCTCATCTCCTTCCAATCTCCCTCTTCTCCTCTCAAGCCCCTCTCCAAGTCCACTGATAGTGGAGGTCCTCCTCTCCTTCCATCTGACCCTAGCCTATCAGGGCTCATCAGGACTGGCTGCATTGTCTTCCTCTGTGGCCTGGTAAGGTTGCTCCCAGCTCAGGGGGAGGTGATCAAAGAGCCAGCCACTGAGTTCATGTCAGAGACAGTCCCTGCTCCCCTTACTAGGGAACCCATTTGGAGACTATGGGCTACATCTGTGCAGGGTTTCTAGGTTATCTCCATGTATGGTCCTTGGTTGGGGTTTCAGTCTCTGCAGGGACTGCAGGGCTCAATTTTTTGGGCTCTGCTGGTCTCCTTTTGGAGCTCCTGCCCCCTCCAGGTCTTTCTATCTCCCCCTTCTTTCATAAGCTTCCCTGCACTCTGCCCAAAGTTTGGCTGTGAGTCTCAGCCTCAAAACTCCAATCGGTAGAGTCTTTTCAGCACATCCAGCTTTTTACCCTGTGTCAAAGCTCTAACTCTAACACTTTACCACCTGAGACTCTCCCCAGGCCCTTTAAGAGTTTAAAAACTGTGTATTCAGTGTGTGTGTGTGTGTGTGTGTGTGTGTGTGTGTGTGTGCGTGTGTGTGTGTGTGCGCGCGCGCATGCGTGCGTGTGCACTTGCGTGCGTACTACTTGTGTGTAGGAACCTTCAGAAACCAGAAGGCGTCAGATCCCCTGGAACTGGAGTTGCAGGTGGTAGTAAGTGACCAGGTGGGTGACTGAACCTGTCCTCTGCAAGAGCAGCAAGCACTCCTAACCACGGAGCCCCTCTCTAGCCCATCTCTGAGACGGTGATCACATATTTGCAGATTGCCATTTGTTACCTTTCTACTGACGCTCGATTCAGTCCTACCAAATAAATGTATGACAAAACTGTGTCTCAACCTTACTATAGATCTGAACTTCGGTGTTTGTACAAGGCGTTGCTTGCACTCGGCCCTGGTGGTGGCTTTGCCTCCTGAATTTACAGGGTTTGATCTCTTTATTAGATGGTGACTTTCTACGGCTCTTCATTATTGACTAGTCCTGTGCCTGCTGGAGAACCACTGGACATTACAGGTGCCAAGAAGCCTGGTCTTGTTACCAAAAATGGACTTGTTCTTTTTGGTAATGATGGAGAAGCAGTGAGTGTACTAAGCCACTTTTTCGTCTTCCTTCTTTAACCACAGCTATTAGGAAATGGCTCCCCTGGCACTCATTGGGAGGTGGGAGCTCACGGTGTCTGTGCCCCACTTCTCTGGAGATGCATGGTGTCCTCTGCACCAAGACACGGTTCCTCAGGATGGCCCCATGGACCCTCACAGTGAGGGAGCCCTGGGAACTGGGTCAGAAATGTGGGCCTCTGCTCACCCACCTGCTGGTTTGGGTGGGACAGCTCTCCCTGCTGTGTTTCCTTGTCTATAAAGCCTGTCAGTGATTAGGAAGGCCTGGCAAGACCCACAAGGTCTCTTTCATTATCCTCTGCTGTCACCTCCCTAGGGCAGCCCCACCCATATGACTAGTTTCAGGCCTCCTGGACAGTTTCCCGGTGAAGAGTATAAAGGGCCATTGTAGTTTACACATCTGTCCCCATTGTTAAGGGTAAATGAATGGTTAACATTACAGTGTCTTAGTGCCCAGCTGCTGCTAAGTCTTAAACCAGCACTGGACAAATCACTGAACTTCACTGAGCCCCCAGTTCTGCAACAACAAAGCCGCACAACAGCCCCCATCTCCATCGGGATTGATTTTAGCACATGCCTCCTAACGTAGCAGACCGGTGGCATGCTGGCAGCAGTGGCGTGTCCTGGGGGTGTGCCACTATGAAGACATCTTTCCAGTCCCTTTAGACATGGGAAAGCAGGTCGACCATATGTCTGCATTCTCTGAACAAGCCGACCTCTATACCCACCTGAGGCGTTACACTCCTCCTCCCAGCAGGCTTGCCCTTAGATGGTCTGAATCTTCAGCTTGTTTCCCTGCTGTTCCATAGCTGATGGTGAGGAACCTGCAGCTTGAGGATGGGAAGATGATCCCCGCCTCCCAGTACTTTTCATCGGGTGAGACATCAGTGGTTGAACTTTCAGCTGAGGAGATGAAAGTAGCAGAGACCATCAAGGTGAACATGTGGTGTCCTTAACGTGACCTTGGAACCCCGATGCCTGCTTGTGGTTGGTGCAACTGTCCTTAGGCAGAGGAATGGGACTTTATCTCCTCCTTCTGTATAAGCTGTGGTTAAGAAAGCAACTCAGAAATATTCATGCTCAGACACAGAATATAGATATTTTTTCAGTTCTAGGCTGCCTTGGGGGTGGGGTTGGATGAAGTTGGGACACGGGGGATAAAGGTAGAACCATTCAGAAACCCAAACTGAGAGTCATTTTTATTCTAGCCAGAAGGACAAAAATTCTGTCATAATTGTATTTCATGTTCCATAGGGGAAAACTGGGGAGAGGGTTCAGGTCACCTCCTCTTTATAGTCACTGGTCATGTGTGACTGATAGAGATGCTCAGCCATGCTGCCATATTGTGCTTCGGGTGAAGGGCAAAGAGGTCTCTACCATGGGATTCCACACAGTTCTTCATGAAAGTGGCCCTTTTCCTGCAGGTCATCTGGGCTCGAATTTTAAGCAACATCCCTGTGATTGAAGACTCCACAGACTTCTTTAAATCTGGAGCAAGCTCAATGGATGTTGTGAGGTAAAGCCACACTATGAACTCTCTCCCTCTGTCTCTGTCTTTCTCTCTCTGCCCCCTCCCACCCCCAGACTTGTCTATTACATCTCCCTTTTCTTCATGCTTTTTGTTACTGTTTCCATGATCTTTTTATTTGTTGCTAACCAGGCTGTTTTCACATTTCCTTTACTGTTTCTAACGGTTTGTTCTTTTCAAGAGACGTTTCTTGTTATTAGTGTGTGTGTGTGTGTGTGTGTGTGTGTGTGTGTGTGTGTACGTGCAGGTACCCACAGAATCTAGAAGATGGCACAAGATGTCCTGAAGCTGAAGTTACAGGCAGTCATGAACTGCCCAAATGGGTGTTGGGAACCAAATTCAGGTCCTCGGCCAGAGTGGTATGTGTTCTTAACCACCGAGCCACTCTCCATCCCGGGACACTGATTCTTATACCTCACCTGCCCATGTCCCAGGATTTCCCACCCTCTCATTGCCCTAATACCTCCCTTTTATTCATGAGGTAATCAAAAATATTAACTTCAAGAGCACATGACATCATCAAAGTCAAGAGGTGTAGGCCTCTAAACTGCAGTTTCTGAGCAGTAACTCACGAGTTCCTAGAAAAGTCTAGCTAGCTCACTAAGGATTTCAATACTGTGTTATTTGTTGCTGACAAGATACCTATAGGAATCATGCATTCCCTGTCAGAGTGAGTTACATCAACAATTTGTTAATTAAAAAAAACATATGCATTTATTTCTGTGGGGTGTGTCTGGGCAAGCACATGCCACAACACACATGTGGAAGCCGGAGAAAAATTGTGGGGGTCTATTTGTGCCTTCCACAAACTCTCAGGTTTGTGGCAAGCGCCTTTATCCTCTGAGCCATCTGGCCAGCCCTGCTGTTATCATCTTAGTCATCTACCAAGTACATCAGCTTCTTACCACAGGTGGTGGGCTTTCCATACCGGACCTGGCACACCTTTGCCAACAAGGCCGGCTGATAGCTGAGAAATTGAAGGACTAGAAAGGACTTGGGATATTGACCTTCTATGCATGCTACCGATAACTACTTAAATATGTAATACAAACAAACAGTCGTCTTTCTCTCGTAGAGAGACTACAGAAAGTATTGTTACGTTCTCATAATCTTTCCAGTCAGGAGGCTGTTTGTTTGTTTTTTCCTCTCACTTTCTGAGATCATTTGAAAGGTACAAACTTTTATGTGCCCATAACTTTGTGCTGTAGTTAAAACATCTTTCCCTTAATTTATCTTATTTATAGTTCTGGCTAAATTAAAAAACAACAAAACTGTCTGCAGGATAGGTTTTTAATTTTCTCATGCCACATCGTATTTTACAGTTATTTTATGTCTCTCTGTGTGTTCCTGCTCCTCTTGCATGCATCACATGTGTGCAGCTCCATAGAGGCCAGAAGGGGGTGTCAGGTCACCCCGGAACTGGAGGTACAGGCAGCTGAGAGCTGCCCTATGCGGGTGAACTGAACCCAGGTCCTCTGTAAGTGGAAAGTGCTGTCCCTCAAGTCTCTGCCCCAAATCTTAACATCTTCTGCAGTGGCCACCAAAGACAATCTTGTATGATGCAAGCAGGAAGCGCTCCAAAGCCTCTTGACCGAGTGAACAGTGAACAGGCCACAAAGCTCTTTAGAATGGACGTAATGTGAGCTGGTTCTCGCCTTCAGGCTGGTGGAGGAGGTCAGGCTGCACTGTGGAGGGCTTCAGCTGCAGAATGAGGATGTCTACATGGCCACCAAGTTTGCAGATTTCATCCAAAAGGTTGTGCGGAAACTGAGAGGAGAGGACCAAGAGGCGGAGCTGGTGGTGGATTATGTAAGTGCCTCATTGATGTTTAACTCCAGACTCTTACAGTCCACTGCCACAAAGAACATCTGGCCTTTAAGGCTAGCTTTATTGCTGGGCAGTGGTGGTGCTTGCCTTTAAATCCCAGCACCAAGGAGGCAGAGGCAGGCAGATCTGTGTGAGTTCGAGGCCAGTATAATCTACACAGTAAGTTCCAGGACAGCCGTGGATACACAGTGAATCCCTGTCTGGGAGGGGCGGGGGGGGGGGAATTATTGAGATAAACTCAGGTGCCATAAAATTCACCTTAATTAAATTTGCTATTCAGTGATTTTTTAGAACATTCACAAATTGCACAATCATTATCACTACTATCTAATTGTAGAATAGTTTTATCACTCTAAAAGGACGGACTGCACCCAGTGGCAATTACACCAGTCTTCTCTTCTTGCCAGCTCTGTACCCAGGCCCTCAAACATCACTTGTCTCTTTTCTGTGTCTACGGATTTGCCCTGATGTCAATATTTCATATAAATTGAACTGTGCAACATGTGGCCTTTTGTGTTTGTTCTGTCTCTTGACATAATGTGTTCAGTGTTCGCCCTTACAGCACCTTCCGCCAATCTTTCTGGCCAACTAATATTCCCTTGTGTACAGATATACTTCCTCTTTTTAACCCACTCATTAGATGAGGCATGCTTTGGATCATTTCTCTTCAGAAATTCAGACATGTCTGTTTTGTTTTTTCACTTTCTTGGTAACATCCTTTGACACGTAACAGATATTTTTTCCCCCTGAGACAAGGCCCCACTATGTAGCCTTGGCTGTCCTCAAACTCTAGTAGACCAGGCTGTCCTCAAACTCACAGAGATCTGCCTGCCTCTGCTTCCCTA
Source organism: Meriones unguiculatus (assembly GCF_030254825.1). Taxonomy (NCBI): domain Eukaryota; kingdom Metazoa; phylum Chordata; class Mammalia; order Rodentia; family Muridae; genus Meriones; species Meriones unguiculatus. Next base: position 93,932,353 of record NC_083350.1, read on the forward strand.
GTGCTAGGAATAAAGGTGTGTGCCACTAAGCCCAGCTGAGATTTTTATTTTTAGTGAATCTTTGTCACGGCGCTGTTACTTTCTCTGTATCTTGTCTGCAGCCTCTACTTCTCCTCTGCCGTCTTCTGTGATGGAAGGATGGCCTGGGATGCCTTTCTCAGCCTGCATTTTGTTCCTTTCACTACACCTTTACTTATCTTCTTAATAAGCATCTTTGTTTAAAGCAATCTCATTCAGATACCAACTTAATACCACATGTACAGGAAAACCCCTGCCACACAGCTGTGTTATATACCCCTAAATTTGGCCTATAGATTTTCATATTAATTTCATCTGGATTTTCTATAAAACCCACCAAAGGTTTTAAATTATTGCTTTATTCAACTGTCTTTTTCTTGCTTTGGTTTTTATTTGTAAATTATGTGTATGCATGTGCGTCTCTGAGATTTTTGTGACCATGAATTCAGGTGCCCATAGAGGCCACAAGAGGGTGTCAGGTCCCCCTGGAGCTGGAGTTACAAGTAGCTGTGAGCTGCCTCACGTAGGTTCCGGGAACTGAACCCCAGTCCTCTGCAAAGGAGCAAGGACTCTCAACTACTGCACCGTCTCCTACACAGGCAGATAGCAACTGTCTTTTAAAATCAGATAAAGAGAAAGCTAAAAACAACAAGAGCTGTTTTTATACAGATTTCTCTCTTTACCTATGTAGTCACTTAAGAAATCTATCATCCACTATTATACTTTGAGGCAGGGTCTCTCCCTGAACCTGGGAAGCCACAAACCCCATCACCTCCCTGTCTCCACACCCCTCAGAGCTGGGGTGACAGGTGTGTATGGTTTTTCCAGCCTGTTCCATGGTTGCCAGGATCTGAACTCTAGCCCTGCACAGAAAGTGCTCTTGACCACCAAGCCATCTCTCCGGCTTCTTTATATGGCTTCATGTTGCTGTTTGATGTCCTTTCATTCCAGTCCAAAGGTTCACCAGGATATCATTGAACTCTGTCTGACCATTTGGGAATGCTTTCATTTCTCCTTCCTTGTGGAAGAACGTGTTTTCAGTAGGAGGCAGATTCTGGTGTCTCCATTTTATTGATGGAAACCCTTGGGCTTGATGGAAACGAGTAAAGTAGTGACAGTCTCTGCTTGTTATCCAGTAGCAGAGAGAACAATAAGGCAGCTCGTGTGTAACTCAGGGAAGAAATCTTGAGATGGCCTAGAATAAAAGGAAAAAGAATTTGAAAGGATCACAGTGGCACAACAGTGGTGCTGTCGAATCTGCCACTAGATGGCGCTGTCTACAGGCGTTTGCAAAACGATTCTTATCTGAGACAGACCTTAGCGTCTGACCTTAGCACCTGAGCATCATGAGTCCGTCTGTCCTGTGATAGTAGATATCCTTAGAATCCCACCGAGCTAGCCTCTCTTTCCACATTAGAATATGTTTCTTTAATATATATATGTATATATACATATATATTATGGTTTTAAATTTTCTTCTTAAATTTGTTGGAGTGCACATGTGTGAGTGTTTTGCCTTGCCATGTATGGCTGTGCACCCATGTGCACTTGGCTCCCTCAGCTCAGTAGAGAGCTTCAGATGCCCTGGAACTTGAGTTACAGAAAATTTGTGAGCTGTTCTGTGGATCTTCCGTAAGAACAAGTGCCATCTCTGCAGCCGTGTGCATGTTTATCGCCATCTGCTCTCAAGTGGATAAGCACAGAAATACACTGACTTTATTCTCAGGTCTCAAAGGAGGTCAACGAAATGACGGTGAGAATGCCCTATCAGTGTTTCATAAACGGACAGTTTGTGGATGCCGAGGATGGAGAGACGTACGCCACCGTCAACCCCACAGACGGATCTGTGAGTAATGGCAGCCGCAGCCACCAGCTTTTGGCTTATAGAGCTGTGACCAGGCAGATGGAGGTTACTGGACTCTTAGCTCTTTGCCCCCAACCTCCTCATTCAAATGCATTTCATGAATTTCTCTTACCCATCCAGGTCTGACGCTAGCTAATATGAACTATAGTGACCTTTCTTAGTGGACTGTTTCTGGCAAATTTACACTGTGGTGTCCATATACTGCAGAAGATCTCTCTGTACAGAGCTGCGGGGGGGGGGGGAGGGGTACTCCAGACTCTGAGAATCATGGCAAGCAAGTGCGCTTCCCTGAGGAGGAACTGTACAGTTGTCCTGAGTGTGTTCCGGGTAAGAGGAGGCATAAATGGACCCTGATCAGGTTCTGTTGCCACAGTCCAACTACATCTGTCTGTCTGTGTTGCCCCATGTGGATTGGTTTCTGAGGATCTTTTCTCAGTTAAGTCATGCTCTGCTTTTACTACCAATAGAGTGTTAATTCCGGGAGCCACGCTGACAGACCCCTCAGGTGGCCTGCTTTGCTTGCCTTGAAACAGACACTATGCAGAGTATCCTACGCTTCATTAGTGGATGTTGACAAAGCAGTAGCTGCAGCCAAGGACGCCTTTGAAAATGGAGAATGGGGAAGGATGAATGCCAGAGAAAGAGGAAGACTGATGTACAGGTGTGTTTTCTGGGAGAACAACTGTGTTATCTTTGGGTATTGTTTGACACTGGCACTGTCAAGACTTTAAAATTCCCACAAAACATTCTACCTTGAACGTCTCCGTGGGAGACATGATCTATCTTTCATCATCTGAGTCATATAAAATCCCACACAAGCTCCTGATGTTTGGATTACTGCTTGTATCAGTCAAAGGTCATCAAGGCTTATGTAAGGGCTGGTGGCAGAGGAAGTGGGGACTTCTCCTAGGTCTTAAGGGATACAGGAAGAAGTGACTAAAAGCTATGGCTGCAGGAGAGCACTGTACAGTGGTCTGGGATGGGGAGCAACCACAAATGAGTGTTTAACCCCTGACCATGCCCTTCACCTACTACAATAATCTCAGTCACCAGGTAACAGGCTATAGAGGTCATCCTCCAAGGTCATGGACCAGAGTAGAGAATGGACAAGCTGCTTGTGGGCGACATCCTACACCTAGTTTTCAAAGACAAAGCAGGAAGGAGGGGAAAATGCTAAGGTTCTGAAGGAATGTTACAAATGGGTAATTAGTTTCAATGATTCCTCCTGGTTTCTGCTTACCTGTAGCTAAACATTTGACCTGAATTGAAAGATCTTTTAGATCTTCGAGAAGCCTGTGGGGGAGGAGGTATCATTTCCAGTCCAACTCTTGAGTGTCCCGAAAGAACCATTCCAGGGAGGGAAGAAAGGAGGGGAGAAGGAGCGAGGGAGGGAAGGAAGAGAAAGGGAGGGGGAGAGAGGGAAAGAGGGAGAGAGGGGAGGACGAGAGAGGGAGGGGAGGAGGAAGAGAAGGACACGCTGACACATTCTCACTATTTCGCACAGTCCCACAGACCCATTCCCCTTCCTCAGGATGGAAACATTTCTGTAGAGTCAGAAAGCGCCCACGGTCCTCGGGTGGCGTGGCTCTCTTGCCGACAGCTCCCTGCGCATTAATGAACTACCCCATTGCTGCTGGTTCCTCTGACCCACACTCCTGCCTGTGACCACTGGGGACCTCAGCCACACCTCTGCTGCGTATGCACATAGGAGGCAAAGGGCACACGATGGGGACATGGCTGGCTTCTCTCTGTAACTCAGAAGGCTGGGTTATAGCTCATGATAAAACATCTACCATGTGTGAGGCCTAGGTCAATCCACAGCCCTACAGGAACTGTAATGATAACCTCCTGACACAAACTATTTATACAATTACTTATTCAATGTCTACCTTCCAGGTCCATGCTCTCCGTAGGGGTAGGTGTGCTGCCCCCTCTGGACTGTCTCTGGAACCTCGGTCCAGCGGGGTTGGTGTCCTGTGCAGGGCTGGCATATATGGCTGGTCGGGGCTCCATCACTGTGTGCTGAGTGGATTTCTTTTGCTGACCACGCAGACTTGCCGACCTACTGGAAGAAAACCAAGAGGAGCTGGCGACCATAGAAGCACTGGATTCCGGGGCTGTCTACACGCTGGCGCTGAAGACTCACATCGGAATGTCTGTGCAGACGTTCCGATACTTCGCAGGCTGGTGTGACAAAATTCACGTAAGCACAGGTGCTCCTCATTCCTAGAGGAGAGTGGCCACAAGCTTGAGAGTTTGAGGCAGGTTTGGCCTCCAGTTCTCTAACAGAATTAGTCCCCTGGCCTCTGGAGAGGCACAATGCCAGATCCCCACATCGCAGAAAGGCAGGCCTGCCTGCTCTGAGCCTCCTTTAAATGCTTTTCTTTAATGTTATTGTGTGCATGTGTCTGCATGTGCAAATGTGCGTCAGTGAATGTGTGTATGTGCTACCACATGTCTGTGGAGGTAAGAGCAACTCTGGAGAGTTGGAACTGACTTTCCACCTCATTTTGAGGCAGGGTCTCTCTTGTTTTCTTGCCACTGTGTATACCAGGCTAGCTGTCCCAGAAGCTTCCCGGTGACTCTTTATCTCTGCCTCCACGACTCATCAGAGTGCTGGGACTACAGACGGGATTTCCAGGGGTCAAATTCAGGTTGCCAGTCAGGCTTGTACAGCACATGCCTTTACCCCACTGAGCCCTTTCCTTAGCCCCCAGGAGCCTTTTTGTAGCAGTGTGAGCCCGTTCTGAAGGGTGGGGCCTTGCATCTCACATATTTTTCATTAGGCCTTGCCTCCACAGTGGGGGTTAAGTTGCTAGTGCATGAATTACAGGGGTACTTTAAAACTGTGATCACAGAGCAACCATGGAGAACAAACAGATACCTATTACTCCTTCCGGTACGGACACAAGCATGAGGAGAGGGCCGCCTCCTGTGTTGCAGCAAGGGAATAGAGAACCAGGCCAGAACTTAAGAGTCTGACTCTAAGGTCTAGTGATGGTCTCTGCACCTTATGCTGTCTTCTGAGAATATCCAACATGTGGGGCTGGGATGATTTCTTCGAGGTCAAGGTACTTCTGAAAACAAACAAACAAACAAAACAACAACAACAACAACAAAAACCCTCTTCATTCTGGTGTCTGCCCTAGATACAGTGGAGAATGGTGATTTCGTTCTAAGGCCTACCCTAGCTACAGTGACTCTACTAGACCCCACGACAAACCTTTCTCTCCTTTAGGGCTCTACAATTCCAATCAATCAGGCCCGGCCAAACCGCAACCTGACCTTCACCAAGAAGGAGCCACTTGGGTAAGACCAAGAGGGAGCCCCTGAGTCACTTGGCTGTTATGCTGCTGTGAGGGAGCTAAGGCCATGGCCCTCTCCCCACAGCCCCTGCGCCATCATCATCCCCTGGAACTACCCCCTGATGATGCTGGCCTGGAAGAGCGCAGCGTGCCTGGCAGCCGGCAACACCCTGGTACTCAAGCCTGCGCAGGTGAGCCTGGCCAGCGGGCAGAGCAGAGGGTCCCCTTGCCTGCAAACGTAAACCACACATACATCTGTAAACAGCACACCTCCAAGCTTGCTACGGTTCACGGGCAACTCTTAGGAATCGTTGGTAGATTCTTATTTTTAACAGTTGTGTGCTGGGGAGAAGCCTGTGTGTGCACATAGAGGTCAGAGGGCTGCTCCCGGGAGTTGGTTCTCTCCTCTCACTTGGTGGGATCTGGAAACCAAACTCAGGTCGCTAGGGTTGGTGCCAACGGCCTTAAAGATTGATCTGTCTTGCTGGCCCCATTCACATTACAGCACCAAAAAATCTTGCAACTACAGAATATGAAAGAAAAGCACATAAAACAACTTAGCAATTATGGCAACTGTGTAAGGTCCAGCAGTGTACAACCTTTGACACCTGACTGTAACACTGTCATCCTCAAATGTGCTGGGCCACCTGCGCAGATGCCCTGGGAGGCAGTGGCTGGAGAGCCACGGGATATACACGCCTGGAAGCGTGTGTACATGGGGGTAACATACATCCACAGTTCTCTGTTGGTGTTAAGATGGTGTCTCCTGCGGCCTAGGCTGAGCTTTATTGTGCCATGCAGCTGAGGGTGACCATCCACGCACCGATGACAGCCACATCCTGCTGCAGGAGTGGGTTCAAGTCTTATTCTATCTACAGTGGCTCGGTGCCAGGGCATAATAACAGTCTGTGGCGCAGTCCCCTCTTAAATTACAGCACCGTAATGGACTAAACACCCAGCTACCATAGGCTTCTTGGTTTTCCAGTGTCTGGGGCCAGCTCTCACCCAGTCTCTCCACACTGCCCTTGTCTCAGCCTCATTGTCCAAGCTCGAGCATCTGTCACCTTAGGAGGAGCTGTGGCTCTTTCCCTGGGTGCTGCGGTGTTTGACGTGTGGTTCTAGGCCAGGTCCCTCAGCCACTCGTCCATTTTAAGAAGGCTCCTTAAGTTAAAATGGTGATACGGCCTGTGATTCCTCATAGCCAGGCTGCCAACCGTACGCAGGGCAGCTTCCAGGGCTGATGAGCAGCAGAGGAGACCATGACACAGACACAAACAGCCGGTGAGGGAACCCCGCAAATACATGCTGACACAGGGAGCTCCCACTGGCCCTGAGAGGGCCTGCTCAGCCACAGGCCACTCCTGATGCCCTTTGTGACCTTCATGCAGACTGAACATTTCTGTCCAGACCTAAATGTGAGTCACGGCTGGTTTACTGTGTCTCTGTCGGTAGAAACAGACTTCATTTCCATTCTTTGCTGGGTCTCCCCGAATATGACACGGTCACAGATCAAACAGCACTCCTTTAGATAATCCACATTAGTGTGGGGAAAGACTGACAGAGAGAGAGAGGGCTAAAGAAATGCAATAACGACTTAGTATTTGAGTGATCAGGGTGAACTATGTACAAGAAATTTTTTTAAATTATTTTGGTAACTATTTTGCCATGAGTCTGAAGTTATCTTAGAATTAAAAAAAAAAACAATAAATGTTTAAAAAAATAAAAAATAACAATAAAGCAATGTAAAACACAAACAAGATGGCTCTCAGGGCCTGGGGAAAGCAGCTCATTAGGTAAGAGCACATGGTTTGCACTCAGAGCACCCGAGTTCAAATTCTCAGAACCAGTGTAAGGACCTGGCACAGATGCCCCACACTGCGGTGGGGGTGGGTGGATGTGGACAGGAGATGCCAAGAGCTTCCTGGTCAACCAGCGTAGCTGAAGCAGCAAGCTTCTGATTCAGTTAGAGACCTTGTCTCAAGGCCACTGACAGCAACAGTGTCCTGCTCTGGCTTCCATATATGAGTGCTCTTTTAGTCATGAAGGGAAGCAGGGCCCTGGAGAGGCCAGGACACGCTCTTTCGGAAGGTAATTACTGTCTTCACTTTCAGGTCACGCCTTTGACGGCTCTGAAGTTTGCAGAGCTGACGGTGAAGGCGGGCTTTCCCAAGGGGGTGATCAACATCATTCCTGGCTCAGGTAGGTAGGCCTGCAGGGGACAGGCTCCGTTCAGTCTGCTGAGCAGCAAAGGAGCTAGGTGCTGTTTCCCGCTGCAGTCTCAGCCTGCATTAAAACTAAGTATAGTTCATCAAGCACAAACACACTTACCATGTAATAAATATATTAAGAGAGGAAATCTAGTGTGCAGAGAGGTGTAAGGAAGGTTGGCTGGCATTGTAAACTGCCCTAAGGCAGGCCATTTTGATTTCCAATAAGGCCTGGAAAATAACAACCAATGATTATCTATCGGAAGGGGAGGATATTGCACAGAGGATATTGTTTTAATCTGTTTGTAATTAATGCAGAAAATGTAAACTGCAGGTTCAAATGCAAGTCTAGCAACCTACTTCAGCAAATGCAAACCCGCACTCTCCCTGTAATATCTGAGTTGTGTTTTGTTCCCTAATTAATTCTACAGGGGGTGTCGCAGGACAGCGGCTTTCTCAGCACCCCGACATCCGCAAGCTTGGTTTCACAGGCTCCACCTCCGTGGGCAAACAAATCATGAAAAGGTACTGGCTTGCTGTAGGGAACCCATTCAGCCAGGCGGCTACTGGGTTTCAACAGAGCGTTTCCAAGCAAGGAAAGCCAAGGTTGGGGATGTGGCTCAGTCGGTAGAGTGCTTGAACAGCATGCACAAAGCCCTGGGTTTGAGTCCTAAAGTTGCATAAAGCAGATGAGGTGGTCCACCCTGTAATCTCAGCACTCTGGAGGGGAGGCAGGAGGATCAGAAGCTAAAGTTCGTTCCTGGCTACGAAACAAGTTGGAAGGCTACCTGGGCTCCCCAAGATCTTGTCTCAACAAACAAACAAACAAACAAACAAACAAACAAACAGCAACAATAAAATGAGGGAAAACTACAGCAAATGGAGAAACTGACTCTAACACTGATAAGTAGTGAGATACACAAATGTAAGTTTTCTAATGCCCACCGTGAAATCAGGGCCAGGGGCTGGAGACAGAGCTCTGTGTGGTCACGTGCTTCCATGGCAAATACAAACAAACACAACCAACATGAAGGTAAAAATATGGTAGGTCACAGACCCAGAACAATCCATTCAAAATGACAAAAAGAATGACTACTGAGACATGGGGGGATTTTGTGGGCTATTTTTCCTTCTTCCTACAATTCTATCCACTCTAAGGAAGAGTGCTTATGAGTGCTGGGACGAGCCTTCTCGTGGTTTATCACTATCACAACTCTGTAAATAAACAAAAAACAACAGTAACAAAAGCAGTAAATAACCAAAGCTGGTCTAACATTTGGTTCCCACCCACAGGTCTAGCAGGCTGGCTTTTGCTTTACAGACCTTAATATAACTGAATTCTTTTTGTGTGTGTTCTCTGTTTTAAAATTTTATTTATGTATTTTTTTTCTGAATGAATGAGTGTTCTGCATGCATATACACCTGCATGACAGAAGAGGGCATTAGATCCTTTTATAGATGGTCAGGAGCCATGTGGTTGCTGGGAATTGAACCCTGGCCCTCTGGAAGAGCTCTTAAGAGCTCTTAAGAGCTGTTAAGACAGTGCTCTTAACCACTGAGCCATCTCTACAGCCCAGCCATAACTGAATTCTTAAAGAATTTCTCTAAGAGAATCTTCACGCTTTGACTATAGGTTTTCAAATGTTACGGAAATCCTTTAAAATAAACAAAAGGACCAAAAAAGGACATTAATATCACACACTCACCGCCCAGCCACAGCAGTGAATGACCACCCTTTCGTGTTTCTTTCCTCTTCCCTTCCCGTCCTCCTTGAGACACAGTTTCTCTGTGTGGCAGGACTGGACTTGTCCTCAACACTCTCCATCCTCCTGCCACTACCCTCTGAATGCTGGAATTACATGCACTACCACGTCCTCATAAATGAGGCTCCTAATATTTCTGCGGCTCCTTTCTGTCTTGCATGTAGTCGTAACTTATGATTAAAGGAAGGAGGGAGGAGGAAGGGAGAGGGAGAGAGGGAACCGCCTGCCTGCTCTTTCCTATCTGTTTTTTTCTAGCTGTGCTGTGAGCAACCTGAAGAAAGTTTCCCTTGAACTTGGTGGCAAATCCCCACTTATAATATTCAGTGACTGTGAACTTGACAAGGCAGTGCGGATGGTAAGTGGGCCAAAGCCAGGCAAGAGGTGCCTATTTCTAAAACACACTTCATACTCTTCAGTGGAGGTCTTAGACGGGATCTACTTTAGCTAGATAAGGAAATGCCATCCTTTTGTTTATCCTAAGGATGCTTAATTTTTTTAAATGGCATGTTATAATACCTCCTGCCTATCTGCTAGCATCTTGCCTGCTCTAGAAGCTGGGCTCTGCTTAGACTGCCTAAACAAACCCAGCAGAGGGTTTGCTTCTGTGCCTGACAGCCTGAGTCCCATTCACCACCACCCATGATGGAAGGAAAAACCACATCCTGCAAGTTGTCCTCTGACTTACACACACACACACACACACACAGCATTCATGCACCTGCCTCCAAAAACTAACATAAAAGATTTTAAAAATAAGAATCAAAAGCAGTTAGCAGGGCTTGCCTCTGCATTCATGAACTCAGGGCTTGATTCCCAGAACTGCATGACCTAGGCAGGTGGAGACAGGAGGATCAAGTTCAAAGTCATCCTATGCTACATACTGAAGTCAAGACTGCTCTGAGCCAGACTCTCTCTCAAAGGAAGCAGTCAATCAACCAACCAATCAACAAGGAATAGTTGGCAGCTGAGCTTAGTGAGCCTGGAAGTTCAGAACCAGAATAAACATCACAAGGCTCCATCTCTTTAAAAGCACAGTCCTTGGCGGCAATCAGTTTCCTGGTTTCTGCTTAATACGTCATCATAAATGAAGCTAGCGAGGGGGCACAGGATTTCCTACTAATTTTGTGCCCTAAGGGATTAAAATCATTTCAAAGTTTGGAAACATATTTTGTATAACACAAGAGGCTCAACTGTGTTTTGTGCACCAGATAAACTGGGTAAATCTTCCCTTCACTGCTGAAACAGAGGAGGGTCAGCATGAGGGGTCAGAGCCCTCTAGTGACTGACTCCAGTGGCATGTGTGGCTTTCTAGTTCTGTGCTGAGCAGTCTCTGCCCACCAGCCCCTCGCTGGAATCAGAATGAGCATTCTCAGCCAAACCCCACAGGGCAGGGACCCTCCAGAGCATGGAGGTCTGCAGTGACAGATAACAACAGGGATAACACGGAGTGACACAAGGCCAAGCCACCCCTGGGTGTGTTCACTCCTGAGGACTTTTCCAGAACATCCCAAAGAAAAGACAAAGGGAAGAAGAGTGGAAGGGGGTGGTTCCATCAGCTTACTGTCATATGGTGTTTTAGGTTTATTTTCATTATTTCATGTGTATGAGTGTGTTCTCTGCATGCACATCTGTGCACCGCGTTTGTGTGTGCCTGGTGCCTGAGGAGGTGGTGAGCTGCCTCCATGTGGGTGCTGGGAGTCCAACCCGGGTCCTTTGCATCAAGGAGAGCTCTCAATTTAAAGTCTGGAGAGCAACTGAGGAAAACTCCTGTGCTGACGTCTGGTTTCCACGTGCGCACTTGAGCACGCACTCACACGAAGCGAAGGGCCACCCTCTGTCCAACTGGCACCTTTATAACTGGCACTCGCTGAGCGACGTTAACATGGCTTTCTCTTCTGCCCCTGCAGGGCATGGGTGCGGTGTTTTTCAACAAAGGGGAGAACTGCATCGCAGCTGGGCGGCTGTTCGTGGAGGAGGCCATTCACGATGAGTTTGTCACCAGAGTGGTAAGCGTGGGCAGGCTTGCCACACGTGACAGGACCAGCTCTTTCCTGAAAAGCACTTCCGGGGTTACTGCTGACTTTTTTGATGCAAGCCAGCAATAGCGGTATTGTGACACTTGAGCTGGCCAGGGGTTTAAGTGGCTCAGTTACAGAATGAGTACTCACGTGTGTGCGTGCACACACACACACACACGCACACATGGACACACACATGGTGTGCTGGCACATCCTTGCAATCCCAGTTCACAGTATAGATGTATATATAGAGGTTTGCAGGATCTGACCAGAAGTTTCAAGCACTTGTATTGGTCCAGTACAAGCATGTTTTGCACACAGGCCCCTTATGCATTCATTCATTGTGTCTCCTTTTTTAAAGACTTTTATTTCATAAGTAGGATCTTGCTATGCAGCCTTGGGTAGCCTAAAGCTTACTATTTAAAGCAGGCTGGACTTAAATTCAGAGATCCACCTGCTCTGCCTTTAATGTTATTGCTAACATTAAAGACAGGCACCACCATACCCAACTAAGATTCATTTTTAAGATTCTGTGTGTGTGTGTGTGTGTATACACGTCCTGAAGGTCAGAGGCTGTTGCTAGCACCTGATGTGGGTGCTAGGAACCAAACTCTGGTCCTCTGTAAGAGTAGTATGCGTTCTTACCCACTGCTCCGTCTCACCAGCCCCTCAACAGCTATTTGTTGAGCATCTAGCAATATCAAACACTGCTCAGTGTTGGCGATACAACAACAGGCAGGCAGGCATGCTCCTGTCTCACAGAGCGTCTCTTTAGCACAGGGCTCCATGTAAGACACAAGAGATTATTAGTAATGGAACTATATTCGAATTTATAGGGTCATGATGGCTCCCATTCCTTCTTCTCAGAGTCAGAATGAGCAGTTACAGTCAGAAAATGATGACAAGCAAGTGCAGATGTGCCAGTGAGGACAGTATGATGGGTTCTCGTCATACCACTGCAACCTACAGGTGCAGGCCGGTCAGCCCTGGTTACAGTGACTTCTCAGCCAGCGGGGCTACATAAAACATTCCAGCAGTTCTCCTGGCATGGCTGTCCTTTGAGAATCAAAGGAACTACGTGTTTGAAAGGGAAAAACACTAGAAAGTATTGTGTCATCAAGAGTCTAAGGTGCTGTGTTTACGAAAACCCTAGCTGCCAGCTTGTTCCTACCGGGTTAACATTCAGGACTTTGTGGTTCATATTGTTAGAGAATAGCACTTAAGAACTTAGCCTTTAAAGCTGCAGTGTAGAGTGACAATGTGTGACCAAGAAGGCCACTTAACCCCTTCCAGATGTCAGTTTCTCTTTCTATAACATGGAAATACTGAGGACCCACTTCCAGTGCAGCTGGAACGAGCCAATAACCAGACATCTGTCAACTGCTCTCAACAACATACATGCAGCAACTCTTCGGGAGGGATCCACTGTCGTGACTAACAGCGACTGCTTTTTGTGGGCTGTGTACCGTACAGGTGGAAGAGGTCAAAAAGATGAAGATCGGTGACCCACTGGACAGAGCCACAGACCATGGGCCCCAAAACCACAAAGCCCATCTGGAGAAGCTGCTGCAGTACTGTGACGCCGGGGTGAAGGAGGGGGCCACGCTGGTGTGCGGAGGGAGACAGGCGCAGAGGCCGGGTGAGAGCGCCTCCGGGGCCAGGCCTGCTGACGCTTGTGCCCCACCCCCAAGCCAGACAGCTTCCTGTTTCACAGCCGTCCGTGCAGAGGAGTGGGTGTGCACATAAGAATTCGGACACCCAGAGTCCAGATCCACCCAATCCCCGGGAGCCGCGGGTGGAGGTGCTGTGAGCCTCCAGCACTCGAACCCTCTGCTAGAGCAGTGCATGCTCTTACCTCTAAGCTACCTCCCCAGAGCAAGCGGTAGTTATAATAGGACCAAACCCCTCATCCTCATCTCCTCCTTGGCCATCTTTAAGCCGGGGCACAGTGGCTCGCACTGTTTCTCTGTCCCCTATGTAGAGTGGGGTGAAATGTGCACAAAGTGCTTTAGGAGGCAAGGGGCGTGACAACATTGATGAGCCCCGCCCTTGGCTGTCCAGGGAACGGGTGTGATGGTGCACCAAGGCGCCTGGCGGTCATCTGGAATCTCGTCACTCTGACATTTAAACCTCAGCCAGCAGAGCTGAGGGAGTCGTGCTGTCAAGGCAGGCCTGGCGCCACGACTTCCAAAGGCAGAGACAATTACTGTTTTGACATTTTCTGTGCACTGGCTCTTAATTTTAAATATTGATAGTTGCAAGGAAAATAGAATATTTGTCCTGTGTTTTCAGGATGAACTGAGTTTCTAGAAGATTGAGTAGTAATACAGGGGACATTTTCACAGAAGAATCCTTGGGAGGAAAAAAAAGAGTAAAAAAAAAAAATCAGCATTTTGCACTTTTCTAACATATAAAATTATAGATTCAGAAAAAAAATGGTGGTCTCTGGAGGCTGGTGTTAGGTCAAGGAAGCTGAAAGGAAGAACTGGGGATTGATTTCAAACACTTCCTGCAGAAGACCTGGTTTGGCTCCCAGCACCCACGTGGTGGCTTACAACTGTAACTCCAGTGCCAGGACTTCTGATCTCCATGGTGTTCATACACACATGCAGGAAAACTCTTAAAGTATTGTCTTTCAAAGGATTTATCATTTTTTTTTATGTGTATGGGTGTTTGACCTACATGTATGTCTGTGCGCCACATGCATGCCTGATGCCCGTGGCGGTCGGAAGAGGGTCTGGGTCATCCGGAACTGAGGTTACAGATGGTTCTAGTCACCATGAGAGGCTGGAATTCTTCCAGAAGATTCCTGAAAACCTGGGTCTTCTTCCAGAAGAGCACATGCTCTTAACCACTGATCTGTCTCTCCAGATCCCAAGTACTACCACTTCTTCTTCTCCTCCTCCTCCCTCCTTCCCCTTTGTTGTCTTCTCCTTACACTCTACAGAAAGAAAAAAAGTTGCCTCAACAAAGCAATAGCAAATTAAAAATGCTATGGTATAGCCAGGCAGGGTGGCATACACCTGTAACTCCCACATTTGAGAAACTGAGGCAGGAAAGAGGTTCAGGACCAGCCTGGGCTACATAGCAAGTTCCAGGTAACCTTGGGCAATAGTGAGACATTTTCTCAACCACACAAAACAGAAAGGGTAGAGAAGCAGGAGGAAATGTTAAAGTAAAGATGTGAGGAATGAAACAGTAAGTGCAGCTGTAGACTTGTTTCAGCCTTAAGGGAAGTCAAGAAGGGTAACCCAACAGTGAAAGGAAGTAAAAACAAAGCACAAGTAAGGAACATGTCAACTTCGTGAGAGTTAATCTCCACTGTGGTTATGTTTTTTTAAATGTCTTTTCTTTTGCCTGACTTACTAAAATGCTTGGAAGTGAAAACTGGAGTCTGGGTCTTGCTTTAAGACATGTCAGTTAGGGGAAATATAAAATCAACATGGTAAAATAGGAGTATTTACTTCATTAAGTACATTCTCTATCTCATTTAACATGTTTGAAGTTTTCATAGTAAAGCCATTAAAAAAAAAAAAAAAAAAGGAGGCCAGGAAGGCCAATGCCAAAAAGAAACACCAACCTGTTCTTGTTTTGCTAATCCTGGAGATGGGGCTGGAACTACCTAAGAGAACTGAGGATGAAAATAATCTCACCTATGACTGACGCTTTTTTCTCTCCCACCCTACAGGCTTTTTCATGGAACCCACTGTGTTCACAGGCGTGGAAGACCACATGTACCTTGCCAAAGAGGAATCCTTCGGGCCTATTATGGTCATTTCTAAATTCCAGAATGGGTGTGTTCCTTAGCCGTACTGTGTACCTTAGGTTTAAACTAGATAATTTCCCTGCCTCTGCCTTGCGCTGTACATAAAGCATGTGCTCAACAATCATGCCTTACCCTAAGAATATGTCAACTAACACTTAGAAGCATCTAAGGGCCAGAGAGATGGCTCTCTGGGTAAAGTGCTTGCTGTGCAAACATGAAGTCCTGAGTTCTGATCCCCAACACCCACCCAAAAGGTAGGAGTGTAAACTCACAGCTGGGGAGGCACAGACACCAGGATCCTGTGGCTCGCTGGGTTGCCAATCCAGCCTATCAGCAAGCTTCAGGTTCAGCGTCTCAGAGACCAAGGTGACAGAATGGTGGGATCTGGAAAGGGTTTGGCCAAGACACTGGAGAGCTTTGAACCTGCCCAGATCTGAAAAAAAGGTTGTACACAAAAGACACGCACTGGGGCTGGAGAGATGGCTCAGCCATTAAAGGCGAGGCTCACAAGCAAAAGACATGCTGTGAAAACCAGGGAGAGGAAACTCACAATCCTCCAAGACTAAAAAAGGTCAAACGCAAAAAGGCACTATACAATGTGTGAAGAGTGAGGTATTTGAGCTTATAGTATTTCTTGCAGCTTTCAGAGTAGGCCTGGAGTCTCTCATTTATTAAAAGAAAAAATAAATCTAAGCAGGTGCCAGAGATTTCTTGCTTTAACATGCAAAACAAAAAAAAAAAAAAAAAACAAAACAAAACAAAAAAACCTTCATGCAAATATTTGTTTTACTGTACTTTGAATGAGTGTTTTCTTCTTCTGGAAACATCTTACAGGGACATTGATGGAGTGCTGCAACGAGCCAATAACACGGAGTATGGTTTGGCCTCAGGGGTTTTCACAAGAGACGTTAGCAAAGCCATGTACGTGAGTGACAAGCTAGAGGCAGGTACCGTTTTCATCAACACCTATAACAAGACAGACGTGGCAGCCCCGTTCGGTGGGGTGAAGCAGTCTGGCTTTGGAAAAGACTTAGGTACGTGAGGCCCATTTTGCTTCTGTGCACCCAGGTTACGTCAGGCAAAGACCCAGTTGCACACACCATTCCCTTACTGTTTGAGAGGGAGTCTCCCACACGGCAGCTTTCAAAGGACACGGAAAAAGCTTAAAAAGCACTGAATCCATCTTTGACCTCACACGTCTGTGTGGACGTGTAAGTGCATGTGGCATTCTTGTAGCGCTCAGGGAACAACTGTCATAGTTGGTTCTTTCTCATTGCCACGTGGGTCCTGGAGATTAAACTCAGGTCACTGGGCCTGAGAAGTGCCTGTACCCACTCAGCCATCTCAAGGGGTGAAATGCTTTGGGTAAAAAGTTTGTTTTTAAAAAAAAAGTTGGTTTAGTTTTGTGTATTTGGTGAAACCAAGGAGAGAGTTTGAGGCTCTAAGTAGCTCCAGGAGTTGGTCCTGTCTCTGAGTTTTGCAGAGTCCCCAAGATGAGCGGGGCCTGTTGGGCCTCTAGGATCAGGTATTTTGACACCAACATGCTTCCTCATCAGCCATCACCCCAACAAGCCTGAAGCTATGCAGGGCCCCACCCCAGGTACCAGACCTGGTGAGCACAAGCGAGTGGACCCAGCAAAGAGGTGTTAGGATCAGGAAAAGGGCTCACAATGGCCGGGTGAGTGGCCCAGTTTCACGCAGACAGGCACTGGAAGAGCAGTCAAAGGCAGGAGACCAACTGTGGCGCTAACCTCCTACTCTGTGTAGTCCCTCCACCGTGTAAAAAGAGTAAGTACAAAAACACACGTACGATGAGAAAGCATGGTGTTTACACCTGTTTCAAGAGCAAATGTGAAGCCAGCCTGGGCTCTGTGAGTCTCAACAGAATCTGAAAATTTATCTACAGACTTGGCTTATTTGGGATATTACATTCTCTTTCTTCATGTTTTTGACAGTGTATTTAAATGAACAAAAAGTAGCTTTTCCATCGCTGGGTCTAAAGCCCAGTTGGAGGTTTCTTAGATAATGCTCATTATAGAAGCAACCATCTCTGCTTGTTCTGACAGTGCAGCTCACAGCCAGAGGACTGATTTACTCTAAGACACTACTACAGTTTACCTCATCATCCTCCAAGTCCCTTTCAGACTTGTTCAGCGTGGTCTCAATCGTGGCTACCCCTCAGATAACAACCTATGGGCTTTAAAAACAAAATACAGATATTTGACGCCACTGCCCTGGAGTGGGCTGGGAGCAGGGGTCGGACAGCCTTCTGTGTGCCATGTTCATTAGTCTCCTCGCGGTGCTCCGCCCTTAGCTTCTATAAGGATAACTTGCCTGGACTCCGAATAGAAACAGGCAGAGCCAGACGTGGTCTTGTGCCTCTAGCCAGCAATGTAAGCTGTACTTCCTCTCTCTCACTGTAAGTTGAAAGTGAATGTCCCAAAGCCCTCCTCCTTGTACTCTGCTTTACTTAATGTAACGGGACAAACACCACCAGTCACAGGATTGGAAAATGGAGAAACAGATGGAACTCTTCAGCAGGGAAACAGGATGAAGGTTAGGGACCAAAGCTTACCTTAGAGGGCCTGGTAGCTACCTAAGCCCTTACTATTCATCATCACAGTCTATGGTCCACACATCCACAGTGTGTGAGAGGTAGAGATGGCGAGTGTCAGGGCCTTCCCTGAACTTAACTGAATCCACCTGCAAGCCAGCAAGCCCTCAGATGATCCCTCGCCTGAGGAGCACTAGCCCAGGCCAGGAAGCCCATCCGTCTTTATTCATGCTATTCTTCTCTCCCCCAGGTGAGGAAGCCCTGAATGAATATCTCAAGACCAAAACAGTGACACTTGAGTATTAGAGAAACGCCAGCACCAGGAAACCTTTGACGGAGGGCCCACTTCTCCATCCTCACACACAGAAGACCGTTGCAGTGCTGAGGAAGGAGGAGCCATGAAACACAAACACGGACCAAGAAGAGGGCCACTTGAGGAAGCATTTACCTGAGGGCCTCAGCAAATTCAAGCATACTTTATCATTAAATGCTTGCCTCTGTTAGGTTTTTAACAGTGTTGGGTACTGTATGTATTTCTGAAGTATCGAAGCTCCCTCTCCCTCCCAGGAAGGATTATTCTCTTCAAGGTCATTCCTCTTGAACACACTGACCTCACTCAAAGGTACATTTAAGATTTCTGGGTCTCAAGCCCCAAGCCGATGCTGGACACTAACAACTATTTCTTTAGCTCTGCTCTCCGAGAACAGTACCTAGAACACAGTGGCGGTTCTCCTCCTTTCACATTGGGAGCAGTGTTGTTGGTCTTTGTGCCTTTAGCTATTTTGTAACCCTGTGACAGAAGCGCAACCCATGCGCATTTCTTCCACATGGACCTACTTGGTACAAAGTACTGCTAAGTTCTGAGGACACCAAACTTGCTACGTCATTTTTGGTCCTGTAGTTTAAATTCTAGTAAACAGCTTGTCAGGTGGGTTTTAGGAAGTAAAATTGGCCCATAATGGGCGATCTTGGGTCATCTTAGTATGTGACTTGGGGAAAATCATCGACTTGCCTGAGCTCTGCCTCCTTATGTGGTAAACAGGGGTAGCAGTGCCTTCCTCAGAGTCCTCATCACAAGAACCCTACGCAATAAGAAAAGTCCCAGCACTGTACTTTGCCATGCGCGTACATATTCGATTAAGTCTTCCCGTCACTCCTGTAAATTAGCTGAGCAGATGAGTGAACTCCCTCCACAGCTCGTTAATCAGTGAGGCTAACTGATGGATGGGTGAACTTCCTCCACTTCTCAATCATGAATGCGAGGCTCACTCTTCCCCACTCTTCTCACATGGTGCATAATCCAGCAGAACGCTGACAGCTGCTGCGCAATGAAAAATGGTGCTAGACACAGTGGCCGGTAACACCAGACTCAGGAGGCTGAGGCAGGAGGTTACTGTGATTTGAGGTCAACCTAGGCTATGCATAAAGTTTGAGGCCAACCTGAGTCATTCAGAAAGATCCTGTTATCAAAAACAAAGAACAAAACAAAAAACAAAATTTACAATGTCCGTGGCACAAGAAAAGGGTCACCAGGAAAAGCTGGGCTGGCTTTTCTCCTGCTTGCTCACCCTGCCTGCCACAGGACATGCTGCTTCTCACTCTTCTACCTGCTGCTCCGCTGCTCACTGAGTGATGTCAGGCAAGTCAGTGACCTGGTATCTCCGAGTCTCGATTTGTTATAAGCAGGATGGCGATGTGCCACACCGTATGTGGCACAGAGGTGAAATGCCCTCCCAGGATCTGCATCGCATCACTCGAGGACTGGCTGCCGACCCTGTGCAATGCTCACAAGGTGTCCCGCTGTGACATGTTACATTACTGTCGCTGACATGCAACCAAAGGGAACTTCCTGAACTCTCAAGAACTGACGTGCATCAATCCAGTAATTTCCTAAAATAACTATACTAGGGAGATGGTGTTCCCTCGGTTACAGATGAGAACAGTGAAGTGCCTGGGCTTCAGACTGGGGACGAGGGACCCATAACACCAAGGTATGGTGACTTAAGGTAAACATAGAAGGAAATGTCCGTTCAAACAATGAAGAAACACATTCCACCACCAGGCCAGGGTCGGAGTAGTGTGTTGGAGGGCTACTTCCGGCAGCAACACTTTGTTCTCTCTCGTCTCTCACCTACTGGGTCTATTGGTGACCTCCGCGACATGAGTCCCAGGAACCACTATAGTCTTTCTGCACTTCCGCCTGGGAAGTACATCTTGCCCCTTCCTAAACCTCTAATGAACAAGACTTTTCTGTGATGAAATTAGTCTGCTAGTAACACATTTAGTTTTCTTCAGAACCACGAAATCAGGAATGAACTGATGTTTAAGCACAAGTACTTTACTGACACAAAGATGAAAGAGTTTATTGACACCGTATTTCTGAGTAAGGCCCTGTGCACTGAGGGATATCCAGAGGGCCTCACCATAGCAATGGAGACACAGCAATACACTCCAACACATCAACTCACTCCAATATGCAAGCTGGTTATAGTTACCACAGCAGATACGCAATTAAATACCCGAGGATTCCTTTAGCATGACGATTAGCATACAGAACATTTACAGCCCGTTTTCTGATTCACCTTCCACAGACTCTGCAGCAAACTGCCCAAAATAGACATAAAACAGTATAAATGTCACACAGTAAAATACACAGACATGAAATTTACAATATAAGAAGGGTCTGCACATATGAAATAGTAGCCAATAAAGGAAAGACTCAGAACCGTTTGCCAGTTTCCTCTACCAATTCACTAAGAAAAGAAAACAGCTTTGGAGCAGAGGATCCACGCACTAGCCTGCCCCCAGGTTGCTTAGCCGCCTGTGATGTCATCAGTGGGCACCGCTGCCAGGGGCACCAGATAAAAGGCTCACTCAGCCCCTAGCTCTCTTCTGCTTCTCTTCCTCCAAATAAATGCTCACATACGATCGGCTGTGTGCATGGCATTTTCATGTAAACACTAACATTTGCTGCGATGACCCAGTGGGAAATCCCAGTCTTTTCTCTGGGATCCCATTCTCTTTCATGCGCGCAGACAGCAAATCTTTCACCTGCTCTGCCTTTACCTGTCTCTGCTGCAGCTGGGACTGCAGCTACCGCGGGCACTGCCGCTGCGGACTCGGACACAGCCTGCTTCTAAACCACTGCAGTAGGGTAAGCCGGCCTCGGGATCCCATGCCGCAGAAACCGGTCTAAGCTGCCCTCCGGCACAGCCGCAGACGGCTTTAAGTCGCGCCACATGGTTTTTAAATTTCCTGTGCAGCTCATCTGTGGAAGAGGGTTTTTGAATTGCACTGACGGCCGCTTGGCCATGCCACACTCGGACAGTTTTGAACCACGGGCCAGGACAGCCATCCACCCAGCAAGCATTCCAGGTAGCTCGATCCTGGTCCCTCCTGGTCCCGTTGTGCTGCCGTGGTTGCGCACAACACATGGTGGACTGCCATGCTGATTTGGGGATAAAAAGGCTGGAGCCGTGTTTCCATCCCACTGTTTTCGAAGCCGCAAAACTGCTCTTCTGGGCCCCTGCAACCCTTCTCCCTCTAAAGCTGCCTATCTGCCTTTATTCTTTCCTGCGCATGACATTCCCTCTACGAGAACTTGGCCTTACTGCCGCTAGAGGCCTGGTGCTGAGCTATTCCATTTCCCTTGAACTAACACAGAGAGCCCTGGGCTCATGCCCTACTATTGCCCCTCCCCCACCTTCTGATTGCCTTGCTTTGTGGGGTTTGGCCTTCATCTTGAGCTTCTCTGTTTTCACTGACTTCTGCTAGACTACTGTGTGCTTGGACATACACTGTTTCAGTTTCAAATGTCTACCACGGGTTTTCTGGACTTTTAAACTTTCCTTTTAAAATTCCTTTAAAATTTTGCTTTTTTCCTTTCTGATTTCAGGCTTTATGGGGTATGGGTGGTGATTTCTCAACTATGCTCTTAAACATGAAGACATTTTAGGACGGTGGCCTTATGATTTCACTCTTTTACACTGCGCAACCTTCAACTCATTTACCTTCATATATGACATGAGGCTAAATCTAACTTTTTGGAAACAGCCTGCCCTGACATCCTGAAAAATTCACTCATTTTACACTACCTTGACAGAACATCGTAGTTATGCCTGCATTTTCCCAGACCCATGCACATACAAGCAGCACTAACTGCACTCAACAGGCTAAAACCATACATATACACATACATACATGTCCAGGAAGGGAGGGAATATTTGGGTTGATATAACCAAGATAAACGGTGTATGAAACCGTCAATGAATGAAAATATTCTAAGAAGTCCTTTATCCTTTCCCACCTCATTTCTAACAAGAACGCCCACAGGACATAATACTTATTTAGTGGATGTTCTTACCCATGCAGGAAGCCCACTTAGATCTATGGAGCAGCCCCAGCAGGAGAGAGCAAGGAAACCCTAACACACACGCCCAAGCATTGAACCCCAAACACAAATTGCCAGAGAAGAGCTCAGGTGTAGACTGTAGTCAGAGACATCAAAACACAAAGTGTAAACAATGATCTTCCATGCTGTAAGAGAAGATGTGAACTGGGACACTGCAGCAAGGAAAAGGACGTGAGAGGCACTGCTGCCACCTGTCCTTTCTGGTTGGAACACGTGTCTGCGCTTACTGTAGTGTCCGGAATGGTGGACATGCCTGCGGCCACTGCTGTCTGACCCTCGCCTCTACCACGTATGCACAAGGTAAAGGAGAGGAGCCCTGGCACCCCGCCCCCAAAGCTACAAACCAAGTGAGCAGAATAGTGGTTTTAGCAACGTGAGCACCGTTAAAGTATTTTTCTCTACTCCTGCCAACAAAGTGCATTTTATCTTTATTAGTGGGTTAGTTACCACCTAGTGTGCTGTGGGCATGCACAAGAACCCTGGCAACTCTAAAGGTCAGGAAAGTATGAATGATACAAGCCCATAAAGGAAGTACCTGACAGCTAACAGGGATGTGGCCAGCACAGTTTAAAAGTGAAAGGAAGATGGACCCTGACTGCCAGCAAAGCATTTGGGAAGGAGTAAGAATGACTCTCAAACCCCTCTGCACAGCATGGCTAAGCAGGAACAGATTGTTTCTGAGTGTTTCGAGAACCGCGTTCTACTTCAAACCTCCATGAAACGCACAGATGATGGCATCAGCTCCTAGTGCAAAGGCGATCAGAGCATGACTAGATGTGGTCCAGCACAGTGAATGAGGTATTTGCCTTTCCCATGTGACTCTTAACTTGTGTCAAAATAACCTAAAATTTACTATCATGTCCCACATTAAAAAACAAAAAAAAAACAAAAAACAAAAAAAAAAAAAAAAGGAAGAACACAAGTAAATGACCTGCAGATACATCTCAAGAATTTGGAAAAACAAAAACAAAGAATTTAGAAAAACAAGAGCAAACCAAACCAAAACCCAGTAGATGGCAAAAAAAAATAAAAAATAAAAAAATAAAAAAAATAAGATCTGGGGAAATAATGGAATAGAAACAAAGAAAATAACACAAAGAATTGAATCTAAAATCTGGTTATTTCAGAACAGACCCTTGATCCAGTTAACAATAAATAGATAGATAGATAGATAGATAGATAGATAGATAGATAGATAATGATAATAATGGGGGTTGTGGAGGGGAGACAACCCAAATAAACAAGGTAAACATTTTAATAGACATAATTTTAGAACATTGTAAGGAAATGTTTTATAAATCTAAACTCCATCTGGTTAGAAAAACTAAAAGAAATGAAGTTTACCTTACCCTTGTTCATTCAAATGCTGATTTCTCACCCCCAACTCTCTGGTTTCAATCCAGACATTGCATTGTGATACTTATTCTTAAGCATCCTGTCTCAACTTGGTGTAAACTTCCAAATAAAGCAACTAGACACAATGCTGAGCTTGGAGGAGCCAGAGGACAGAAAAGAGGAAAGGAGCTATAGGGCAGGAAATGAGTGGGAGGAGAAGGGGAGAGAGGAGAGGTGAGGAGCGAGAGCTAGAGGAGAGATCTTGGAACTACGTGGAGAGATGGATTGGACCTAAGTTATCACAAAAAGCAAGTATAATGTGGGAAATCTAAATGTTAGGAAACTATGAGGGCTTGGAGATTTAGGAGAGAGTAACTACTGCCCAGCATTGTGTTCTAGGTTAATTAAATAAACCCAGTCTCTGTGTGGTGATTTGGTAATACAGCTGTTTAGGACTAACAGCAGCATTACTAAAAGATAATTATTAGCAAATATTAATCACCTCCTACAACACTGGTGACTCTCTGAAGGACCCCCAGACCTTAAGAATTTCAACTTACTATCCAAAATGCACATTTAACCACAATGTCAGAAAACCTTTCCTCATTAATTTCACTGTAAGGGTCATCTCCTTTGTTCTGTGTGGAAGCATCACCTGTCAATACAAATCTAATGGCCAACAAGCTAAGGCAGGATTGGAAGGAGGAACGTCCGATGTCACGGGGACTCTTGCACTGGACCCAGAGGCGATGAAGAAAGCATATCGGGCAGGCAACTGAACTCAGGTTAAAATAAAAGGGGTAAGTTAAAGAGTTTATCAGGGAACAAGCCTCGCTTATGGCCCGAGTGTTTGTTACTAATATTAAGCTTCTGTATTTTATTTTGGAACTGGGGGCAGGTGGCTTTAAATGGTGCCCAAAGTACAGGCTCTTAGATCCCAGGCTGAGAACCGGATGAAAAAGAAAATACTTCCCAGAGGAGTTTCCTAGGAAGTTGGAAGGATCTCTTTAAGATAGGGCGAGCAGAAAGCCCCAGTGCACACCACAGGCATGGCCTTTTTAGGAGCCCCACGAGCTGACTGAGCTGATGGCTGGCAGAGCTGACTGAGCAGCCTGGGCCCATGGAAAACCAGGGTGTGCCCTCACGAAACGGTGTGCTATGGCCCAGAGCCACCTTGGCAGAGTGGACAGAGAACAGGATTGGTCCAGGGTGGCAGGGCTGGTGGGCCCAGAACTGCTGGCAGATGCCCACACTACCCCTTCTGCCTCTTCCCTATGAGCAGAATAGGAGACAGGAGACAGCATCATGAGCTAGCTGAACAGCAGAGGTGAGGGAAGTCACAGAGCAAGGCACAAACTGAGAAGCTCCAGGAACAACACAGACACAAGCCTCTGGGGTATCTTTAAAATCATGCTAAGGAGATAAACTGAATATAGAAAGTCATAGGAAGAAATACAGAAAGTCATAGGGAGAAAGTCTCTGAAGGAAATGTTAAAAGTGGAGAGAAACACAACAGCACAATCCATCTGGATCCCATGAGTTTGTTTCGCTGATCAGCATATAAACAATGATTTTTTTTTTCAGTAACGATGACAATGTTATATGTCCTTTCTTTAAAGAAAAATCAAAAGGAGGCATGTGGGCTCATAGCCTGCAGCAGCCTGTGCTGACACAGTAGTGCAGGTCAGCAGAAGTCGGGCGGAAAGTATGTGACCTGACATGGAGAGTCTGCCCAGAGATGAACCACCAATGGTCGGCTTGGAGATGGTGTGGAGGAACCTGATTGCTGGCCAAAGGCTATATAACATGCTCTCTCTTCCGGAATAAACAAGTCCACATCTGCTCGCCCTCTGATTGCATTCTCCCGACTCCCCATGTCTGTGCAGTGACTTCACGCCTCTCACCCCCTCAGCCTAGACCCTTGTGAGGAAGACCAACAAAGGCAGACTTAGATAAAGGACTAAAAACATCCTTGCTAAGTTACAAACAAGAAAGGAAAATGCATACAATCATTTCAATCACAAAGAAATTATAAATGAATCCAAAGTCGAAAGCACTGCCATGTAACAAGACAGCAAAAGAACAGTCTATATCCGTTATAAAACCTAAGATCATTTTCCCTAGTCCTAAGGGAATTAGAGAGAAATGAGAGAAATACATGGGGTTATCAAGAACTTACATAGCAACCACAGAGATATAATATACTGTGTTAAGAGTACAGATTATGCTTGTTGTCACCTTGGAGCGATGCCATACAAGAGCCTATGTGTTTCATTTGGTAGAGATTGAAAATTTAAAACACTTGTGTTGATACATCACACTACTGACATCATACTACTGATACATATTTAGAATTCCAATGGGCTTCTGCCTCAAGCCCTGAAAAAAAAAAGATTGAAAAATTACACATTCTGAAGAGATGGTGGCTATCTTAGAAATGCCTTTGCAAACTGAAGCTGACAATGCTCCATGTCTCTAGTAAAATGAAGCAATTCCTTGCATATTATAACATAAAGCATATTACACGTATACCACACAATCCTACAGGACAAGCAGTTGTAGGGAGAACCAACCGTACATTAAAAGATATGCCTAACAAATAAAAAGCGGTAACAAAGACCCCGAGATAGATTACATAGGGCTTTGACTTTATAGTTTTTAAATAGTAATGAACAAAAAAACAACAGTTGCTAAAACATTGGAGTATGGATAAAAACTTCTGAATTAGAACAGGCTATCTTTTAGCCTATTCTAACTTCAGAATAGAAGTGGTTTTGCCTTTATTTCAATAGAAGAAAAACTGTGGATGCCTGCAGTGGAAGTTGTAGCTTCTTTAGGAACTCAGTTACGTTACGTAAATATGGTTTTGTTTTATTCCCAAATGTGGGATATGGAACTGCCTTAGTTTATCCACAGCTGGTAACTACCTCACAAGCAGCCTTGGGAGACTTGGAGAGGGTCTTAGTCTTTGCCAGCTGCAGATACTGGAACTGTGGGGACTTGAGAAGGAATAAATACAAGAGCCTGGACAGAGAAGGTGCGAGAGTTTTGAGGAGACAGACGGAGGAGAAATAAGGCTGCTTGCTCATCCTGCTGCATTTGCTGTTTGCTGGACTGCTAGATATGCTGATGACTGAGACTGTTATGCCCCACAAGAACCAGAGGACCCTACCAGCCGGAACTAAGTCTGAAGAGGTCTACGACTCCTTTCCCTTCTATTCTTTTTCTCTTCTGTTTAGGGTCGAGGGGTTGGAAGGCAGGTAGAGGCTTAAAACCCCCAAAGTAGAGTTTAAAAAACAGCTCCTACAGATTCCACCCAAATAAAGATTGGCTGGGGAAGACCTCCCCAATATCTAGGGAGGTCTGCACACATAAAGGAAGAAACCAAGAACAAAAAAAAAAAACCAGGTACAATATATGCTTATCCGTTTACATGGGAACAATTCTGTAACTGGTTGAGACATGAATGTATCTAGCCAGGACTTCAGCTACGCATAGCTAACCAATCTTGATGGCTACAGAGTTATAATGCATCCTTTCATATGGCATGGATGAAAATTTATGTTATGGTTTGGTTATAGACTCTTTGTGCACAAAGAGCAGAGAATCATCTTTAGTTGAACTGTGCGCACAGCACATTCCATACATGCGTTAATGCAGAAATGAGGATTACCTCTGACGATATATACGCTCACAGGCGTTAATGCAGAAATGAGTATTATCTCTGACAATATATACGTTCACAGAGAACTCCAACCAGACATCAGTGAAGTTAAAATGGCTCTGACAAAATTCACCCTCTTAGGATGCTAAGAAGAATGCTGAAACATGTTTATTCTAGCATCCTGCTTGATCCAACCTCAGAATGCCTCAATAGCTGTTTCATCAAAACTTGCTTCTAGGACAGCTTAAAAATAGCTGACTCCATTGTTCCAGACTCAGACTTTATAGTCAGGACTTCAGTTAAGCCCTGCACTTGCACATCACAAAGTACAGTAAATGCTACAGCTAGCATTTTTCTTTCTTAAGACTGGCCAATATCCCAAATTTCTTAGGAACCCCAAAAGAGACGATATCCCCAGATAGTAGGACACAATTTTAGAGAGTGAAAACGCATTCCCAAAAGATGGGTTGGGTGGTTTTTGATTGTTTGCTGGGTGATGGATGTTTGTCATCATTTAAGGTGGGAAGGTCACAAGTCTTGGTCAGGGAGAAAATAAAGTAAGGGAGGCTGGATTCAGGGATCTCTTTTGGTTTTTTTTCCCCACTCTATCCTTTTTCTCCTATTTGTTATAGGGAGAGAAGAGGGGAAGAGGGACAAAAAAAGGGGTATATAGAATTTTTTTTAAAGTTGATTGCTTAATCTACTTTTAGAGTAAAAAGCATGAGCAGCCAAATGTTTCACATTTGGTATGGACTCTTTGTTGATACAGACTTAAGATTATATTCTGCTACAATATACTACATGCCTATGTTTCCACTCTTGTAATGCAATGTAAAGTTCTAGTACTGGACAAACTATTTAGGATAGCTAAGAAATACAAGTTAGCAGTTAGTCAACCAAACTTAGGGTCATGTTGGATACTTGTGGGCATTCCTGGCAAAGGGCCATTGGGGCTCCTGGCTTGGGGCAGCTTCCACAGACGTTGACTACAGAAGCAGTTCGGTGAAAAGTACATGACCTGACTTTGGAGAGCCCACCCAGAGATGAACACCCACTGGCTGGCTTGGAGATGGTGTGGAGGAACCTGATTGGTCATCCAAAGCTATCTATTCCTCTCTTGAGGAATAAATAAGCCTGCATCCACTTGCCCTATGATTGCATTCACCTGACTCCTGGTGCCCGTGCAGTGACTCCTACACCTCTCAACCCCTCGGCTTGCCCGCCCTGCCCTCACTCACGGGCTGGATCCTTGGGAGGAGGAGCAACACATACTAGTTTTAATTTCAGGAATTTTCCTAGGTTGAATAAATAGGAAAAAAATTGCCTATTCAGATATACTATATATAAACAGATGTCTTCACAAACCTCCTCTACAGAATACAGCATTTAAAAATGTTTTATTAATAATAGGCCTTTTGACAGAGAGGGCCACTGGGGCCCTGCCAGGGAGCTAGCCTGAGATGATGCCTGCCTTGTGCTGCACTGCATGGGTGGGGATTAGCAATCCTGAGACGGCTCCAGATAACCTCAGGCACCCAGAGACCCTGAGCAACACTAAGCAGAGCAAACAAGTGGTGGAGAAGTGAAAGAGACAGAAGCAGAAGAATGTGTGCACAATGAAGAGAGGTATAACCAGAGACTCAAAAGTAGGGAAGACTCAAGACAAGAGTAGCAGGTGATGCCACGAAAAGCCAGAGTGAGGTCCTGGTCTGTGCTGCTACCAAGGGCCATGTCTGGGTCTGTGGCCCTACAGCAGAGGGGGTGGTCTGCTACCACCAAAGGGCAGGCGTACATCCCCGGTCTGGGCTGCTGGTAGCACCTGAGCAGCATACAGCAGTGACAGCTGCTGCCTCCACATCTCCAACCCCACCCCAACCTGAGTCAGGTACCATCACAGGAGATGCTGGGGCGGCTTGAACCTCCTCTCCAGCCTCCCCGGCAGCTCCGACGCAATGGTGTCTCAGTCAGAGTTGCCTACGGTGAGGTGGTCTTCCTGTCCTGAACCATGGGCCTGGTGTAGGAAAAGGAGTGAAAAATGCCACTAATCCCTGAGCTCCCCAAGCGTAGGACTTGAAACCCACCAGTCTTCACTCTGGAAATCTCTGGCCCCTAAGAAATCTTCCATAAGCCCTGTCTACTGTTCAATTCCCTGCTGCTTCTCCCCGAGCAGAGCGGCCACCTGCCTAGGGTTTTCCCTCCCAATGAATTTCTCAGTGTGACTTTGTCTTCTTCCAGGGTACCTTTCCTTCAGAGCTGCACTTACACTGCCACCAGGCGCCATGTCTGAGGTCTACGCAGAACTGACCCCACCCCTGGCCTGTGCACTTCAGAAGAACTGGCACTAAGGGCAAGAGAACAGGAGAACAGCCTACCCCCTGCCAGCGGCAGTACTTGGGAGAGTGGACCCCGCACACTGCCAAGGAAGCACAGTGCAGCTGGCCCTGCTTGCAGGAGTTGAACGTTGAGGAGGCTCCAAAAGTGTGAGCATGGAGAGCTGGCCCTGTCACTGCCATGTGGTGACACAGCCACCATCTTTCACCACTGGTCTCCTTACCACCTATGGCAGGTGGGACCCTTTCACTCAGCAGCTGTAGCTCAGTAGCGGGCCCTACATCTTGCATGGGCAGTAAAGCAAAGCTGGCCCTGGGTGAAAGCAAGCCAGCCCTGAGGGTGTAAAAGCTGCAGAGCTGGTTCAGTCCCTTGGCTGCTGCAGCACCTCACACACCTGGGTATGAAAGGGTTAGGCTAACTTTGTAACCTATATGTCTTCTAAAGCCTATAGTTTTGAGTTTTAGGTCCAGGTTAAGCTAAAGCCTCTTAGTACCTTTCCAGAGAGTGAAGAAATGTGACCCTATCCATGAGGACAGATATAAAAAAGGGCAAGCAAGCAATGACCTTCACTCAGCAAAAGAAGGACCAGACCCTTGTCCTTGAGATAGCGTTTCTTAGCAACGAACCTAGACTTCTTCTGAGTAGCTTTTGACCTCCAGCCAAGAGCCCGCAGCCCTAATTTTCAAGGATGAGCTAACCACCCCCACCTTCAATTGCAGCTGCATCCACACTTGGCAGGACTGGCCAAGCTTGAGCACCTAAGACTAACCAATTCTTACTTTATAGCTTCCTCATCCAATCCTAAATTGCCAAAACTAGAACTTCAAATCTCCCGCAATTTTTCTTTTAAAAACCTAAAGGCCTTTGTCTCCCGGTGCCACTCTTTGCTGACCAGCAGGGGTGACCCCATTGTACAATGGTTAATAAACCTCTTGCTTTTGCAATGAGTCTTGGTCTGGGGGAGTTTCTGGGAAGGGCGCGATTGAACTCCTGAGCTGTGAGACCCCAGGTCTTACATTTTTGGTGCATGGGCCAGGAAAGGGCGTGCCCCTTCCCCAACCCTCATCAGACTGAACTCGGAGGTCGAGCTCGGAACAAGTTAGTCTGTTTCTGTCTTACCAATCTGTTTCTTGTCACAGATGGCTGCCATGAGGCAGCCTCTCAATTAGATTTCTGTGGTACCAATCTGTTTCAGTTTAGGCACCTATCTGGACCTTTTTGGTCATCTGATCAGTCATTGCGATTGACAGACGGTGTCAGAATAT
The DNA here is from genome assembly GCF_030254825.1 of Meriones unguiculatus. Lineage (NCBI taxonomy): Eukaryota > Metazoa > Chordata > Mammalia > Rodentia > Muridae > Meriones > Meriones unguiculatus. The sequence continues at coordinate 93,962,854 of NC_083350.1, forward strand.
CGCTTGACTGGGAACTGGGGGACGCCCCAAATTTCCGTTTGGGAGGTTGGATCTGAGACGGTCCTCCTCCCGTCTGATTTTCATAGAGAACGACCGCCACCAGGCAGCCGTTCTATCAGAGCACTGTGGTACCACTCACAAGGGTGTCCTTGTTTGATTACTTGCCTGATTCTTTGTTTCTGTTGTTGTTGTTGCCTCTCTGACTCTTTTGACAGGGAAATGGTCTAGCTTGAGAGCATCTGTAGAAGGGGTTCGAGTCCCCTGAGTGGTTCGAGGCCACTCGCCTGGAACGGTTTCATTAAGGCAGACAGACATGTCATTAATGCCAAGTCCATGGGACATCCTGTAGGACACTCAGCTTGCCCCTTTCTGTGAACAGGGAGGAGCAGAGAGATTCTGCTCCCCCAGCAATTTAAATCCTGTGTTTCTCATGTATGTATGTATTTTTCTGTGTCTGTTTCTTTGTAGACTTGGACTGATAAAAATTCAGACAGAGGATAGTTAAAATTAGAACTAGTTCTTGGCCCGGGAGTGCACATGGCTGCATGGCAGGACACCAAGCAGTGTGCTCTCCCTCCCGAGGGAGCCAAGGAGGGAATGCTTTCTGGTGGCTGGGGAGACATGTGGAGCTGGGGCTGGAGCTTGGGCAGGCGGTGCTCAGGCACTTGAGCGTCTGTGAAATAACAATGCACACCCAGCAGGGCATGGGCTTGATGCGCCATCCCCTTGTAGCGATGGACAGCCAAAGAGCACGGGGGAGGGGAGAGGCCCAGCCAGGAAGCAGGTTCAGGACCTGCGGGGGAGGTAAGCTACAGTAGAGCTCACAAGGGAGCCAAGGGAGTAGGCAAGGCTCATGGGCTTGCTGGGTGGAAGTCCTTAGACATGGCTAGGCGGGGATTGGCACCATAGCTGCTCCATGATAGGAGCTGCTCTGGCTGCCGAGAGTGAGGAAAAACTCTTCCCCCTTGCCTTCATGCCAGCTTAGCAGGGAAGTGAGTGGCAAGAGCTCACCATGCCCTCTTGCTCCTCTCTTCCCTCCTCCCACCCAGGGGGCTTGCAACTTACAGATCAAACAGTAATTTAGGAAAAAAACTGCACTTGCTGTAATGTTTAGAATTACAGCTGAGTCTGTCTGTTTAAATATATGGCCATTATACGATTGTTTTCAACTGGTCTTAAATGGTTGATATGATAAAAAATAATTGGGTATGTTTTAAGGTTAAATTCAAATTCTTGTTTTAAACACGTATATGTGCCTATGTGTTTGTAGGGTCTATAAATACATATGTTTAAATAACAACAATGTAAATTGCCACATGGTGTGGCTCAGGAAAAGAACAAAGGTTGCAAAATCTCTGAGTCAAAATGATTTTATTTCCTTTTAGGATAAGAAGAAAGTCTTATTCTAAGTTGATATTGGTTCTGAAGATTGGGTTGTTTTCACTGATAAATTTTGATCTTAAAATCTGGTTTCGACTTTTAAAATTATGGTTATGCTTTGTAAATTCACTCCTAAAAAAGATACTTTGCTTTGATATTGCAGAGACGAGTTTTAAAAATTGTTTAGATGTTTAAGAGGATAAAACATTTACAGTTTATCAGATTTTTTAAGCAATAACTCTTGGGCAGTCTAACAACGAACTTAAAACAGTTTCCCAACCCTTGGGAAAATTAAAAAAAAAATTAATGAGAGTTTTCCTGTTGTCTAAAAAAAAAGAGTAAGCAAGAGATATTAAAAAAAAAATAGCTTGTCTAAAGCAAAAATGTCGGTTAAGCCAGAAAAAAAAAAAAGCTAAAAACCTAAAGGTATATAGATGTTGCAGAAGGTTAGTGGATGTATTATAAAAAGCCAGAGAGTTAATATGATTTTTAAAAAAAACCTGTATTTAAATATGTTATAATTCATTTAAAAGGCTGGTGATTCTTCATTGCAAAATGTTTTTTTATGCTCTTTTAAGGGAAAAGAATTCTGGCTGATAGGTTTGGTATGGCTAAAATACTTCATACAGTTTAAAAGTGTTCTGTACTGTTCTGTTATGCAGTTGGTTCTAAAACTTATTTGATCACTATGTTAAAACTTTTGGTTGTGGGGGATTATGGATGCTCCACAGTGTTTGCTGTGTCATCAACAGCACCTAATGGCTATGTTTGGTATTGTCAGTCACAGCCTGTGCTAACACATGGCTAGCTGCCATGATGGTTCAGGGATAGAGAGCACGTGAAGCTGTAGTTTTGCTGCCATATTTGTTTAGGACTTCCAGCTGAGTTCAGTTACACGTGGCCAGCCGCCATGCTGGTCCGGAGATAAAGAGGGTGGAGACATGAGTTTACCACCATTTTGTTTAGGTCTCTCAGTTATGTTCAGTCCTCTGATTAGTGTTAAGTGCAAAGCTTTTTACTGTTCAATTTTAATACAAAGTGGTAGGATCAGCAAGATTTGCTAGCCCCTCTATAAACTGTATCTGATTAAAATGTTTGCTTTGATTTTAGTTCAGAAAGAGCAGACTTAAAGTTACGCTAACGACTGCAGTTGGTTAAGGTGTTGGGCTTTACCTAGTGTCTTTGTATAGGTTTTTTTTTTTAAGGTTAAGCCTAGGATGGGTAACTATAAAGTTTGCCTATTTGTCTTAAAATATATAGTTCTAAAACATACATGTCAAAAATATGCTAGAACTAGATTAAATAGCATTCTGTTTTATAGGACACACTTTAAAACAGATGATAAAAACAAAGAGTAACTCAGATATGCTGGCCCTCAAGCTTATCAGAGATCTGATAAATATGGCATTTTAACATATGTAAATTTATTGTGGCAGAAAGTCCCAAAATCCTGGCAGTAGCTCCCCAAGGTCTCCGAGAAGATTTGAACAACGACAGATGACTGCAACTCTGAATTGTGGTATGCTAACCACTGGGAAATACTGCCCCAACTGGCCCACTGCTAGGGCCCAGCCTAAACTGTGGACAAAGCCGGGGACACCTGAAGAGCCATTGTCTCACATTGTGAGAGGCAAGGTGAGGTCAATCTCTCCTGTTCCTCTTTCCACAGCAGCAGTTTCTCATCCTCTATGCCTGATGGCTGGACTGCCTCTGCTCAGAAAGCCAGGAGACCACATGAGCCAGGGACACTGCCTAGGTGATGGACTAACTAGTCATCTCTGTCATTTTGATTGATACATTTACTTAGCTCATAATTTATCCTTCTCAGGTCTCTGATCACATTGACAGCTAGGCTGAAAGGCTAGGCTTAGTTAACAGTAACTTGGCAGCTAAAGAGCAGACAGTTAGGTTCACTATCAGCTCATTGGACAGTTCATTAGTTAGTTAAAACTACTGGGTACTATATCTTTTGTGTAAAAAGAAAAAAACAGGTTTACCCTGCTCACAGGCTTTAAATCAGTTGCCAATGTCTTATAATAATAGCTAAATAAAAAAAAATAAAGTTTATATAGGGTCTGAGGATATAGGAGTTCAAGTTATAAAAATCTAAAAAATGTTGGTCTACATACTGATTAAATGTCAATTTAATGGATGTCAGGTTAACACTTAAGTAAAAAAAAAAAAAATACAAGCAGTTTCTCATGCAGGCAATTTTACTTAGCCAAAATATAGGAGGGTTTACTCAAGGTTACACAGAGCCTGCTGTCTGGTTACTATGGTTGCACGGAGTTTCTCAGGGTCAGAGCAGTCTGCTGTAAGACCACCAAGGTCAGTCTGTGAGAGACTGGACTTTGGAAAATAGCCAAGAGGCTGAGTTCCGCTGCTCAGATGCCGTTAACTCCAAAAAGGCTGCCACATGGACACACTTAAGTTGTTTATAAAAGATATAAAACAAACAGCTGACTGGTACCAATTCTGTTGGATATAGTTTTTACCTGTTACTCTCAAAATGTTGCTGTATTAGATTTGCTGATATGTTACTTTTCTGAGTATATATATATATATATATATATATATATATATATATATATTTCCTTTTGTGTACCAAAAATTCATATGAGTTTATAAAAATCAAAAGGTCATGAGACCTAGATCTGGCATAGCTCAAATGGATCCCAGAAGAGTTTTTCCCTGCTGTTGGGATTCCTCACTTTTTCCATTTAACAGACAAATCTGTCTCTAGTCTGAATTTGTCTCAGCAGATTTTCACCTGGTTGACTCTGGGCTGCAAACTAAAATCTGGACTTGTTGGAAGCTGACATGACTGCTCCCTGTCTCTTCAATTGGATCAACTAACCAGAGACTGTTAAGGACTGCCCCATTGACCAGCCTTTGACTGCCTCCTAGTAATTTTTACCCATGTACTCTCCCCAACTTTTGACCAGCATTTCAGCCTCTTTTAAACTGAGATTTCAACGATCCATCATCAGCATGAAGAAATTCCAGAAGACGGATCATCGGCCCATTGTCCCATTCTACAGGCTGAAATGTTGAGTCAAAAAAATTTTTTTTTCTTAAGATAAAATTCTTACTCTGCAGCTGCTTCATGATTGAAGCAGTTACAAGGAGAAGGGGGAAATGAAAGGGTTAGGCTAACTTTGTAACCTATATGTCTTCTAAAGCCTATAGTTTTGAGTTTTAGGTCCAGGTTAAGCTAAAGCCTCTTAGTACCTTTCCAGAGAGTGAAGAAATGTGACCCTATCCATGAGGACAGATATAAAAAAGGGCAAGCAAGCAATGACCTTCACTCAGCAAAAGAAGGACCAGACCCTTGTCCTTGAGATAGCGTTTCTTAGCAACGAACCTAGACTTCTTCTGAGTAGCTTTTGACCTCCAGCCAAGAGCCCGCAGCCCTGATCTTCAAGGATGAGCTAACCACCCCCACCTTCAATTGCAGCTGCATCCACACTTGGCAGGACTGGCCAAGCTTGAACACCTAAGACTAACCAATTATCTTACTTTATAGCTTCCTCATCCAATCCTAAATTGCCAAAACTAGAACTTCAAATCTCCCGCAATTTTTCTTTTAAAAACCTAAAGGCCTTTGTCTCCCGGTGCCACTCTTTGCTGACCAGCAGGGGTGACCCCATTGTGCAATGGTTAATAAACCTCTTGCTTTTGCAATGAGTCTTGGTCTGGGGGAGTTTCTGGGAAGGGCGCGATTGAACTCCTGAGCTGTGAGACCCCAGGTCTTACAGGTAGAACAGTAGAGCTGGCCCTGATGGCATGGGCAAAGATGAGATGGTCCTGAAGGCGTAAGAGCAGGAGAACTCACTCTGCCCATTGCTGCCTGTGGCACTGGGTGAGCTAGGGGGTTGCTGGAGCGCTTGAGTGGTGTGGGTGAGGAAGAGCAGGCAGGCTCACCAGCTCAGGTGCCTCCCAGGCCCAGATGCAGGCGGCCCACCCCAACCTGCATGACATTTGTGAACTGCTGAGGTGTGTGAAAAGGTAGGTTCTAGAGAACCAAAGCTGCAGATCTCCATGGCACAGGGCAACAACAGGCAGCTGAAGTAGTCCCAAGGCCCCAGTACTGCAGTGCAAAGAAGCGAGGGGCCTCCAAGGAGACCGACGACTGCAGTGAACATGTGCAAGCAAAGACGTGGGCGAAACAACGGACTGTGGGAAACACTATGACTCACTTCCACAGTGAAATTTTTCTTTCTTTCTTTTGGAAGGCTTCAAGGGCAAATTGCATATAAGGGGACGGGAGGTGAGTGGGGTTGGGTTTGTGATGCGAAACTCACAAAGAACAATTAGAAAGCTTTTAGGAAGTCCCCCAATTCCTAAACTTGCCCCAAGATCAGGCCACATAATCCCTCCAATCTGAGCCCACCCTGGAAAGGTCTCCCCACAAGAAGCCCTGTCTTCGACTCAGGTCTTGGCCATTTCTCCTATAAGCAGAAGCAGCCAGCCTCCTAGGGCCCCCGCACGCCCCCAGGGACTTTGTTGTGAGTTTTGCTGTGTGGTATGACTTTATGGTAGTCCTCGGTTCCCCACTGCCTGGATACTTTTCCCTTCAGAGCTGTAACACTTGCACCAGTGAAACAGTCCCTCTCAGACCTGTGATACTATCCCTCATCTGAGCAACAGACTCACAAACCATTCAGCACTCCATCTACAACAGCAATTAGGTAAATTTCCCTTTCAGTCAGTGTAAGTGCTTCCCTGAGTCCAGGGAAGTAAGAGTTAAGTGTCCAGCACCCCTCTGGTACTCTTGAAGGCTGAAATAACCTCACCACAATCTTAAAGTCTCCCTCTTGCCTTGACCCCATGCTCCACCCTTGAAGCTGCAATCCTGCGGTTTCCTTAGGACCAACCCAGCTACTGCGCCTTTTCCTGCCCTATTCTCCCACCTAAAGGTCTTCAGAGAATTTTTTTTATAAATGTTTCCTTGTCCTTATGTGCCTAAGGCATTTCTGATTGGTGAAATAAAGAGCTGAATGAGCAATAGCTAGACAGGAGGAGATAGGCAGGACTTCGGGGGAAGGAGAAATTCCAGAAAGAAGGGGCATTTTACCAGCAAGATGGAGAGACTGAACAGACACAGACTGAGGCGAAGTAATGGAAAGTCTCGGTGTTGTTATTGGGAGTTGACACCTCAGGGACAGTATGGCAGTACAAAGGTAACCATGAAAGTAAGTGACCATTCAAATGCTATTGGAGAAGGTAAAACAATTTTAAAGCAATAAGAGGTCCCACTGTGGAGAGCTGCTTGCTTGGCAAGCTTCTTTGATTTTGAGCATTCAGCAAAAAACATGTTTTTCACTCTGGCCTTTACCCTGAAACAGAGATAAGCAGGATATTTTGCCAAGTTCCTTTAACTTGTTTGTGTAATGTTGGACTATATCTGCTATACAGGGAAGTTGTTTAAGAAAACAAATTTGACTATTCTGTGAACCCCATCCTTGCACTGATGTGACAGTCCTCTCTAGCTAATCTCTTGTGTTTTGCTTTATTTCTTTCAATCCTCACTCCCCACTTGGGTACTGTTTAACTTTTGATGGCAGGCTCCCACAAGACTGAGAACTAATTCCCCGTACCTCACCATGTAGGCATAGGCAATTGCTCTCACATCTTTACACATACCTACAAATGGGAAGAGCCTGATGCATCTGTGGACACGATACACTGTAAGGGCAGTTTTGGTTTCTTTGTAAGCTTAGTTATATTACATAAGTATGTTTTTGTTTTAATCCTAAGTGCGGGATTTTATTTGGGCATTAGTCTATCCAGAGCTGATAACTGTCTCATGTCTCCTTTGCCAGCTGTTAAGTTCCGCACAGAGAGGGATGAGATCTAGAACTCATCCCTCTCTGTGAGCAGAGTATAGGGGTGGTGTGCAGTGTTGGTATGTGGTCTGTAGCAGTTTGGAGAGACCAGAACTGGTATGGTGGCTTGACAGACAGAAACGCTTGCACAGTGGTTTGGAGAAGACAGCTGCATTTGTTGTTGATGGAGATTGGTAGAGCCCCAGGGGCACCCACTGGCCCTAAATGGCTGGGAGAAGTAACAGGGTCTTCTATGATTTTCATTGCTGCGGTGGCTGGTGTCGCGTGGCAGTGATCAAAAGCAGCCCTCCACATCGATCAAAGCTACCTGGCCTGCAGCAGTGATCAAAGCCTAAGGCAGCCATTCCATTGGACCTGAGGCGGTCACATACGCAAAAGTCATGATGACTTGCTATTTTCAGCAGACACTTCCTGTTTGGCTTAGGTAAGTTTCTTTTGGCTGCTGTGAGAAAATAAGCCTGTCTTTGATGTTAAGATTGCTATGGTTACTTAGAAAGCCCCTTGTGGTTCTTGCTCCGCAATAAAGATGCACCTTGATCAGAGCACTGTCTTGGTGTTCTTTGTCTCTCTTAATTCCCAGCCCCTTGTGCAGGTGGTTACTATTGGTGGTCACGGGCGACTACAGGTGATGCGGAAACCTGGAAAGCTGACGAGGGATTTGCTGAGGAACGCTGTGACCTAGGATGTCCATCAGGCCAGAACGAAAGCACATCATCAAGAGTGTAAGGTAAGGGCCAGACAGCACAATTATGGGACAAAGCAATAGTAGGGGGACATTTATTAAGACGCTGAAACAATTACTTAAAACATGGGGAGTTGGGTTTAAAAGTCAAACTCTTTAGGATTTTTTAAATCAAGTAGATGTTAATTGCCCCTGGTTTCCTAAAAGTGGGACTTTAAATATAGCTGTTTGGGATGAAGTGGGTAAAAAAACTACAGGAAAAGGAAGCAGGTCCTTTTACTTTTGCTCTCTGGGCTGTCATCAATGAGGCCCTCAGAAAGGAAGATGGGGATGATGAGACTAAAGAGCTTGTCTTTGAGGTAAGACAGCAATTACAAGAAATAAAGGAAGAAAGGTTGTTTGAAAGGGAAGAAAGATCGCCACTGAGAGGGGCCACTGGGTCTAACATTCCTTCGGCTCCACTAGAACCTGCAAAAAGAAAAAATATCTATGCTGGTGTACAGAGAGACTTTAAAACAGATTCGGCAATCTGCCTCTAAGAGTAGTAATGATAAAGAAAATGAGCCAATAGATCCTGGGAACGAGGCTGAATTAGAGGAAGAAGCAGCCAAATATAATCCTGACTGGCCTCCATGGGGCCTTAGCCATCCTCCTCCTTATGCAGACAGAATGAAGAGAGATGTCCAGGGATCTTATCTGTCCCCGGTAGAAAGAGCTGTTAAGCTTGCAGCAAGGAAAGGGGAAGACAATGAAGGATATGCTTACCCAGTGATTGAAATTTTAGACAGTCAGGAAAATAGGATTAGGCAATATCAGCAAATCGAATTCAAACAATTGAAGGAATTAAAAATGGCTGTTCGCAATATGGCCCTACTGCCCCCTTTACTGGAGCCTTGTTTGAAACTACAGCAGAAGGTAAGTTGACTCCTACAGAATGGAAAACTGTAGCTAGAGCTACTCTGTCTGGAGGTGACTACTTGTTATGGGCAGCTGAATTCAGAGAGAATGCTAAAAGAACTGCTTGACCTAACACACAAGCAGGAAATCCAGAATGGAACTTAGAAATGTTGACTGAAGGCCAATATGAGGGAAATAACAATGAAATCAATTACCCACCAGCTGTTTATGCTCAAATAGCCGCAGCTGAGCTACGAGCTTGGCAAAGTCTTCCCTCTAAAGGAGAATTAAGTTCTAGCCTGGCCAGCATTAAGCAGGGAGCTGACGAGCCCTTCCAGGAGTTTGCTTCCAGGCTTTTGAAGGCAGCAGAAAGAATTTTTTGAGACCCAAATAGTGGAATTCCCTTCATGAAACAATTAGCTTTTGAAAATGCCAATACAACCTGTAAGGCAGCCATTTGCCCTTATCGAGCTAAGACTGATTTGTCCGGTTATATATGCCTTTGTGCTGACATCGGGCCATCTTATCAACAGGGCCTTGCAAAGGCAGCTGCTATGCAGGGACTTACTGCCTCTGCAATGCTAGAACAGAGGGATAAAGGTAGAAACTGTTACTCTTGTGGCAAGCCAGGCCATGTAAAAAGAAATTGTCTGGGCTCTCAAGGGTAGCAGCCAGGCATGTGCCCTAAATGTAAAAGAGGAAAACATTAGGCCAACGAATGCAGATCAAAAAAGGATGTCAATGGTCAACCTATTAAGCAGGATCAGGGAAACAGGAAGTGGGGCCAGCCCTGGGCCCCTCAGCCCAGCAAAGAGGCATACTGGGTCATGAAGCTTGGACCTCAAAGCAATGCCAATCCATTTCTGAACTTGTCAGAGCAACCCCAGGAAGTGCAGGACTGGACCCCAGTTCTACCACCTACACAGCATTAACTCCTGAAATGAGGGTAAAAACTTTGCCTACGGGAATACATGGCCCATTACCTCCTGGCACTATGGGTCTTACAGTGGAAGAAGTAGTGGCACTGTCAAGGGCATTCAGGTCCACCCAGGCCTGATAGATAATGATTACACTGGAGAGATAAGGAGTATGGGAGCTTCCCCAGCTGGAATTTCAGTCATTCCTTTTCAGATGCGCATAGCTCAATTGATCTTACTGTCTTTAACTAAAATAATAATAGAAATAGTAACAGGACACAGAGAGAGGGCTGTGGCACAAATGGCTTTGGCTCCTTTAGGGCTTTTTTTGGGTTCGTGCACTGAAACAAGAGCTCCCCATTTTAAAATTAAGTGTAAATGGTAAAAGGTTTGAGGGACTAATTGATACTGGAGCAGATGTTAGTATCATATCTGCTGACTGGTGGCCCAGAATTGGCCTAGCGGGCCTACCATTACCCACCTTCAGGGAATTGGGCATTCTCCAAACACTGAACAAAGTTCTGAAATGCTTACTTGGAAAGATGAGGAGGGAAATTCAGGAACTGTTAAACCTTTCATCATTAAAGGATTGCCTGTTAATTTATGGGGGAGAGATGTCTTGGGACAGATGGCAGTCATGATATGTAGCCCCAATGATGCTGTGACTATGCAGATGATTAAGCAAGGCCATTTGCCAGGGAAAGGCCTAGAAAAGGAAGCTCAAGGAACCCCTTCTCCAATGATTCCTCAGCCTAAATTAGAAAAAAAGGGGTTGGGGTCTTCTCAGTGAGGGCCATCCACGAGTCTGCTGCCCATGCAGACAAAATTACCTGGTACTCAGGTGAGCCCGTGTGGGATGATCGATGGCCCCTAACTTCAGAAAAGGCTGCTAGATGCCTTGTTGAGGAACATCTACGGGCTGGATATATAGAGCCCTCTAATTCTCCTTGGAGAATAACTCCTATTTTTGTTATCAAGAAAAAGTCTGGCAAATATCGCCTTCTTCAAGATTTAAGAAAAATGAATGAAACTATGCAAATTATGGGAGCGTTCCAGCCTGGCTTACTCTCACTTATCTCCATTCCTGCTACTACTTATAAAATTATTATAGATTTAAAGGATTGCTTTTTTACCACTCCTTTGCATCCTGAGGACTGCATCCGATTTGCCTTCAGTATGCCTTCTGTTAATTTCAGAGAACCATCTCAACTGTATCATTGGCAGGTGTTGCCTCAGGGAATGGCTAACAGCCCTACCCTGTGTCAAAAGTTCGTGGCTTCTGCTATAACTAAAATTAGGGATATTTGGAAGGATATTTACATTATTCATTACACGGATGACATTCGTATAAGCTCATAAAGATGCAGTTTCTGTCATGGGATGTTTCAAAGATATTAAAAATGCCCGGGGAACAGAAGGGATTACAAATAGCACCTGAAAAGGTACAAACAAGAGATCCTTACAGTTATTTAGGATTCAATCTATCCCCTAAACAGATATTTTGTCAAAAGGTACACCTTGAAGAGTTTAAGTTAGCCTGGGTATAACTCCATTTTTGAAATAACAAGCCATCTTGACTGGGAGCTGAATTCAGGTACCAGGAAATATCACAGAAATGTACACTTGGCAGAAAACAAAGTTAATGCTCCTAACAACGGCCTCCAGGAAATAATACAGAATAAATGCTTCATAGAAAATAGAGACAATCTCTCTGGCAATAATCAATGGGAATCAGTTGAGAATCGGGTGGAAAAATTCTCCCCAATGTTTCAGATATAGTTTAGAAAAATAGCCACTGTGATTATATGCCTTAGCAATTGTGATTATGTGCCTCAGAGAAGGTCATCTTGCCCCTCTAACTTTTACCTAATCCTGTAACGTCAAGACATGTGCCCCCCTGCTTGCTGCCATGGAAACCCCTGGCTCACAGACTTTCCCTCTAAAAACCCTGCTCACTCAGGGCTTGGGGTCCCACTTCTCTACTGCTGCGTCAGTGAGACTTGGGTCCCGAGTTCGATCGCTCTGGTAATAAAGCTCTCTTGCTATTGCATCAAGTCGTCTCCTGGTGGTCTCTGAGGGTCCCATGAACCTGACCTTACAACCTCAGGTTAGATTCTCTAAAAATTTTAAATGGTTTTCAAAAATTGCTAGGGGATATCAATTGGCTTAAACCCTATTTAAAACTTACTACAGGAGAACTTAAGCCTTTGTTTGATATTTTAAAAGGGGATCCCTCACCTGCTTCCCCTTGCTCTTTGATGTCTCAGGGGAGACAAGCCTTGAATTCTGTACAGAGAGCTATGGAACAGCAGTTTGTAACATTCTGGGATCACGAGTCCCCTTTGTATTTGTTTATATTTAATACCTTTTATACCTCTTAAACTGGATTAATTTGGCAAAAGGCACCCATCCTTTGGATACATTTGCCCTCCGGCCCTAATAAAGTTAGTTTACCATACTATGAAGCCATTGCTCAAATTATTGTGTCAGGAAGGAAACAATCTGTTACATATTTTGTCTCTGAACCTCAGCTTATTATTGTTCCTTATAGCAAACAACAAGTAGGATGGCTTTATGCTAATTCTGATGAATGACTTCTGGCATTGGCTAAATTTGTAGGACAAATTGATAATCTCTATCCTCAAGATAAGTTGATTCAATTGTTTAATAGACATGATGTGGTGTTTCCCAAACCCACCTGATTTTCCTCTTTAGAAAATGTGCAATTTTTTCTGATGGCTCTGATAAAGGAGTCTGGTGATGGCATTTTGCCTCTTGGCCTTGGCAGATGTGGATTTAATCTAAAGTTCAGTTTCTTAGAGACTGACCTTGGCAGTTTCTCCAGCAGGGTGCTCTGTTCCTGAGAACCAGATAACAAACCTTGTGCAACCTTGAGCGAATCCTTGAATGTTTTGCCAAGTGAAGCAAATGGGCTGTTGCCGTGAGAAAGTTGCTTGTGGTTTTTTGCTTTAAAAAGCTGCTTGAGTGCCTAATAAACGAGTCTTGAACAGAAACCTGTCTTGACTCCATTCTTCGTGTCTCTGCCTCTATCATTCCCACTCCCTCTTTCGGGTAGACCCTGCTCAACTTGCCCGAGGGACGGGTCGCTCTGACAAACGCCGAGCAGGATATTTTACTCCAGGTGAAGGTACTGTTTTTGATGTGAAAGGATTATCAACTCAACTAGCAGAGCTAGTTGCCGTACAGGCTGTTTTTCAACATTTTCCTCAACCCTTCAACTTATTTACTGACAGAGCCTATGTGTGTCAAGTGCTTTTAAAACTAGAAACAGCAGGCCAAATACTACCTACTACTAGAGCTAGCCAACTATTTGTTCAAATTCAATATTGCATACAGTCCTGCAATGCTCCATTTTTTTGTGGGTCATGTTAGAGCTCATACCGGACTACCTGGACCTTTAAGGAATGGAAATGAAAAAATAGATCATGCACTTGCCTCCTACGTCTTTTACTGTCAGTTGGATAAAGATATGGGAGCTCATAGCCTACATCATCTTAATAGTACAACTTTAAGATTAAAATATAATACAACCCAGGAACAAGCCAGAACTATAGTTAAAAATTGTGGGACCTGTGCCCTGCTCCTTCCTGTGCCTCATTTGGGGATAAATCCCAGGGGCCTTATTCCTGGACAGTTATAACAGATGGATGATACTCATTATCCTGAATATGGTAAATTAAAGTATATTCATGTTACAACTGCTACTTATTCTGGGCTTTTATTTGCAGATCCTGCAATCTGGTGAATCCACCTGTCATATCATGGCCCGCTGCTTATATACTTTTTCCATTTTTAATGTTCCGACACAAATTAAAACAGACAATGGTCCTGGATATATCAGTAAAACTTTTGCACACTTTTGCAAACAATTCTCTACAATACATAAAACTGGCATGTCTCACAATCCTATGGGTCGAGGTATAGTAGAGAGAGCCCATTTGATGATCAAAAATCATCTGTCTAAAACAAAGGGGGAGCTGTATCCGCTTAAGTCTCCCAGAGCTCACCTTGACTATGTTCTCTTTATTTTAAACTCCTTACAAGTGGACAAGGAAGGTAAATCTGCAGCGGATTGATTGGCATCCCAAGTCTACTTCCGCTTATGCCGTGGTCAGATGGAAGGATCCTCTAACCAACCAATGGCGTGGACAGGACCCTGTACTTATATGGGGAAGAGGATCTGTTTGTGTTTTCTCACAGGAAAATGATGCAGCTCACTGGTTACCAGAAGGTTGGTGTGTCAAGTGGACAACATCGAATCTTTGGAGACCTCCCCAGTTGCTGACGCTGATACCCCTGCTAATGACTTGCCCAGTGACCACTAAATTGGACCTTTGGGCTTTTGTTCCAATGCCCCCCATTTTGATGCCTGTCTCTGTGGACGCCAATGTATTTCCAGCCATCTACAGCGCCAATTCGAGTTTGGGACTCCCATCTCTGACCTCTATGGAGGTTTGACAGATCTTGGGTATCTGGAACTTTTCTATTTCTCTTTGCTTTTTTATTCCCACTGATTCTGAGTACCTATTTGGCAATAAGCCTGCATGCATATCTTTTGGGATGGCTAGGGATTCTGATTATACTTTTAATTCCCCGGGTCCCTTTAGGAGCCTGTGCCGCTGGAGAGTTCATGGTAAGAGTCCTGATTATAGAAAGTTTGGTCATTCTGTGGCTAAATCTTTTGCTCCTTCATGTTTGGAAAATGCTGCCTACTCTGCCATTCATTTTCCTGTTATTTGGCCAGAATGTACTCCACCTGATGTTCCTTTGCCCATCCCTAACATGGAGCTGTGGGCTCGTGTGGGGCCCGCAGGTTTATTCTTGCCATGGACTTTGGCCAATTGCCCTCTTTGTGGCCATTACGCATGTTTGGATCTTCGGCCCTTTTTATTTGTTACTGGCAGTATGTTATCCAATGGTACTGTGTCAGGAGCAGAACCAGCTTAATGTTACTGTACCTCCTATACCTGCTTGCCTTCGCCCCTTTTATTTCCTGCTTTCGAATTTTTCCACAGATTCTTCAGACTTTTACTGTTAATTGTTCTATACAACCTTGTTGCTGGAACAATTCATATTCCTTTGCTGGCATTGTTTTGTTCCCCTGCCAGTCTTTGGATACCGGTGGCTTTGGAAGATCATTTTCATCGCACTTCCCTCATGCCACTAACCCATTTTAAGAGAGATTTGGGGATAACGGCTGCTGTTACAGGAGCTATTCTAGCTGCTATTGCTGGCACTTCCCTGGCTGTGGTTGCCTTAACGCAGTCCTCTACTACTGGCTCTTAATGATATGGTTAATCAATTGGCCCCTGCTTTTGGTACTCAACAGCTTTTGAATGCTCATTTTCATCAGGCTATTCTTATGTTACATCAAATAGATTTACCAGAAGAAATACCCACTGTGGCAAAAATGGCTAAATTTATGTGTGATCCTTGTTTCGATTCCTTTTGCCTTACTCCCTTCCCTGTGGAAAATATTACCCATGCTAGATAGGTGGCTCAGGGACGATGGAATGCTCAATTTCTCAATTTGTCCCATCAACTGACTACAGATATTACTAGAATTAAGAACATACATGTAGATCCCATTGTATTGGATGCACCCTTCTTTAAGAAAGTTTGGAATATTAAGGGTTTGTTTGATCCTTCATGGATATTCCTTTATGCTATCAGTGGTACCACACTGCTTGCTGTGTTTTTAATTATTCAATGCTTGATTAGATATAGGTGCCAGCAACAGGAATTTAATGAGTCTGCTCTTAAGGTTCTTACAGCCTTAAACCAACAACTTGCCCCTCAAGAAGGTCCACAGTTTGGAATATGCTTCACAAATGAAGCGTCAGCTCCCCTAACCCCCTGATTCCATTGACAGAGGGCTGGATAGAACAAGAAGGGTAAGAGAGATTGGTTAGCAGCTCTATCAACCTAAGACAGGGTTTCAGAACATCAGTCTAAAATTCCGATGACAGGTGAGAAGAGATTGGCTGTTCTCCGACCTAAGATTGACTCAGTCTGTTACGAGTCTTTTAGCATAAACAAAAAAGGGAGAACTGAGGCAGTCACGTACGAGCAAGTCATGCTATTTTCAGCAGACACCTCTTGTTTGGCTTAGGTAAGTTTCTTTTGGCTGCTGTTAGAAAATAAGCCTGTTTTTGATGTTAAGCTATGGTTACTTATAAAGTCCCTTGTGGTTCTTTCATGTATTTATTGAGGCTTGCTCCTCAATAAAGATGCACCTTGATCAGAGCACTGTCTTGGTGTCATTTCTCCATGTTCTTTGTCTCTCAATTCCCAGGACCTTGTGCAAGTAATTACTATTGGTGGTTGCGGGTGACTACAAAAGCCAAAGTTGTAGAGAACCAGTGTTGGCAGGGTGCTGCCTCAGCAGAGGACAGCCATGGCAGTGGTGCTGTGCAGCAGCAGCGCCCCAACACGGCAAAAGCTATGATGCCACACCGCCCACAGAGCTGCTGTAAGATCCAAGCATCCTACCCTGCAGGCAGCCCACCTCCACAGGGACTATGGCTCAAGACACGGACTGGGGCAGCTACAGCCATCCAGCCCCTAGACTCAGTGGCCTGCTGCCATGCTGTGGTGGCCAGCTGCTTCCCCCAAGCAGCAGCAGCCCACCAGCCCCCAAGCCCTGCTGCACACCACCTCCAGGAAGCGCAGGGGCCCAGTGCCCCCCGCCGCTGGCCTTCTGTTGTGGCAGCCCACTGTACACCACAACCCCAAGAGCTACGTCTAGACCTTGGCAACAGGCCACTAAAGCTTAAAGTGACAGGCTGCCAGGCAATCCTTCCACATCAACCCTGTCAGGCCTTCCTTTGTGCCCTAGGACTGTGGAGGCAGGAGACAAAATGGCAGCTTTTAGAAGCTCAGTGGGGCCATCCATGGTGACTTTTTCTGCCTCAGCCTACTGCTATGATCGGAGTCAACACATTTCCTGCCTCAGAATGCCTACTGCCGCCCTGAGAGCTGTCCATGACGATAACAACCTTCTCTTTTTCAGCCTGCTGCCTTCACGGGAGCCGCCCACAATGGCAGCACCCCCTCTTCAGTTTCTGTCAGCTCTTCATGCTGCAAGAAAAGGCTTCCCTGATGTGGACTCTGAAATTTTTGTAAACTTTGGAAAATTTATAACCCCTCAAGGCAGAAAAGGGGCAAGACCCCTGCCTGAGGAAGCGCCAGAAGCCCAGCCCCTCCCCTGGACCTCAGTAACTGTCATCTCCAGCCCCTCAGTAGGACTCACCCCACGTATGCTAATTTGAGGTAAGAAGTCTGGACAACACGCCAATTCCTGAGCGAACTGAGCAATCCCTAAACAGAAAATTACTACTCCAGTGGTCTGCTTCGAGGTTGCCTTTCAACCTCTCGATGTCATAACATGCCAGTGCCAAGGTGTGCTGGACAGAAAGGACCACCACCCCTCGCTCTCAACTTTCTATGTCCCCCCTAGCCCAGCATCTCTTTCTGTCAAGGGTACCCTCCTCTCTCTCTCTCACCCCTCCCCCTTTCCCACAATACATCTTCATACCAGATCTGCTGCGTGGTCTTTTAAATCAATATTTAAAGCCACCACTCAGGTCTAGTGGACTCTAGAGAAGTACTGCCAATCAACAGCCTAAGTTTCCCGCCTATTGCCTATTTCACAGGGTGGGATTCCTTCCCCTCCCCCAACTACCAAAACCATGGGTCCAAAAGTTTCAAATGTACACCTAAAAAGAATCTTCTCCTGAATCTATTTAACTTTGTCTTCTGCCCATATATGTGTTCCAGCATCCTGACAGATTCAGGTGTTTCCTACATCCACAACGGTGGCAAAGCAACTATGCACAGGTGCTTCTGTCTAGCCTTGAAGAATGCATCAGGTAGACCTGTACTGTCCCTCCTAGCCACAGATATTCTCAGATCCTGGACAGCAAACACAACAGCCTGCTCTTCTCAGACATGGCCACATTCCAGCCTTTTGTCCTCCCACTCCCAACATTGATGCCCAATGCCAGCAGAAAGTAGCCAGAGACAATCTTATCCCTTATCTAGTCATTATCAACAAAGGCTGACAGCACAGTTGATAGTGGGGGAGTGATGGGCAACTCTTGAAACAGGATGAGGGGGTTTGTCCCCTGGAGAGCAGTGTCTTACTGCTGTGGCAGGTAGGTCCAGCTGTAAGAATTAATGAAATGTCATCCCTCAGGGCGGTGGCCGCTACAATAAAACCTCACTTAGAGAAAGGACTCAATATATGTATCATTATGACTATAGTAATGATTACACGCAACAAAACTCTCCCCTGTTATCCTCAATGGTAAAGGAGGCTGTGAAATCTAACACTCCCTCTTTTCAGATACTGCAAATGTCGCTAATCTATTCCTCCTGGTTCTCAAGACCTTTTGTCAAAGTAAGTGCCAATGCATTCAACCCCCTTGTACAGGTTTCTTTACAAGGAAGAGCCTCCCCCTTTCCACCCAGCATGTCAGATCTCACATACCCTGCCAGGACCAGTATCTGAGGGATACGCCTTGCTTACCAACCCACCTTACAAGCACACCTATCGCCTCCATCAAGCAAGCAGACCAATTCTACTCATACACACACAAACATAAAGGGGCCTCATACCTGCCTCCCCATATCCCTCCTGCTCAACTTCAGAGGATAATAAAAACATGTTCCTCTTGTGCATCCTTTATTACCATCCCAGCTTTACACACTATGAGCATGAAAGGAACAAGTTAACTTTACAGGTTTATGAATTTTGTACCCCATGTTAAACTAAGTTCTCTCAGTATTTTTCCTGAAAGCAGAAGGACACAGACAAAAGGAGAAGCAGGCAAATTGAGACAAGTCCCACAGACCCACCCTGTTGTAAAAAAGTGACCAGGCCAGTAATTTCGAAGATATCATTGCCCAGCAACTGCTCCAAAGGTCTTCCACCTGGTTGCAGAAAAATGACCAGGCCTGCAGTTGTGAGACAGCGCTACCTGGCAACCAGTCCAGATGGTCACAGCTCCCTCACCCAGATCAGGGCAGGACTAGATAGATTTGGCACCTAAAATAGACGAATCATTTTAAAAATCAACTACCCTACCCAATCCAGTATTGCCAAGCCTGTAATCGCCACCCCTCCCCGCCGCTTCTTCCTTTAAAAACCCAAGGCTTTTGTTCTTCGAGGCTGTCTCTCGCTTGCATGAAGGGCAGCCCCATCATGTGATGGTCTGAATAAACCTCTTGCAGTTTGCATCAATCTGGCCTCTAAGTCTCTTTGCGCTTCCAAATTGTAGGGTCCCTACTAGGCCTGACAAGCAGAAACCTCCAAGGTCTCAAATCCTAATGCCCTCTGGCAAATTCATGTCACCCATGTCCCCTAGTTTGGCAGACAATAATATGATTTTGTTACTATAGATACCTACTAACATTTTATCTGGACTGTAGCCCACACAAGAACGAGCTTAGTACCTCACCAAATGCTCTCCACCTTCGTCATCATGGGCACCCTTCAACAGATAACCAACAGTGGCCTTCACATCCCTCAATCAAAACCCTCTGCTCACAACGGAAAATCATTCATCACAGGAATTACCTATAACTCTCGGGGCCATGTAGTAATAAAAAGGATACATCAAACCCTAAAAGCCCAGCTTGTAAAACAAAAGGCAAACGCCTAATGCCCTAACATACAATTAATAATGGCTTTAACTACCCTAAGTATGTTTAACAGTCATAAGAACTCCAAACACTCTTCCTCCATTGGCACATGCCAGGCATAGCCCCTCCTATCATAGTACAATGGTGAGATCCTTCGGTAAGATTTGGAAGGGATGAATCCACCCCTTACAACTCTAAGTTTTGCTTATGTTTTCCCACAGGATTAGCCTAGGCCTATTTGGGTTCCTTCCAGAAATGTCCTGACACCACCCTACAGAACAAGATGGCCCTGATAGATATAGGACGGAAAAGACAGAAGAGATGCCACCCTCAGTGAAGCAACACTGTGTCCTGGAGGAATGTCCATGACCTAGTGGCAGCTGCCCAGGACATGTGGCCCCACAGGTCTCCCTTCCCTTCATTCTAACTCTACTACTGCCGGGCCTCACCCTAATCCACCCAATACCCACCACCAGAGCTTCTTTGTTAGGGAGAACACAAGGGACACAACAAAGTTACAGAACTCAGGACCACCCACTGGAAGGACCGGGGCCAGGATTCCCACGTCAGTCTCCACTACCCCTGGCAGCCCTTTCCTGTTTTCCTTACCAGAACACAGTGACTGTCTCCAGGAAGCCTCCACATATGGAGGCTGCACAGATACTAGAATTGCAAAACTGAATCATGTTCACCGACTTTAACACTCATTCTCTGCTGACCATCACTGAGCCCTGGGATGAATGCTGACAAATGGGAGTGAGGGGCAAGCTCTCCACTAATGGCTATGCCAGATACCCTGTGGCTGACCTTCACGTCTCTCACCAGCTTGCCCCTGCCTCTCAATCAGTAGTAACCCATGTGCAGCAAGACATCGCTGCTCTGATCTTCGTGCTTCTGTACACTTGGCTTCGCAGACAGCAATGTGCCAGAGAGCTTTTCTGGGCAATCCCAACTGAAGCTTTCAGGTTTTGCTGCTCTGTGTTGGCCTTTTGATTGGACTGCTGGTATCCTGATGACTGAGTCTGGTAATCCCCTAATGACCCACTGATTGTCATCAGCAGGAAGTAGGTAAAAAAGGACTACAGCCCTTTTCCCTACTAATCTCCTACCTAAGGTTGTGAGGAGTGGGAGGCTGAGGGGGAAGGTTGAAAGGGAGGTAAAGGTACTGAAGAACCCTAACTAAAGTGGATTTGGTGGAAAATCTAATCTACCAGGTCCTCTAGTATCTAGAGGCGGCTGTGTGGCCTGTGCTCCCGTATAAGGGCTGTGCTCCACACTGGGCAAGTAAGGTCCACTCTGAGCTGCTTTACCAAGTGCGTGTAACACTAAATCGCCCTGCCAAGCGGAGCGCTACTGAGCAGTGTGTCCTCCCATCAGTCTGCAGCAGGGCAATGAAAGCACTCCTATTCCAACTCAGCACACGCTGCCTGAGACCTGACTGCCTCACTCTGGTGTGTGACCATTTATACTACTAAGTTAAGCTTTTACTTGGGTAGGTTCTCGTTTATGGGGTTTACTATGTTAGAAAGTCAGTGACTTGATTATGTAATCCTGTAATCAGAGCCTTGGGAGGTGGAGGCAGAAGTTCAGGGCCAGCCTAGACTGTGTGATACCATCAAAGCAAGATAAAACAAAACAAAAAACAAGAAACTGAGACGCTTAAAATACTCATTAATTACTTACAATGTAATCATGTATGTTAACATAAATAAAACCTTAAAGGGAAAATAGTGTTTTCTGAACACCACAAAACAGAGAAGAGCTTTCTTTGCCATCTCTGTGAACGTCTTCAGGGCACAGCTGGATTCACGATGTGCTTCTACACTTCACCTGCTGCCGTGTGCTGCCAGGCTTGAGCTCTATGGGAAATCCCTTCCCTTCCTGCAGTTATTGGGAGTCAGTACCAATACCCGCCAGCTGTAGACGCAGCTAGCAGGCTCCTCCACACGGCTGCACCCCCGTCTGCTCCAAACCACCACACCGTCTCTGGTCTCTCCAAACTGTCACACACCACCACTGAAGCCACGCCCCTCTCCACACGCAGTGGAAGGCTGTGAACCGCTGGTAGAAGCCACACTCTGCACGAGACAATTGAGAGGTGTGGACAAACGACAGCCCAACCAAAAACCCACACTTGAGATTAAAACAAAAATATATTTACACAACATAACTGAGTTTACAGAGAAGCCACAACTTCCATTACATATTCCCAAGATGGATGGAGACACACAACACACAGATGGGAGAAAGATCCTACCAAGGACTCTATGCAGGACCCTTGCAAAACAACTTCTTCAAAACATTCACCTGGGGATAACTAAAATAAAAGAGCGAATAACCTGCAAGTTTTATGTTGCAAGGCTCACCAAAGAATTACAGGACATCACTGTCAGTAGGCATCACCCTTGTAAAACAACAAGCCCAATACCCTGGTCAAGATGAGCCAAAAGGGAAAGACGACTTTTCCACAGGTCTACTGGGAAACAGACTTTACAGAGTTAAAGCCATGAAATTTTGGTTATAAACATCTCCTAGTGTTTATAGATACCTGGATGAACTGAAGCCTTCCCAACCAAAAAGGAAACTGTCCAAACAGTTAGTAAAAAACTTAAGAAATAATTTCCTGGTTCAGGACTCTAACGGCAATCTGGTCAGTTAATGGGACAACTTTCATCTCTCAGGTTAGTCAAACTTTGGCAAAAGCTCTGGGAATAAATTGGACTTTGCTCCCTCCCTCCTGGCTTGATGCTCAGTAGTGTCCGGACATCCCAAGGGAAAAAGGAAACTGCAGAACCAGAGAGACTCTGAGAGCCCAGGTAGAAAACAACTCCTTATGAGCTACTTCTTTTCCCAGAGTTTCCCTGATACTAGGGCCAAAACTTAAAATGTATAGAGAAAGGACCCCCGAGTCTTCACATAGAAATCTTAGCCCTGGCCTTCAAGGTGTACCATGGGATAGATGAAAATGCATGACAACAAAACTATCTAATGACAGCTAAGGCCTCTCGGCTGGCTAAGCCAAAGCCTAGGCTCCCTTACCTCCCAGTGCCCAAGAAGCTCCACATCTGTTCCAAACGTGGTCCGGAAAGCCAGTCACCGGGCCCAGGGTGTCCAAATCTTTGTGAACTGCCCAGACCATGGTCCAAGAGGCCATCAAAAGGACACGGTGGTCCCTCCTGGCATGGGGACCAGACCATCCTTCAGCCAACCTCCTTGGTGTGGCCATTGACTTCTGAGGGAGCCCAGGCTACCTTGGCCACCTTGGAGCCAAGGGTAAGCATCACATTATCAGGGCAATGCCTCCTATTCAGTCCTGTAGGAGTTCTGGGGACCCACCTCTCCTTCCTGTTTCCCTACTGACAGCCTGACCAGCCTCACCAAATGGCACCAATTAGCTGCACATTTTAGGGGTATCCTGCCTACCCATTCCTACCTATGGTACCAACATGTCCCATCCCCTTGAGGAAAATAGACCTCCTAGCCAAAATGGGAGCGTGTATTTCCTTTGCTCCCCACATCCACTTGACCCCAGGCTCGCTGGTCACTTCCCTCTTTCTTCTCCAAGCCACACACTCTTTCCCTTAACACCTCTCCCTTAACAGCCTCTCAGGTAAGTGCTCAGGTATAGAAAACCCCAATCTACTCTACAGCTAAACATCAACCCCCATTCACAACTCAGTTACAAAACCCCACAAATATATGGCCCAGGCTTAACACACACTTCCTCCCCAAAGCCTCAGGGGTTTCAATCCTCTTATCCAGGACATCTTAAAGAATCTTCTCCAACATTTTCCCCCTTCACTACCTTGATGTTCAGGTTCGAAAGCCAAAGGAACCTATGGCTCAGTTTGGAATGTCCACTTGTCAATGCATCAGCAGTTCTCTTCACCGTGTTTTATCCTATACTCTCCTCTCTACCATCCCCAGAGACTGGTGATTTTTCTGCCCTAGCCCTCAAGGATGCTGCCTTCTCCATTCCTCTTGACCCACAGTCACAAAAGACCTTTGCCTTCACTCAAGACTGATATAGATACAAAAATTTCTATACAATTCTCTTGGACTGTCCAAGTTGGGTTATTACATGAGTAAGAGTTGTTGGTTTTTTTTTTCCTGTGAGTTCTTACATGTAGACTCAAAACTCAGTGACAGAAAATGTACTTTTGTCCTACAAGGGAACACTATACTCTCTGCAGAAACGTAATTCCTACAACACGTAATATAAAGAATGAAATATATATTCTAGCTTAGAGTTCCAGTGGAAATATTCTATTACCATTGGGGAAAAAAAAAACTGGCAAGAGTGTTGAAACTCTAGCTCAACATTTCAGTCTGAGGTTAGAAACCAGACTGCAAACAGAACTTCCAGTATCTATAAACTAGTATTCCATAGCAATCCATTTCTCAAAGGAGGCCCCATTTCCTAAAGTTTACACACACACACACACACACACAAAAAAAAAAAAAAAGCATTGCCAGCTTGGAATCTAGTGTTCAAACTTATTATCTGTGGAGGTTATTTTATATTCAAACAACAACAGCTAATTCTGGAGCAGCCCACATTTATTTGGCCAGGCTCTGGCCTGACTTACTCTCTTTGTCTCTCCCTAAGTCCAAGTTTATGAAATACAGAGATGACCTTCTCCTTTGTAGTCTATCCCTGCAAATTAGGCAGGCAGACACTGCTACCTGTCTAGCTGGGGGTACAGGTGTCACCCTCTAAGATCCAGCTGTCTACCTCTCAATTTAAAAATTGGACCACACTACCAAGGATTGGCTCTTTGTCTGCAAGCTCTGGCTGTAGCTTAACTTTTTATGTGCAGATCAAAAAGGTTAGCCTTTGAGTCACCCACTACAGTCCTCTCTTCTCGCCACCTATACCACCTCCTGACATAGAAGGGTCTCCAAACACTACCCCTTCCAGAGTTCTCTCTGTTCAGGGAGCATTAGTGGAGGGTGCGACACTTACCTCTCAGCTGTGGAACCCTGCTGTCAAGGTGAAAGTCTGCCATTAGCAAATAGCCCGGAGCTCAGTGTAAAAAGACAGACTCTACGTCAGCAGGGCTCCCTCTTCCTGCCTGATCTGGGGAACCCAAATTGCCACACTGTACTGAGAATGTAAACTGTGTGCCGACAGACACATATTGGAGGAGATAAGCAGAGGAGGCCAGAAACCAGCCTGTATAGATAGATAAGGGATGGTACAATAGAACGATGACACGCTTAAAAAGTGTAAAAACCCAAAGCTCGGACCGGATGACGAAGCCCTCTCTCTTGAGCACTCTCTCGTAGAGCAGCAGAATATGCTGGTGCTCTGAGGGGAACTTCCTGTCACCCTATAGTTTTAACCACCCAGACAAGCTTGCTATCAACCCAGCCAAATTTTCATCTTATGCTGGGAAACACTGGAACTGCCAGATCCCAGAATCCCAGAGGACGGGACGTTACCTGCGTGCTGTCATCAAGTCGCTGACTGAGACTCCTTTGAGTCCAGGAGAGGTACCTGCTACAAGCGTATTATGTATTGACTCACAGTGACTGGATGTGTGTTAGCTGGACTGAATTATTAAAGTGCTTTTGTTAAACCGAAAACAAAGCCTCCAGCGTAATCATCTTTGGGGATTGATTACTTGGGGATTGGCCGGAATGTGCTCACGACATACATCCTCTACCTAAGGAATACCACGTAGTCCTCGTGGAAATAGCAGACTCAACTCCCTTGCTCTCTGTAGAGCCTGTTCAGCAAGCACCTGGGAATTCCTGGAAATACCCCACCCTATAGGTATGAGAATTTAGTGTTCAGCAAATGACCTTTATTCATACCTGGAGTTCTTTCCCCACCCATAGGAAATTAAGTACTGTGTTTCCATTCTTAGGATAGAACAATACCACTGCATCCAAATGAAGTACCCTAGCAGTTCAATCACACTCACCCTCAAAACTCCTCCCACTACCCAAGGTTTTAAGTCCATGTTTTCACAATTGGGGGGGGTTGTTCATCATCTAGTTCACCACTAACGTCTGAGACTCATCACTTATTCTGGGGGAAGGAAGTGCTCCCCTCCTCCCTTCATGGCTGGACACCTGGGGTTTGGCTTCCGGCCATGCAGCCATGGCAGCCTATGTCACTGCTGACTGCCAATGAAGCAGTGTCTGGACCTGCCATCTGGACCTGCCATTCCAGCCATGAACTAGCTGCATCCTCTGCTGTCTCTACAGCAGCTAAAGCAGCTGTAACACTGCTGTATCATTACTGGCTCTGGAACTCTGGAGTTTCCGCTGCCATCTGGTACTGGCATTCTCATTAAAAAGAGCTAACTAGAACACCCTGTGAAAAACTCTTCTCCACATCCCCAGGGACTGGGAGCTCTGTGCACTGACCTGAGTGCCCTAGCTGTTCCTGAGAAAAGCAGAACCCGAGGTGCTGAGGTTCCATCTGCCCCCACCCAAAGCCAACAGCGTCTGGACAGTCCCACCTGACAAAAGCAGTTCCAGCGTGGCGCTCGGCAGTAGCCTCCTGGAGGCTGCAAAGAACACTGAACCATAACAATGACCCAACATTTCAGACTGACTCAAGTTACAGCCGTGACTCTCTTAAAGTAAAAAGCGGTCATTTGTTTCTGTTGGCTTCTGCTTATCATATTTGGTTCCAAATCCTACCTTCCTCTCCAGCAGTTTCTTCCCTCCACCTGCTGTAAACATCTGTCTCTTTTCACCTAGTCGGTAAGAGACCTTTCTCTGGCTTCTGGATCTTGCTTCACTCTCCAGGTTTGCCCCATGTGGGCAACTCTCTAGTGATTAAAACGCTTGCTCCTATTCTTCTATTGAAACCTTCCCAGTTTCCATTCCTTTTCTGCCCAGAGCTGCCTTTAGTAGGCCCTGTGGCTTCTCCGAGCCTTTCTTGGCCTCTATGACCTTGTCTCTCACATTTTTCAGCACTGTCCTGAAGTGTCACAGCTTCTCCATGACCTCCTGAGCTACCACCTGGAGTCAAAAGAAACTCCCTCCAGCACCATTTGTCTTGTGACCCTTCTTTTCTTCCTCCACAGGCTCAGATTTTATTAAAGATTCACTCTGTTACCAAAAATAGCCTGGCCTCAGAACAATTCAAATGGGCAAAACTGACATGCTCGATTCTCCATGATGGCACCTTCTGTCGTTGAACAAACAAAATGACCAAAAACAAAACAAAAAACCAACATTTATGGGGATGGAGATGGCTCAGCTCAACGGTTAAGAGTACTAGTACTGTCTGCTCCTCCAAAGGTCCTGAGTTCAATTCCCAGCAACCACATGGTGGCTCACTGGGATCTGATGCCCTCTTCTGGCGTCCAGGTGTACATAAAGATAGCATTCATATACATAAAATAAATAAATTTTAAGAAGTTTATATTCTAATTAAGGACCCATGTCACCAGGTGAAAAACCCCACAGCTGGTCATCAGTATACACCCCGCTCTCTTAACCCTAGGTACAAACAGATGTGGCAAAAGATGTGGTCCAAAGTCCCCAATATCGCCCCTTTAGACGATAATGATCCCACTTCTCTGCCATACCATCTCTTGCTTCACACCTTAACCTCTGCAAATCAGAGGTTTAGATTTATTAACAGCAGAGAGGGGTGGTCTTTGTCTCTTCCTTGGGGAGGAATGCCACCTTTGTGTTAACCAATTGGGTATAGCAAAAGACAAGACCTGATGACTCAACACAGTTCTCAAAAAAAAAAAAAAAAAAACAAAACAAAACAACAACAACAAAACAAAACAAAAAACCCGTAAGAAACACTCCAATACGGAGCTGTATACTACCCTTCTGTGCCCCGCTTCTCCTAATCTGCATCGGACTAACTGTACCTTGCCTAACCAACATCTTATCTTAGATGTCAACAACAAATCCAAAAGATTTTTAATCAGTTATTACAGAATTACCAGCCCTGAAACACCCAATTATACCCTGACAGCAAGGCTCAAACTTGTCCAAGAACCCTGATAGACCGATCACCAGGAAGTACTCTGATGACAGCACCCTTCCTAACTTCCTGCTTTCTAACTCCCGATTGTTGATTAAGTGGCATGCCACAAGAGCTGTCAAACTGTAGCACCATCAGCCCGCAGCCATCACAAGGTGCAGAAACATAAGCTCTCAACAGTGGCGGTACCTCCTCACAATCCCAGACTGTGGCCGTCATGGGGTACCTCCTCACAATCCCAGACTATGGCCGTCATGGAGTACCAGCCCAGGAGCTGTCACCTCCTCAGTCTCAGACTATGGCCATCATGGAGGACCAGCCCAGGAGCTGTCACCTCCTCACAGTCCCAGATTATGGCCATCATGGAGGACCAGCACAGGAGCTGTCAAAACAGAAGCACCTCTCAGCCTGCAGCCCTCTTGAGGTCCCATGGCGGGAGCTGTTCATGACAGCACCACAACCTCTCAAGCCGCCCCCAGCAGCTCCGTAGCCTGCAGCCAGGAAGGTCTTCCCACCCTAAACCCTGGAACCGATGCAGGGAAGAGAGGGTTAAAAAATTTTAAAAAGCCACTTGTAATGGAAGTTTTGGTTTCTGTTGGTTTTTTTTTTTTTTTAATTTTTATTTTAATTAGTTTATTCACTTTGTATCCCAGCTGTAGGCCCCTCCTCCATCCCCTGCCAATCCCAACCCTCCCTCCCTCTTCTCCTATGCCCCTCCCCCAAGTTTTGGTTTCTTTAAAAACTTAAGTTCTGTTATTTAAACATGTTTTTGTTTTAATCCCAAAAGGGGGTTTTAATTTGGGCTTTACTTTGTCCACAACTGGTAACTGCCTTGTGTAGGGTGTAGTCTTTGCACGCAGAGGGGCGTGGCCTAGAACTCAGAGCTCAGGAAGAGAAAGTGTGGCACTTTGGAAAGATCAGAGATGGATGGCGCGGCGGCTTGGAGATAAGAGAATGCCTGCTGTTTGCTGTTCATGCACATTGGTACTGACCCAAAGAACCATTGACCTGAAATAGCCAGAAGTAAAGTGGTTACAGCTTGCCCTCTCCTAACCTGCTCTCTTTCTCTCTTACCTAGGATTAAGAGGTTGGTGGAAGAGAGATAGATGTTTAAATGCCCCAAATAAAAGAGCATTAAAAATGAAGTCAACAGTCCATCAGCAGGAAAAGCCAACAATCATGAGCCTCCCACAGAACCCACCATCCCAGAAAAGGAAAAGCCAACAATCCATGAGCCTCCCACAGAACCCACCATCCTGGAACAAGAAAAGCCAACAATCCCCAAGTTCCTCTGTGGAAAGCTGCTTCCGACACGGCTACTCTGGCTTGATTCTAGCTCAGCCATTTTAGAGGTCATCACCATTTTCTTTACTACCCATGCTTATGGTTTCTATCTCTCTGCCAGCTAGGGCTTTTCCGTAATTCAGATGAGAGGGTGTTGCTGTGGGAAACTTTAGGAGTCTGGTACGTGGGATCCTGCTTCCTGGCCTTGGCAGATTTGAGTCTAATCTAAAGTCCCAGGACTGCCCTTGGCGGTCCACAGGAGAGGGGTGTTCTGCTCCAGAGAACTAGATAGCAAGTTCCCTGCAATCCTGGGGGCCAGACAGTAATTTTTGTGTAGCCTTGAGTGAATCGTCAGACACCTTGCCATATGACGAAAATACTGATACTGTGAGGAGATTCTTTTCTATGTAAGTGTATGCTTTGCCTTCATTAAACGAGACTTGATTAGGGATCCATGTCATGTCTCCATTCGCATCTCTTGTCCCACACCAGTCGAGCCCCCTCTCTTAGGGCCTCGTTTGACTGACCTGCAGGACGGGTCATTCCTCAAGCTCAAAACCTGAAATACCACCAATCCTCACTCTGGAAATCTCTGCCCTGAAATGCTCCACCCCCAAAGAAATCCTATATAAGCTCTGCCCTTTATTCCCTGAGGTCCTCTCCCGGGAGCACCGGCAGCCAGCCTTGGCTCTGTCCCACTACATCCTGCACACTCACAATAAACCTCACATTCCCAAGGAGGCCAAGAGACCCCAAGTACATGCAAGGAACTTCAAGGTTGGACAGACCCACCCAGCCA
The DNA here is from genome assembly GCF_030254825.1 of Meriones unguiculatus. Lineage (NCBI taxonomy): Eukaryota > Metazoa > Chordata > Mammalia > Rodentia > Muridae > Meriones > Meriones unguiculatus. The sequence continues at coordinate 93,992,294 of NC_083350.1, forward strand.
CTCCAGAACCTCCCCACAGGGACCACCTGGGGCACAGCCAGCAGAGGTGAGCTGGACACTGTCCTTGGAGCCCCATCACCTGCATTCCTGAGGAGACCTGCAGGCCCCCAGGAACACCCAGGTTAGACAGTAACACAACACCCCACCAATCCCCTCCCCACCATGTCGCCCTGTGGCACAGTAAATAGAGGTAAGCTGAACACTGTTTTTTAACCCCCTTCCCGATGAGACATGCAGGGCCCCAGGAACACCAGCTCCACTGTCCTGCTGCTGCACCAGGCCTGTTCTGTCCTCCAGAAACGTCCCACCCAAGGCTGCCCACTGAAGACTTGCTGTACCAGCAACACCCAGGTTAGCCCGCCTTCCCTATACCTGCTACATCAGGAACATCCAGGACTACCAGATGGCTAAAGACAAGAGTAAAAACACAAGTAACAAGAGCCACGGCAATATGGCACCTTCAGAGCAGAGCTAACCTTCTAGGGCAAGCTCTGGATATACTAACAACCTCACCACAAGAAAATGACCTTAAATCCAATCTTTTAAAGATGACAATAGAGGCCTTTAAAAAGAAAATTAATACATTTATTAAATTAAAATATACAGAAAAGGAAAAAAAAAAAAAACAAAAACAAACCACACGTGAACAGGTGAAGGAGGCTGGATGTGATAGCCTGTAATCTCAGCACTTGGGGAGGCAGAGGCAAGGCGGATTTCTGTGATCCAGCCTGCTCTACAAAGCAAGTGAATCCAGCATAGCCAAGGCTACATAGAGAAACAAGTGAAGGAAATGAATGGTTCAAGGCCTGAAAATGAAGCAGAAGCAATAAAGAAAGCACAGACAGAGATTGACTTCCTGATGTGACTCTCACAGAAGTACCCAAGAAGCAATGACACTCCCAGAGGTGGGTGCGCTGCTCCACTTCTCAAGAGTCCCAGGACATCCTTCCTTCCAAGCAGGAAGGCCACCACCCAAGACACCCTGAAAAGTTCTGTGGCCCCCACCATGAAAACCTACAGAAACCTTGTGTTCTGCCCAGTTTTCTGCTGCTTCACCTGAGAGGCTGCAACCCTCCTTGGTTTTCCCCTCCCAGTAAATCTCTTGTGTGAGGTTTGTTGGTACATGTGACTCGTGGTATTCTTGGGCTCATGACTGCCAAGATACTTTTCCACCTGAGCTTAACACTTACATGCATAGCCTACCCCCAACAGCAGCTCCTGTCATCAAATGAAGGCCCACACTTCCAGGAGAAGCCTCCTGTTCCAAATGTCATGCTGTCTCCCAGAACCCCAGATGGCAATCTCTCAACGTTTGCCCAGCCCACCCCCCAACTGACCCTCCCCTCGTCACCATGTCCCGGCCCCCAACTCCTTTGAGGACCCCCATAAACCAGAGGTCCAGCCGGCCACCAGAACTCCAGCCTCAACCTGAGTGGAGACTCAACCACAAGCCACTCCAACCAGAAGACCAGAGAAGAGAAAGCAAGGAATAAAACACCCATCGAACAAAGACAAACTGAGAAATGCATACCAAATCTACAGCGCAAACTCAGAACCTAAAGCCCAACAGCTAGGGCAATATGTCACCACCAGAGCTCAGTGATCCTACTACAAGTCCTGAATATTCTAACACAACTAAAACATAAGACAACTATAAAACCAACTTTCTAAAGATGATAAAGACCTTAAAACGGAAATGAATAAATCCCTTAAAGAAACCGAAGTGGAGAGGGGGAACAGGTGGAAATGAATAAAACAACTCAACACCTAAAAATGAAATAGAAGCAATAAAGGAAACACAAAGTGAGGGAATTCTGAAAATGGAAAATGTAGATAAGCAAATAGGAACTACAGATGCAAGCATTAACAACAGAATATAAGAGATTAAAGAGAGAATCTCAGTCCTTAAAGATACAATAGAAGAAAGAGGTACATCAGGCAAAGAAAATGTTAGATCTAAAAAATTCCTTACAAAACATCCAAGAAATCTGGGACACTATGAAAAGACCAAACATAAAAATATTAGAAATAGGAGAGTATCAGCTCAAAAGCCTAGAAAATATTTTTTAACAAAATCATAAAAGAAAATGTCCTAACCCAAAGAACATGTCTACAAAAGCACAAGAAGCTTACAGAACACCAGATTGGAGTAGAAAAGAAAAGTCCCCTTGCTACATGATTATCAAAATATTATACATACACACACACACACAAAAAGTTTAAAAGCTGCAAGGGAAAAAGGCCAAATAACACGTAAAGACAGATCTATCAGAATTACAGCCGACTTCTCAATGGAGACTCTAAAAGACAGAAGGACCTGGACAGATGTCCAGCAGACTCCAAGAGACCACATATCCCAACCCGGATTACTATACCCAGCTAAACTTTCAATCACCAGAGATGAAGAAAACAAGAAATAACACAGTAGAGCATTGCCAACATGCCAGGCACCTCTCAGGGAATATGGCTGAAGTGGGGCCACTCCCTACCCAAATCAGGCCTCAGCTTAACTGAGCTCCATTAGAGCTAGGTCCACATCATGATAAAGTCAGTCAATCTTCTGTTTCACCCCAGAGAACTGGTTTATCAGAAATCATGTGACGGGAAGTCTGCTCTTCTAAATGACATACTTGGAATGTCCCTGTCCCCACTGCCTGCAACACTTCCTCCCTTGACCTTTATCCTCAAGCTCCCCCCCCCCCACACAGACCAAACTCAACTAAATAACCTAACTCCCATTTCAATAAACAAGCTGTCCTCTGAAATAGTCTCCAGGGTCATTCATACCCGCCGTCCTCATCACTGCCCAAGACCCTGCTCCCAGTTCCTCCATATCCTGAGACAGCCAGTAAGCAACAGCCAATGGGGGTGGGAGGGGGACAAGCTGGTGCCCAAACAGGGACCATCACTCCCCCTCCCCCCTCCCCCCATAAAATTGGACTCAACACTCACAGAAAGATTATTTCAGAACCTAAATGCCCGCCTCTCGCAACAGCTGGTGCGGGCCTCCCAGTCCACGCTAACCCATTAAAATATTCTTGACAAGGAAACATACTGAGAAGAGATGCTCAACCCACCCTGTCTCTGAGGGCTTGTGGGGACCACAGGGACATCCCACACGGTGATACCAGCCTCAGAAGTGTCGATTGTCCCATTCCTCTGCTGCAGAGGAACTATAAGCCTGCACCAACTCAACCACTGAAGACTTACATTCTTGTTACAATTATTCCCTAGGTACATCTAGATGAAGATGATGAGGCGGGGCACTTCTACTCCACAGGACAGAAGAGACATTTTCATCTCTCTGCTAGGCGGACTTGGACTCACCGTCTCACTGGGAGCGGGGGAGTGGCAGCAACAGTTTTGGGACAGATCCACCACCTGGCTGGGGACTTCAGAGACAAACAAATCAAGCCATAGCTGCCACTACAGACAGCCTGGATGCCCGTCAATGACAAATGACCACCCTTGCCAGAGTTGTACTACAAAGTAGAAGGGCTCTAGACCTCCACAGCAGACCAGGGCAGGGACTTGTGTCATCCTGGGGGAGAAATGCTGTTTCTACGTAGCAAGGGAGTGGCTGAAGGCAACAGTAAGACCCTCCATGACCTCCGCAATACCTGAAGTCCCCACACACCTTCAATGACCCTGCCTCCTGGACTCCAACCCCTCATGGCCTGGCTCTTGAAGAGCCCAGTCACAGCCACTGGGGCCCTCTTCCTTCTCACTGCACGCCTTGCACAGTTTCTCAAAAAACAAGTTACTAATACAGTCAAAGTCACCGCCAACCAAGTTCTGGTACAGTGCCCACAGACCATGCAGACACATATGACACAACCCCGTTATAAAAAAACGAGGGAAATGCTGGTTCCCAAGCCACATGTGGGACTATAGAGGGTTGCCCATACCCCCAACATCTCTTGAGAGCACAGCTGGAGTGGGGCCATTCCCTACCCACACCAGGCTCAGGCCTACTCAGCTCCATAGAGACACAAAGGCCACATCCTAATCGCCAAGCTTCATTTCCCTGCCAGACACCAGTATCATCACACTCAATTCTCCCCCTAAAAGACAAAGACTAACAGAATGAATCCAAAAACAGAATCCACCATTCTGCTGCATACAAGGAACATACCTCAACATGTGACATTACCTCAGAAAAAAAGGGGTGGTAAAAAGATTTTCCAAGTCTAGCAGGTCCTGCAGTCCAGATACTGGGAGAGGCAGACTATACAGAAGAAAAAAACAAACTATACACCCTACTGACTCCCACAGCAAAGGCACCAAATGGCACTTACTCTGCGTACCAGGATGGTACTTACTTGTCATCCCAGAGACTAGGCTAGTCTTCCTCAGTCCAGGCCTGGACATCCTTCTAGGACAGGTTTACTAATATCTATCTTATCATAACAGGTAAGAAGAGAAACCCAGCACTACTCCCCACATTCCTGGAGGTGCCCTTAACAGGAGCAACCACTGCCTGCAATTGGCCTCCAACAGGTATGACACAGTAAATTCTTCAACCAAATTAAAGAAGGCCTCACCTTAACACGGCAGAGCATAATCACCTTCTGAAACAAAGACTCCCTGGATGCTGTGGACTTCCACAGAGGGCTGGCCCTAACTGCTGAAAAGGGAGGTCCCTGGTCTTCCTGGGGAAGCACAGGGGTGGTGGTGGTGTGTGTGTTGTACTGATGGGACGCATCAACTGAGGCTAGTGCAGGAAAACAACAGAGCACCGTTAGAATCAAAAGCAGAAAAATCCTTCTGCAAGTATACTTGAACTGCTTGGCAGCCATGGATCACCATCCTGGTAGGCCAAATAGTTGCTATTGCCAATTTTATTATTTGGTCCCTGACTTTTCTGTTGCTTCATCAACTTCCTAACAAAGATTGGCCAGAAAGTTACAGAATTCTTCATGGCTAAAATGGATAGCAACCACGATGTGACACAGATACAGCCTCTGTGAGTCACCTTCACGCCTCTACTTCCAGATCATAGAGGAATGACAGGAAACAGTTCCTCGGAAATAGTAACCCTACCCCAAACCCTAGGAAGAAGCCCATATGAAACTCCCTGCCCTGAACCTTGTCTGGCCCAGTTTTACATCTCTTCAAAGTTGGGATATGTTGGGCTAAACTTAGTTTAGCTTGAAAGTGCTCCTCTCCTCCAACCCTGGTCAAGAGACATTCCGCGCTGGCTGGGAGCCTACCCAATCCCACACCCATCATCCCAACCCACTGCCCCAGCCCTACTGCTTATGTTTTGATAAAACCTACCAACAGCCCAGAGTCAGCACTAAAATTAACTCCCCTAATACACAATCTCAGCCTGTTGAAATTGGAGTCTGTTTTCATCCCACCTTACTTTCCTTGCAAAAGGGGCAGGCAATTACAATGCCTCCCACTCCCAATATAATCAATAATACCCAATATAAGGTACACATCACTCAACTACAAGACAACATATTGAAGACCGGCATATTCTTGGGCACACTGTGCACAGCACCTCCAGGTGCAAACTATAAAGGCAGTCATGTGTATTTGGGCAAAAATGGGAAGCCGTAACTTACTCCTACTAGAGTGATAAATATCAAGGAGCATACACTACCCAAGGAAAACTATGAAATTAGAGAAACCCATTAAGGAACTAGGAATAGTATTCGCCCAGACCAGAGCCCTCTCAAGAGTATGGCTTGGTAAGCCTGGAGAACAACAGATTACAGATGGGCAGTGCCCCACCTATGCAGCTGTACCCAATGCTTCTCTCTGACTTAACAACTGATAGTCTGTCCATGTGGGAAACATTGCTAATATATTTTTTAGTACTCCCTTGGCTCCTAAATCGCAAGGCTGATTTACATTCACTCAGAATGGTCATCAGTGGACCTTCAAAGAACTCCTTTAAAATTAACTTAATAGCCCCGATAGATGTGGGATAGTGGCCTGTGTTCTCACTTCATTATCCTGCCAACTCTCTGTAGTTTCATTACACAGATGATGTAAATGCTAACCTGAGTGTTTAGAGAACGAGGAAAGCATCTAAACATGCAGGTGCTAGAATGAGGGTAGATCAACCCACACAAGGACAAGGGCTAGCACACCTTTAAATTCTTAAGGAAGTATGATCCCGTTCACCAATGAAATCGATAAAATCCTACAGAAGTGGTCACCCATGCTGGAGTGGACTTTAGTAATCTGAGGAAAGGGAGGAATGAATTCCTGAGTGGGTGTGGCTGGCAGGAGCAAACCACGCCAAGGACCTCAGTGTCTCAGGACCCCAGTGTCTCAGACCCACAGAAATGGCAAAGCCTCCGGGGAAAGCAGGGGAGAGGCTCAGAGCAACGGCCGTTTCCTCTGGTCTAAAGACTGCCTATTCCAAGAAACTATTATTCTGAGCCTCCTCACCAGGTTGTTGCCAGCCTGAGACTGCTCCCCTAGAGATCTCACACTAACATTAGCTACACCTGCCTCCTTCAGCTGTATACAATAAACCCACCTCCTTAATTCAGATACATAAAATAAAGTTGCTGCTAGTTTTGGTACATTCCCATCAGATCCCAAGTTTCCTGTATGTGTGTCTGGGATTGTCAATCCCAGTGTTGCCCAACCCACCAAGGTCAATCACTGGGATGTACAGAGCACAGCAGTGACACAGCTGAGTCATTTCTGCCCTTCACCCACATTCCTGGTAAGTAACCCCAATAGTCTTTGAGGTCTTTACTTTCATTTTAGTTCCAGATCTGGGATGAGTAGCTGTTCACATCCTTTCAGGCTTACTGTCACACAACATAACTAGCACTCTACTCTAAAGGGATCGGACAGGCCAAAGGTGAGCCTGAGCACCCATGTGTGGAGTGTCTGGGAGAAGAGGTGGTATACAGGTGACAGGGCAAAAAGAAATCATAAATATACTGCAGCATTACGGTGACAAAGCCAGACTGGCACTGGGGCAAAAACAGGTAAGCCAATCAAACAGAATGAAACCTGGAAACAGACGGACCAAGTGAGAGCCACACACCTTAGACAGAGGGGGCTGAAACCTGCTATGCAAAATGCCTATTTAACAAGTGATACTAGGAAACTGGGCATTTACCTGCAGAAGACAGTTGATCCATCTTTCATCCCTAGGCATTATGACACATGCCTTTATTCCAAGCAATTAGAAAGGAAGGGCAGATGAGATCAAAGCCAGCCCAGTCTATAGTGAATTCTGCACCAACTTCATTCAGATCCGTAGGGAAAGATCCTGCCTCCAACAAGTAACTTTTAGAAATCAACTCAAAGTAAATCAAAGACCTTAATTTAAAACCTGCACCTGAAGCTGGGTGTGGTGGCACACGCCTGTAATCCCAGCACTCTAGGAGGCAGAGGCAGGTAGATCTCCAAGTTCAAGGCCAGCCTGGTCTACAAAGTGAGTCCAGGACAGCCAAGGCTACACAGAGAAACAAAATAAATCAAAAACCCACCTGCACCTGCTACAGGACAAGGGAAGGAATGCTCTTTGAGGACACAGCTGGGACTACAAGAAATTAAAGCTTTTACAGCAGACATCAAGAGCCTACAGAATAGGAGAAAACCTTTACCAACTTTACTCAAGGCTAAAATCTAGAATTACGAAGAACTGAAAATAAATACCAAAAAAAAAAAAAAAAAGCAAACCTGCGATTCAACAAACAAACAAGGTCCTGAAATGTACATAGTTCTCTAAAGCAGAAACACAAATGGCCAGCAAGTATTATAAAACATTCAATATCTTTAGCCATCACTGAAGTGTAAATTCAAACTACTTTTAAGATGATACCTCACCACCATCAAAATGGCTATGAAGAAATGTGCTGGTCAGGAGAAATCCTTTTCATCAGTGCAAGTGAGTTTAGCCATCATGAAATCACCATGGAAGTGCTTCAAAAAATTAAAAATGCACCTACCATATGACCCAACAGTAACACAGCTGGGCCTATACCCAAAGGGCTCCACATGCTCTCAGGCTTTTGCAGATCCTTGTTCATCACTACACTGTTCACAGTAGCAAAGACATGTAGCCAGACTAGACAACAATATGTAGGTATATACATACACACAATAGAATATCATTTAATTGTGAAAAAAATGAAATCTGCAGGGAAAAAAAGGCAGATCTAGAAAGTATATTATGTTGACTCTAACTCAGAAACTTTTCTGACAAAAAATACGCATTCTTATGTAGAGATCCTCACCTACAATGTGTAACGTATATGCAAACAGTGTAAAGCCTTAAATTCCAGGAAGATCCAGAGTAAGATGAGTATATGGGGGCAGGGAGGGGAGGACACACAGGATATGGAGGAAAGGAGTCTGAGGCTACACGAGGTAAGGGTAGTAGGGTAAGGGAGATGGAGGAGGACGTGCTTATTCAAACACGGCCTGTGCTTCTGTGGACACAGTAACTGCAAGGTCACTAAGAAAATTTTGCAGCAGCCTTGTAGCAATGGAGCTCTGGGGTAGAGGCGCAACTCCGCACCTCAGCCTGGTCCAGTCGCCTACCTGTATAACCGACACGGAGGCCGGAGTCTAGGCCACAAAGGGCTCAGGAGGCTTTTCTGCTCTGAGACAGGGTCTTGTGTGCAACCCAGGCTGGCCTCAAATTCTCAATCCTGCCTCACCCTCCTGGGTGCTGAGGACGAAGATATGGCACTGAATGCTTTAAACACTTTAACAAGTAGAATTTATTCATTGTTGACAATGTCATACATGTAAACACAATCCATCCTGATCATCTGCACCCCAACACCCCCCTTCAACTTCCCACAACATAAGTTCTTCCCCTCAAAAGGATTTTGAACAAACTTAGATTTTTGTGAAGCAGCTTAAGCAACTGTATGCCCGGTGTCCCAATGTTTACCTTAGAGGTACCTGGTCCGAAGGCTATAGCTGAAGGCAATAAGCCTTATGAAGACATAAGCCACCTTCCTGAACAGACCGTTTCAATGGGTTTCCTATGGCTGTCAGGAAGAGGTTAGCCCAATACACACAACACTGGAGCAACTGTTGCACAAAGAGGAAAAGACAGACTCCAGAAGGATCTGCTGTCAGTTAAACTAGCGTATCCAAAAAAGAGCAGCTTTGTCAGGAACACCACACTCCAGAAATGGTACCTGAAGTTTCAATAAAGACACATGTGAGTTAACTGGCTGCTCTTCCAGAGAACCCGGGTTCAGTTCCCAGCACACACACGGCAGCTCACAACTGTAACTCCAGTTCCAGAGGATCCAACACCGTTACACCAATATACATAAAATAAAATTTTGAAGGAAAAAGGAATGTGTTGCTAGGCATGGTGATGCACACCTGTAATCCCAGCACTCTGGGAGGCAGAGACAGGTGTATCTCTTTGAGTTCAAGGCCAGTCTGGTCTACAAGTGAGTCCAGGACATCCAAGGCTACACAGAGAAACCCTGTCTGGAAAAACCAAAAATAAACAAACTGATGCCAGGGGTGGTACACCTTCCTGAGTGTTGGTGACCAGGGAGCTGGCTCCCTGAGCTTCACCCACTATATCAACCTTTGTTACTATATGTGGGTGTGAACCAGAGCTAATGGTCATCCCTGTTGCTGGAGACCCCACATGCTGACTTCAGGAGACTGGAGCGTCTGCTTAAACCAGAAAACACTGCCCATCCCCAGCAGTTGGGGCTCAGTGTCAGGGGGTGCTATTCAGGCCTCAAGGGAGAGCCAATTCCTTCACCTGCCTGCAGACCCCAAGTTCCCCACTACCTGCATGCTGCACAGAACAGCAGGTTCTGTGGTGGTTCAGTCAGCGCAGGTAGTCAATGTCCTTGCGACTATGTCCAGCCCCCGCCACGTCAGAACTGTAAGTTAGGTCAGACACCTGGGGCTGAAAAGAATCCCATGTCCAGATGGGGAGACTAACAGCCCTGCTTAACATGTGAGCATCCAATCAATTCTTGTGATGGTTTGAATGAGAACAGCCCTTATGTATTTGAATGTTTGGTTCCTAGTTGGTGGACTGTTTGGGAAGAATTAGGAGGTAGGACCTTATTGGAAAGGTATGTCTGTCACTGGGATGGGCTTTAAGGTTTCAAAACTCTGCCTCCTGCTTGTAAAGATGTAAGCTACGGCAACAGAGCTCTGCCTGCCTTCCTGTCCCTGCCAAGAAGGTAATGGACTCACCCTCTGAAAGTGAAAGGAAGCCCCAACTCAACACTTCTTTTACAACTTGCCTTGGTAATGTCTCTTCACGGAAACAGAACAGTAAACTAACACAATTATCCTCCGTAAGTGTGTAGGAGTTACACTCTGGCTGCCAACTGTAACTGAGGGGACTCTCTTCTTACATGAGGTAACCACTGTATCCCATGATGATCTTTACACATGGCAGACTCGCTCTCCAGGCAGGAAGGTATGCCCTGGAAAAATCCGCTCCTCTCCATCAGCCAGACTTGAGATATTTCACACGATCCCCCAGTCAACAGAGACATTCCCACATTATAAAACCAGAACGTGACAATCCTGTCTCTACATGAGCTTCCGGTAACAAAACAGGAACCCCAAACCTGGTCTAAACCTTCTGGACATGGATTAACTTGGACCAAACCCCAAAATGGGCATTTATATGATTATAACCCACTGTGCCCAGAAAGCTACAAGGCTGCCTCCTTAGAGCCAGGAGTCCCACAGGTACAATAAACAAAACAGCAAGCCACACTTACGGGCTTTCTGTTCCCATACAAGGAAATATACAGGGGACACATACACAGCCATTTCTCAAGTCCCTCTCTGAGCTGTCAGCCAGCTCCTGTAACCTAGGTATTACCCCAAAGCAGCCACTAACCACCCACCAAGTGTCTGTGACACAGGCCGTAGAGCACCCAGAAAACCTTCCATGTTTGTCTTTACAATGTAGGCTGGCCCTCAAGCGTGTTCCTATCTGCCACCTTTCCCTTTCGAGCTACCATTGTAACTGAGCACACTTAGGAGGGAGCGGATCAGCCTCCAACATGCCTCCCCACATGATTGTGCACAGGCTTCCCAAACAAAGTGCCCACCGTTTCTCTGTCGGGGAGCATGTCCACTTTGAGAACTATATACAGCCTCTGTCCTGCCCACAGTAACAAAAGTCCTCGATTCTTTAACCAAGACACGAAGTCACTGTCCTTTGTCACAGAAATTGCCAGTTACTGTATTTAGTCCCTACACAAGGCCCTAGATAGGCAGTGTAAGCAAAGGCTTGGCTACGTTTACTGTCAAAGTTCTGAACCACACCTACACAGACGCTTCCTAAGCCAAAAGACCTGGTAACCAGGAAAACAGGCTATAGGCGGGCTCTGGGTATACGAACAGCTGTACTCATGATCTGTGCACAGTCACTGCATACCAGAAGAGGTAATGTAGCTGGTGCTCTCCACAGAGTGCAGGGTGCTTCCGGCCACAGGCTCAGGTCACCACTATGGAGGCACGCTCTTCTCATCAGCCTGCCACTTTATGAGTAAGCATCCGTGTGCTCCTGTTTTGACACAGCAGCCCAGTGGCTCAGTTCTCAGGGGGGAAAAAACAAAATATCTCTAACACTCAGGGACTATGGAGGAAAAACATGCGGAAAGGTGTAAGAGCTAGACGGTAGGAAAAGTGGTGGTCCAGGCCTGAGCTGCCAGAAGGATCAACCCAGGCTCAGGTCATCAACACTAACACAAAGTATGTCCAACCACCAAGATAAGTAACAGAGCTGTTACCATTTCCTCCAGGAAACAGGGGCATGGTTCCTGTTCACAAAGCAGCCCCGATGGATGGCTCAACCTCCCACCGGTCACTTGCTAGTCCTCATAAAACATAATCAAGACCGGTGAGTCAGTAAAACAGCTGCCTAAGTCATCCATCACTCTCTAAGCTTACCAATTGGAGACACGCTATGTACCATTGCAATTTGCAGCAAGGCCATTTTTACATGAATTCAAATTCACACAGCAACACAGTGACATAGCACACAGTGGTATGTGAACACTTAAATCTCTTTATAGTGAGAGCAGAGATCAGTCTGCTCTTACAGGGTGTCACTTACCGTTACAAATCTTTAAAAGGCAGCTTTGGTTTTTCTTGAATTAAATACAGCCACCATCACACCTTTTCAAAGGCAGGGGGTGGTTCTCCTGGGTTCATTTCTAGTACCCAGTTCCTACACAATTGTAACCTGCCATGACATGATACAGAAACAAACCAAGACCAAAACCCGAATTTGGAAGTGAGAATTCCAGTAGTGTCATTTAGAGTACAGGAGCTTCCCTGAGTCACAGGCCACACTGTTCAGATGACGTCTCTTCTCTGTATCCATGGAATGACCCGCTCTGCAGTCGAGCTCTGAGCACTTTAGAATACACCCAGACTCATTAATTTTTCTTTTTGACACTTAAGAGGACCACAGACACCCTGAAGCCAATCCACCTGGGAAAGTACCTTCCCCGACAACTCGCAGGCAGAGAACAGCGCCTGATTCTTTTCAGATGCTTTACTTCACTGCTTCTTTTTTTTACTTGCCGGACTGCCCAAGACTTCAATCTTGCCTCTGCCACCTTCTGCGTTTGGAAGCTTAATGTTCTCCATGGTGACTTCGGAGCGGACGCAGTCTTCCTCTTCGGACTCCGTGCTGTCTCCAGAACCGTCCTGTGAGCTGTCCTCTGGACTATCCTCCTCTTGTGAATCTGACCGATTCATCTCAAACAGGGCCACGTCCTGTAAAAAGTGTCAGGTTGAGGAATCTATTCAGGGCAGTTCTGTGACATGTTCTAATAAAGCAACATGGCTTCTTACAGAGATGGCTCCTCCAGCAGGTACTGGTGCTTACTGCTCTTCCAGAGCACCCCAGAGTTCAGTTCCCAGCACCCATTATCAAATGGCTCACAACACCTCAGCCCCAGGAAATCTAACTCGTTCTTCTGGTTCTTCTGGTCCCCATGGGTACCCACACAGGTGGCAGACACATAAGAACATGTATAAGACACAAACACACACACACACCAATTCTTAAAAAAAAGCAACAGAGGGAGTTACCCACGCTGACTATAAATTCTGAAGCACAGGTTAGACTGTGCGCTTATTACAAATAGCACTTTCATGGTTTTGGGTGCCAGAATCCACTGTAAAAACAAAGTCAGTGAGTGTTCGAAGGTTCTTTCACTTAGGTCTTTAAAAAGGCTCTTCTTGCCTAGTATGCATCCAACAGCGTTCACTCAATAAAATGGACTAAACCAGTGGTTCTCAACCCTCCTAACACTGTGACCCTTTAATACAGTTCCTCAGGTTGTGGCGACCCCAGCCATAAGATTATTTTTGTTGCTACTTCATGACTATAATTTTTCTACTGCTGTGAACCGCTATGTAAATGTGTTTTCTGGTGATCTTCAGTGGGTTGCAACCCACAGGTTGAGAACCATTGGACTGGAGTCAGGCACCACACTGGACACTTCCGACTTCACAAATGCAAACATCTGGCCATAGTGACACACCAACAACCCCAACCTGCAATCCCAGCAGCGGAGACAGGCAGGGCTGACAACCTAAAAACCTGGGCCACATGTAAGTCCTACCCTCCAACCCCCACCCCCAATCAACTCTTGCCTTAATGAAACCAGCAGCAGACTAAAACACACAGGAAAAATTCCACCTGCCACTTGCTTTTGCTCAGCTTTAACTGAGGGCGGGCTCTACACTCTCAGAAAGTGGCTCAAGTAGCAGGCCACAAACTTCTACCACCACAGATGGAGCCCTAGGCACAACTTCCCACCATGAAAAAACGTTCCCCTGGCATTGAGACAAAAGACACAAAAGACACTTTCCTTTAAAAACCACACACATATGAAATTGTACGTAACTCAAGCTTCCACAGCTGTACAAAGCCCTGCTTCTTTGTTAATGCCAATAACTGTGTGCAGCACTGGGCAGCAAGTGAAACAGGGCAACAGACACAGCACAGCCTGTCAAACCCCAAGTATGTTCTGCCATCTTGCCTGTGTGAAAACATTTGCTAATTTTAAAACAACATTTTGTTTTAGAACAAGATTTTACAATATCATTTTTTCCCCTTTCTGAGGAGAAGTGCACTAATTCTGCTGTACGAAACAGAAACTGTAAGAATATAGTTACCATCTGTATGATGCTTCCGGATGTCTCATTGATATTTTCAATATTGAAATGACCAGCTGGAGCAACCGCCATTTCCTTTCGTAACTTTTCATTTGCCTGGGCCATTTGTGGGAGAAAGGCCTGAACTTGGTCTAACACTGTGGAGGGCAAACACAGCATGTTAGTAAATTCCAGACTGCAGAATTCCCACGAAAGCAGTTGTCCATCCACATCTGAGCCTCCTTGATTGGAGGGTGGGTGGCGTCAGGGGAAAGGCTGGGGCTTATTAACCCAGGGCCTTGCTTGTGCTAGGACAAGAGCCTACCAGTCCCAGACCCTCTTTTGCGCTCCCAGAACAAAAAAACCACGATTCAACAACTATTATGCAAATACTGTGTTTCTCTTCCATCCTCATACTATAAAATTCTAGAAGGCTGGCATTCAACAAGACACGTGGGGGGGGGGGGAAGAGAGAAAGACAGAATGAGCTAATGGTTAAGTGCACCTGGTCTTTACAGTGAGGCTGTCAAGGTTATTAATGGGACCATTTCCACTCTTACTATTTCAGCTACAGGGAACGTGTTATCACCTGCCCAACTCTCATCTCAATATGTTAACACCAGCGGAAGGAAGGAAGGAAGGAAGGAAGGAAGGAAGGAAGGAAGGAAGGAAGGGAGGGAGGGAGGGAGGGAGGGAGGGAAGAGAAAAGAGGAAAGGAAAGTAAAGGAAGGGAAGGAAGGAGGGAAAGAAGGAAGGGAGGAGGGAAAGAGGGAAGGAGGGAAAGGGGAAGGAGGAAAGGGGGAAGGGAGAAAAGAGGGAAGGAGTTAAGGGGGAAGGTGGGAAGGAGGAGAAGGCTGGAGAGATGGCTCAGAGGTTAAAGCACTGGCTGCTCTTCCAGAGGTCCTGAGTTCAATTCCCAGCAACCACATGGTGGCTCCCTCTTCTGGCGTGCAGGTGTACACCCAGATAGAGCACTCATCCACAAAAATAAATAAGACAAGACAAAAAAAAGACTTGCTATGTGACCCAGGCCAGAATTCACTCTGTTTGTAAGTTGGACTGGCTTCCAACTTTCCATGCTCCTGCCCAAACGCTCACCCTTTTAAGCTTAGTCACTACTGTTCCTCGTCCTCAACAGGCCTATGTTATCTACAGTCTTGCCCACCAGAATCTGCCCTGTGGCATAAACTGACAGGGTGTTCCAGCCAAGCCAATTAAGTGGTCAACTTGGGGTCTGAAGAGAGAGAAAAAAAAAGTGGATGAACATTCACCTGAAACTTGTCATAAAGCAGCCAACCTGCCACAGCAATGGAATAACCACCTTTTGATTAGTTCACCACCAAAAAAGTGGAGCTGAGAGATGGCAGCAGATGACTACAAGGGGCATCTGAATCCAGATAAACAGCGGTTTCTAACCCTGGTTCGTTCACCCCAAGAAACTCAGTCAAGTTTTCCTGGGCTTCTCCTAAGGCAATCTGAGCTTTTTTCTTTTGCAATTCAGTTCTAATTCATGCATTCAATCTTGACAACAGCTTGAGTCATCAGAAAGGAGGGAACCTCAACTGACAAAATGCCTCTTCAAGATCCCACTGTAGGGCATTTTCTTAATTAGTGATTGATGAGGGGAGGGGGGCCATGTGGGCGGTGCCAACACTGGGCTGGTGATCCTGGGTTCTGTAAGAAAGCAGGCTGAACCCCTCGGGGAGCAAGCCAGTAAGGAGCACTCCTCCATGACCTCTGCATCAGCATCTCTGCATCAAAAACATAGACTGCGCGGCCAGCAGCAGGTCCTAAGTTCCAGCAATACCATCAAAATGAAGGGACAATACTGCAGGTGAACACTGAGAGGCTGAGGTTGGGGGGGTCTCAAATGTTGTCAAACAATGGATTAGGTAGCCCGCTGGTGGAGCGCCCTCTACAGTGGAGAGGAATACTTACAAGGGCTCCTCTGCATCCGAACTGTTTGAAGCGTGGAGGTCTTTCTGGAATGAGGCTTAGAACTGATGAGCAACTGGTCCCAGATACCTAAAAGCACAATTTTCAGCATAAAACAGCCGTGAGTTCAACAGAGAGGGGATGAGCCTCTGCACTGCACAACAGTGAGGAGAGGCCCATTGCAAACCCAGGGCGAAGCGGCAACACTCCTCCAGCCACACTGTCTGTGAACGCTGATCTTCAGTCCACCTCGCTCATCTCTTTTCTCGGTAATAAATGTACACTGGATTCCATCTTCTGGATTTAAAAAAAAAAAAAAAAGCTGGGCACGGTGGAGCACACCTTATTTCCAGCACTCAGAAGACATGCAGGTGGATCTGAGCCCCAGGGTCTCACGCACTGGCCGCTCTTGCGGAGGGTCAGGGTTTGATTCCCAGCACCCACACAGCGACTCACATTATTCCAGAAGATCAGCCACGTTCTGACCTCTCCATGCAGCCCTGCTGCTTTCCTGCTAATGTCCACCGAGTTATTATTTGTGTTAACACCACTATGACAATTTCTTCATCCGTAAACCGAGGTCACGGGGACACCTCCGCAGGCACTGCGGTGAGGCTTCAATTGTTTAGTTTCTGACAGTGCGCACTACACAAGCTTTAGCATTCCGTGTTATGCTCCTTCAGACACACTTGGTTCTCCACCGATGGATACTTAACGCACGCAGAACTTTTATGCGTTCCATTCGCAAAAATTCTACGGGCGGCCCCACCTGCTCTCATCACCACGTGAGAACGGAGGCCTAGAGAAAGAAACTTTCAGAACGCCGCACCGCCGAGTAGGGATTAGAACCCACTGTTTCCTCTTTCCGAGACGGGGTCTCACTAGACTGCACCTGCGGCTGTCCTGTAACTACGTCCAGCAGACTGGCCTCGAACTCAGGAGATGCGCCTGCCTCTGCCTCGCGAGCGCGGGGACCAGCGCGTGCCACCACGCCGGGCTGAACCCGGGGCTCCCACTGTGAAGCTCACAGTCTGGAACTGGCACCCCGCACCGGGTCCCTCCACCACCCCAGCCGCTGTCCGCTCACCTCCGGAGGCCCCGTTCCCCGCCGTCAGCAGCTCCCTGGACACCGTGACCTGCGAGCAGGCCCCGGGAGGCAGGGCAGTGCCGGGGCCGGACGCGCGCTCGCCGCGGAGCGCCATGCTTGCAGGGCAGCAGTGAGGGAGAGCCCGGATGCCGGAAAGCAGGGGGCGGGAGGCGGGACCAGGGCGGCGATTGGCGGAAACTCGGAGGTGGGCGGCACCGCGCCGGGAGCGGGGCGGGAGCTCGGGCGGGAGGTGGGCGGCACCGCGCCGGGAGCGGGCCGGGGGCGGGGCGGCGCGGGCCGAGCGGGCGGAGGCTGGTGCGCCCGCCCCCTCGCCGGGGCTTGGCTGCAGGCCTCCTCCCTGGTTTCGCTGGGAGTCAGCCCGGCCTGGTTAAAGTCAACAAGCTCAAGCGGGGAGAACTTAGTGTGAGGCCTGAGTCCTTGTTGTTTGGGAAGGTTTCGTGGCCTTGAGTTTGTGGCAATCCTGCTCTAGGCTCCCAAACGCCGGTTATAGCTTCTTTTTCCTGTTTAAATATGTATGTTTTTGTCATACTGGCCCAAATTGGCCTAAAATTCACCATTTCCCCCTTTCAGTTTCTGTGTGCTTAAATCCACCGGCGCCCGGCACCATGCTTGACTTAAAGTCTCACCACGTTTCTCCGCTCGGCCTCCTACTCAGGCGCCTCCTACGGCACTCAGTTTTCCTACAGAGCTCGGATCAAAGGTCTGGGCTACCAGACCCACCTAAATATACCATTTAATTGTAAACACAAAATTCGCAGCATCGTGAGTGCTGTTTACATTCCTATACAACAAGCCTTCTGAACATTTCATCTCAAAATCCTAAAAGATTGCTCCAACAGCGGTTAAATGATAACGGGTGTAAGGGAGTCTCCAGCAGCAAAGCAAATCCCTGGAATTTTTTTTAAAAAGCCGAAACCAGACCCATTGAACAAGGCCCATTCCTCCTTTCTTCCTGCCTCTGGGGCCCGATGCTCTTGCTTTCTCTTTTTATCTAAGTAGAATCATAAGACACCTGTTCTTGTGACCAGCGCATTTCACTGAAAAGAATGCCTTCAAGGTTTACTGGAGAGGATTTCTATTTTAATGTTGATGTTCTATTTTACTGTTTCTATTTAATGCCGTTGGATTACTATATTTTCTTTGGGAATTGGGGGAGGGGAATAAAGCCTTGGCTATATAGTTGAACTCCACGCTGTCTTCAAACACTCCCGGAAATGTTAAGATTACAGACGGGCTTTTGCCTCCAGAGTTTGTTTAACAACGCATTTTCTTTGATGGTGGATATCTGAGTTCCTGGCACGTCGTGACTGCTGAGAACAGGAACAGCAGCGGATATGCGGATGCTGCTTCAATCAGCGCCTTTAATCCCAGCACTCAGAAGGCGGGGAGGCTGGGGAATCTCTGAGTTTAAGGCCAGGCAGAGCTGCATAGAAGATCTAAAACAGATTAAAAAAAAAAAAAAGAGTGTAAGTGTGTGTGTGTGTGTCAGGGTATATGCCATGGCATAGACTTCCTTGATCCTATGGATTAAAAAATTATAGCAGTGGCCACCTTTACCTGCTGAGCTATTAGCCAAAGGGCTGGAATGTGTTTTTTTGTTTTGTTTTGTTTAAAGTGGACAGCCGGACGGGCGCAGTGGTGCACACCTGTAATCCTAGCACCCAGGGAGGCAGAGACAGGAAGATCTTCATGAGTCCCACCCCAGCCCAGAATACATAGTAAACCCAGGACAGCCAGGACTACACAGAGAAACCCTGTCTCGAAAGAGAGACACAGACAGAGAGACAGACAGAGAGAGAGAGAGGACAATTTTTAGTTGTTCACAGTGGCATCTTTAGCCTGAGATGATTTGCCATAGTTCTTCGTCACTACACCACTGCAGCCAACCTGAAACGTTTGTCTTAGACCTCCACATCTGAGCTCACTCACACGACACACACACAAGTACAGGAACGACCCCAAGTGGCTGAGGGACTAGACAATGTGTCGCAGTCCCTGAAATTAGTGCAAATAGGATAGGCTCCTAGGTGGGCTCTGATGGCAGCTGCCTGCCCTGTGCTGTGATAAAGACACATGTAAGGGAGGCTCAGCTGTCTAAGAGCTGTACCAGGAAAATGACGTGGATGCTGGCCCTCACACCAACCTGGGTTTGGCTGGGAAAGTGGGAAGGGGGAGGGGCAGATGGCGCTACATGAGAACACAAACTGGGTTTGTGCTAAACAGCCCTTCCTGGGGTCCCGAACCTTGGTGCCCATGGGAAGGATTGGAAAGTGAGATGGGAGAGAACAGATAGAAGTTGAAGGGTTCAAACAGGCCTGAGCCTGGCAAACATGGCTCTGGCAGGCCGTGTCCTTCTCCCCCATTCCCTCTGCCTTGCTAGAAACAGTTAGATTACATTCCCAAAGCTAGCCATCAAAATCTGTTCCCTGTGGCCACTCCCTCCTCCTGAGGCTAACTACCAAGGTCCAGCTATCAAAGTATTGATGTCCAGAAATCAAAAGCTCCCTTTGGTTCATTTAATTAACATGCCCAATCAAAATATGCCACTGTGTCCTAGCCCATTTTAACACACCTCTCCCCTTTTTCTCTTAAAATTACACCTGCTGGTGGCGCACACCTTTAATCCCAGCACTTGGGAGGCAGAGGCAGGTGGATCTGCCTGAGTTTGAGGCCAGCCTGGTCTACAGAGTGAGTTCTGGAACAGTAAAGGCTACAGTCTTAAAAAAAAAAAAAAAAAAAAAAAAAAAAAAAAAGAAAAAGACACCTGCTGTTTTTTTCTGTCTCAATCAGAAAGCAGCCATTTTAACCTTTCATCCCTGCTTAATAAAGGATATCTCTGTGAAAACAGGTGTTTGGGTGTTTATAACTAAACCAGGGTTCCGGAGGGAAGCCCCACTGTGTAGGGGGGCCTCCTTCAGAACTCCAACCTTCGAAAAAAACAAGGGAAATCCCTCACTCAACATGCAGATGGTGTCCTTAATATTCTCAGTGATGGAGGGAGGTCAAGATGGATCTGCGAGGAGTTAGGGATGACTGATCAAAATACATTGTATGCATGACAGTCTCAACAAGTTAGTAGGATATGTAAAAATTACTTCACAAATCAACCTAAACTAGAAGGACCAAGTAAGAGCAAGTACTCTTTTTCCTACCCTGCGCCCCCAAACAAAGTAAGAAAACTAGAATACAAAGAGCCCTAACACTTCTCACCAGTTGCAATTTTTATTTTATTTTATTTATTCATTTATTTTTTTTTGGGGGGGCAAGTTTTCTCTGTGTAACCTTGGCTGCGCTGAACTTGCTTTGTAGACCAGGCTGGTCTCAAACTCCCAGAGATCTGCCTGCCTCTGCCTCCCCAAGTGCTGGGTGGTCACAAGTTTTAATACTGTCCCCCTAGAAGTTAGGTTTCAGCATATGAATCAGGGGATACAAACATACAGACTAGATAAAGCAGTGGCAAAACAGTTTGTACAGTTTGTAAACTTTTCCTGAGACAGAGTCTCATTGTGAAGCCTTGGCTGACCAGGAGGTCACTCATGTTCTGTTTCCTTTCTGTTGCTGTTGATAAACACCATGCATGACCGAAAGCGAGCTGGGGAAACCCAGCACCCTATTCTAGCCTCTGTGGGTACCTGCTCTCCTGTACACATGTCACATTGATGTCTAACTTTATGTTGAAATTTTCTGTGCTTAAGAGAACTATAATGTGGGCTGCAGAGATGGCTCAGTGGTTAAGAGCACTGTTCTCTTCCAAAGGACCCGGGTTCAATTCCCAGCATCCACATGGCAGCTCACAACTGTCTGTAATTTCAGTTCTAAGGGATCTGACACCTTCACACTGAAGCACATAAAATAAAATAATTCATTAAAAAAAAAAAGAACTATAATGCCAAACTGGACTTCCAGATATTAAGGGCTGCTAAGGTTTAAGTTTATGCAATTGACTGGTCTTGTACAACTTTAACAAACGCTGTTTTGCTTCTGTAAACAAAAGATTGCTCTGCACAGATGATCTCCTGCTTGCCGGTAGACAACATGTAACTGTGTTTTTTTGCCTTTAAAAGCCCCTGATCAAAACCAGGGTTTGGTGGCACATACATTAAATTCCAGCACTCCAGAAGGCAGAGGCAGACAGGTCTCTGGGAGTTCAAGGTCAGCCTGGTCTACAAAGTGAGCCCAGGGCTTTGTTACACAAAGAAACCCTATCTTAAAAAAAACAAATATAGGGCTGGAGAGATGGCTCAGTGGTTAAGAGCACTGTCTGCTCTTCCAGAGGTCCTGAGATCAATTCCCAGCACCCATGTGGTGGCTCATAACCATCTATAATGAGATCTGGTGCCCTCTTCTGATCTGCTGGCTCACATGCAGGCAGAACACTGTATAAATAATAAATAAATAAATCTTAAAAACAAAATTAAATAAAAAAGGAATCTTAAGTCTTGGGCTTAGACCTGGTACCAGTATATGAATAAAAGCCTCTTCTTAGAGCTAAACAGAGAATTCTCGACAGAGGAATATCGAATGGCAGAAAAACACTTAAAGAAATGCTCATCCTCATTAGCCATCAGGGAAATGCAAATCAAAACGACCCTGAGATATCACCTTACACCCATCAGAATGGCCAAGATGAAAAACTCAAGCGATAACACATGCTGGAGAGATTGTGGAGAAAGGGGAACCCTCCTCCACTGCTGGTGGGAATGTAAACTGGTACAACCACTCTGGAAAGCTATCTGGCGCTTTCTAAGACAAATAGGAATAGTGCTTCCTCCAGACCCAGCTATACCACTGCTAGGTATATACCCAAAGTTTGTTCAAGTACACAAAAAGGACACTTGCTCAACCATGTTTATAGCAGCTCTATTTGTAATAGCCAGAACCTGGAAACAACCCAGATGTCCATCAACGGTGGAATGGGTACAGAAATTGTGGTATTTTTATACAATGGAATACTACTCAGCAATCAAAAAGGAGGAAATCATGAAATTTGCAGGCAAATGGTGGGATCTAGAAAAGATCATTCTGAGTGAAATATCCCAGAAGGAGAAAGACAAACATGGGATATACTCACTTATATAGACCTATAAGATATGATAAACATAATGAAATCTATACACCTAAAAAAGATAATCAATTGAGCGGACATGGGGTAAGATGATCAATCCTCATTTAGAAAGACAGATGGGATGTGCATTGAACGTATGACAGGAGTCTACTGAGCGCATCTGAAAGACTCTAACTAGCAGTGTTTTCAAAGCAAAGACTCATGACCAAACCTTTGGCAGAGTACAGGGAATCATAAGAAAGAAGGGGAGTTAGTCTGATGGGGAAAGGATAGGAGCTCTACAAGGACCAAATATATCTGGGCACAGGGTCTTTTCTGAGACTGACATTCAACCAAGGACCATGTATGGATATAACCTAGAACGTCCACTCAGATGTAGCCTGTGGTAGCTCAGTAACCAATTGGTTTCCCAAAGTGAGGGGAACAGGGACTATTTCTAACAGGAACTCAATGACTGGCTCTTTGGTCTCCCCACCCCCGAAGGGAGGAGCAGTCCTGTTAGGCCACAGAGGAGGGCTTTGCAGCCAGTCCTGAAGATACCTGATAAAACAGGATCAGATGAATGGGGAGGAGGTCCCCCCTATCAGTGGACTTGGAGATGAGGGAGGGAGGAAGGGACTGGGAGGGAATGAGGGATCAGGACACGGCTGGGATACAGAGTTAATAAAATGTAACTTATAAAAAAAATTAAAAAAAAGCCTCTTCTTTGTTCAAATGTGTTAATGGTAAGATGGGTGAATCTCTGAATGACCCCAGACCCATAACACACACACACACACACCAACAACATCAACAACAACAAAAAATGTTTTTTAAAAGTAACCTGGTTGTTCCCAGTACCCACTGCTGTCTCTCCAGCCACAAAACAAAAACAAAAACAAAAACAAAAAAGTAACCTGGTTCAGCCAGGCACGGTGGCACACGCCTTTAATCCCAGCATGCAGAAGGCAGGGGCAGGCAGATCTGTGAGGCCATTTGGGACAGCGAAGCCTACACAGAGAAACCCTGTCTCAAAAAACCAAAACCAAAACTGGCTCTCTTTAAAGTGTATCATAGAGGAAAACCAAGGCAGGAGCTTGGAGCAGGGGCAGAAGCCATGAAGGAATAATGCTTACTGCCTTGCTCAGCTTTTTTTCTTATTCAGCCTAAATCCACTTGCCTAAGAGAATGGCACCTCGCTGGGCCCTCCTACCTTGATTGGCAATTAAGAAAATACTTTCCAGACATGGCCAGAGACAGAGCAGTTTTTCACTTGTGGTTCCCTCTTGCCAGGCAACTCTAGGTTTGTATAAAATTGACAGCTAAGGATAGATACGAAGGCCCCAAACTTCGGGCCTCGTGTACCAAGCAAGCACTCTACCGACTGAGCTACTCCCCAAGCACTGCCATTAACTTTTTTTTTTTTCTCTCCTGGGTTAAGTTTTTAGGATCTTGTCCTAGGACACCAGTGCATCTAATGCTGGCTTTTCAGCCTCTCCTTGAAAGTATTAAAAAATACATTCAGAATTCGGACACGGCCCCTATGAGCTGGTGGGAATGTCTACCCGCGCGCAGACGCGCTGTGAAGAATGGCCCTGCCTCTAGGTGGAGACAGACCCTGTCTCCTTAACGGGTTAAAGCAGCGCGGCAGGTAACCGACGCGCGGCTTGGGGACCATCTCCAGGGAGGTGGGGTTCCTCTTCAGATAACTCGCTTTTCCTTCCCAGAATCCCCACCCCCTGACATTGTCCGCACTAGCTGAGCTGCCCGTGGTGCTGCTGGGTTAGCCTGCCTTTCTGAGACCTGACTAGTTCTTTTCTTTTTCTTTCAGATGCTGGCCATGGGCTAAGTGTATTTAGATTCCGTAACTAGAGCTTTGGGCTTCTTTATTGCTTTTCTAAAGCTTCCCTCCCGGGCACGTGGCTGCAGGCCACGTGTGACAGGCTGTGCAGCCTTATCTCAGCAACGTGAGGTTTGTTCCTCCTGTCTCCGTTGCCCTCCTCCCTCCCAGGCTTGGAAATTTGCCTGGAGTTTTCCTTTTTAAACGCGAATAAACTGTCCCCAAGTTTCTGTTAGTGTCCATTCTCAAATTATTGTACTAACAAAACTAAGAACTCCAAGAAAGGTCCTTGATTTCTCAGGTTCTCTGTAACAGCTCCACTGGGCATCCCCAAGCTCAGTAACATTCCTCTTCTGTCTTTTACTTACAGTGTCAGAGAAAACAAACCTGGTCCTATGCTTTTAGATGGCATCACTATACTACAACAAAAGTGAGCTCAAGAGGGAACCACACAAGGGTTAAGCATCAGGAGAGGACGGCCGAAACACTGGCTGTCAATGTCTCCCGTTGGCAGGCTGTGTACAGCTTGCACTGTTCCCTTTCCTCGTTCTACAGGGGCAGCCTCCTTTGATCTGTTTCCTGTTAAGAGTGTTTTGCAAGTTTGTACATTCTGATTACAAAATGGTTCTAGGCCCTTCCAGTTATAGGCCCTGTCCAGGACAAAGAGGTCTCCGCTATTATCAAATAAATACGTGAACTTGGCCACAATATCTGCTATTTGCTTTCAAATGGCCCAAAGAGAACACTGTACAGTGGGTATAAACTTCTGATTTATGGAGCCAAAATTATGAAAGGGGTGAGGCTGGAGCTGGCTGCAGAGAGCTGGCGTGGGCACGTCGTCTGTGTACCTTGCAGGAATACTGCCAGGGATACAGCGGACTACAGGGCAGCATGCTCAGCCCTCCCTGTTCTTCCTTCTTGTTGTTGGGTTGTAATTTCTTATTTATCGATAAATTGTAAAGGCAATGCTTGTATACCTATTATGCAGAGTCCAAAAAGCAGTACATTTTGCTTCTCTCTCTCTCTCCCTTTTTCTCTTTTTTTGAGGATGGGGTGCACTAGGATTCAAACCAGGAGTGTCTGTTTTGTTTTGGAGACAGGGTTTCTCTGGTTTCTCAGAGCCCTAGAGCTCACCCTGTAGACCAGGCTCTGTAGACCCGCCTGCCCCTCTCTCCTGAGTGCTAGGAATAAAGTCATGTACCACCACCACCTGGCTTTTTTTTTTTTTAACTCAATATCTCACTGTGTTGCCCTGGCTATGTGGACCAGGCTGGCCTTGAACTCACAGAGATCTACTTGCCTCTGCCGTCTAAGTATTGGGTTGAAAGGCCTGCTCCACTACGTTTTGCTCTTTTTAAGGCTTGTTTTAAATATATGAATGTTTGGTCTACTAAGTGCACTCCATATGTGCCTGATGCCCTTGGAGGCAGGCCAAAAGAGGGTGCCATATCTCCTAAAACTGGAGTTTAAGGATGTTTGTGAGCTGCCATGTGGGTTTGAATGTGGGTCCCTTACAAGAGCAGCTAATGTTCCTTCCTGGTTAGTCATCTCTCCACCCCCCTCCCCACCATTTTTGCTTTGTAAAATAAAACTTTTAATTTAAATATTGAGAGTCCAGGCTGGCCATGAATTCATTCTCTAGGCCTAGGCAAGCCTGGAAACTGTAACCCTCCTGCATGAACCTCCTAGTAGCTAGGATTATAGGCCTGTGTCAACAGATCTGGCTTCTTTACTAGATTTAAGATTTTATTTTTCATTGTGTGTCTGTGTGGATGCGTACACTTGCATGTTGTGTCCACAGAGCCTGGAAGAAGGTATTGGCCTAGTGCTGGAGTCGTAAGTGGTTGTGAGGCTGGGTGCTGGGAGATTAACTCAGGTCCTCTTATGCCCTTAGCCCCTGG
Organism: Meriones unguiculatus; assembly: GCF_030254825.1. NCBI lineage: Eukaryota > Metazoa > Chordata > Mammalia > Rodentia > Muridae > Meriones > Meriones unguiculatus. The sequence goes on from NC_083350.1 coordinate 94,018,237, forward strand.
GCCATCTCTCAAGTCCCCAGATTTTGACATATTTTTGAAGGTAACCCAGAGAAGCTGGGCCTGGTGGCACAGGCTTGCAATGCCAGATACCAAGAGGCAGGATGATAATCTATGTCCTAGGAAAAACTCAACCAACTCAATTAGAGAATGTAATATGCAAGTGATTTCTTTTAAAAAATAATTTTGTTTGTTTTTTTGACAGGGTTTTTCTTTGTAGCCTTAGCTGTCCTGAACTTGCTCTACAGACCAGGATGGCCTCAAACTCCCAGAGGCTGGGATTAAAGATATGTGCTACCATGCTCAGCTTAAAATATTTTTTTAATCTTTATTTTATTTTATTGTATGAATGTTTTGCTTATAAGTATGTCTATTTGCCCTGAGTGGCTGCGGTCCTTCAGAAGAGGACATCGGATCCCCTAGACCTGGAGTTACAGGCAGCTGTGAGCCACTGTGTAGGTGCTGGGAATTGAACCTGGGTCCTCGGCAAGAGCAACCAGCACTCTTAACCACTGAGCATCTCTCCTACAGTTAAATTCTAAATTAAATAAATAATGTCAGGCATGGTGGCATAAGCCTGTAATCTTGAGCACCTGAGAGGGTGAAGCAGAAGGATTTGAGGCCAGCTGGGGCTACAGAGTGACACCATCTCATTTGTTTGTTTGTTTTGTTTTTTGAGACAGGGTTTGTGTATGTGTGCGTGTGCGTGTGTGTGTGTCTGTGTGTGTCTGTGTGTCTGTGTCTGTGTGTAGCCCTGGCTGTCCTGGAACTAGCTCTGTAGAGCAGGCTGGCCTTGAACTCAGAGATCTACCTACCTCTGCACATATACTGTGGTGTGGGCCACCACCTCCCAGCTGGCTTTCTTTCTTCCTTTTCTTTTTTTTTTTTTAATTAATGAATTAGTGTCAGGCATGGTGGCGTATGCCTGTGATCCCAGCACTCTGGGAGGCAGAGGCAGCCTGGTCTACAGTGAGTCCAGGACAGTCAAGGCCACACAGAGAAACCCTGTCTCAAAAACAAAAACAACACCAAAAAAATTTACTCTACTAGGAATGAAGCCAGACGAGAAACCCAAAATGCAACTAAAGGCGCCACCCACAGGAGAGCGTTTGGATGTGCTCAGCCATTCATTCCAAGGGGGTCGTTACTGAATAGCCACTGAGCGTTGGCAACATCAAACAAGCATGAAATAAAAATATAGCTGACAAGAGGTGGGCAGGTTGGTAAAACATTATGATTTGGTGGTTTGGGGTACACTTTTAAGTGTTGCTCAATGGCTGTTGTGGAAACAAAGAAAAGAGCATATTAATCCAGCTGGTGGGTGCAGAGGAGGGGAGGTTTCTGCAAGAATGGAGACTTCCTACTTAAAAAACAAAAACAAACAAACAAAAAAAAAAAAACCCATGAAGTTTAAAGCCTGGAGGCAAGGACTCGGTGGTCAAGGCTGATAGAAACCTAATGAATGCACAATGCAGAGAACCTTCTGAGGACACTCTAGGGACAGGGACAACTCAGAGCATGGCCCATGTGCTCTTGGGAGAAAATGGGAGAAAAGCTTAGGAAAGGGCCAAACAGAAACGCCTCCTCCAGTCATTCCAAATGCCCCACCGCCACTGAAACAGTTCTTTTAGTTTTTATTTCCTTGTGTGTGTGCGCGCACGTGTGCATTTATGTCTGTGTGTGAATGCAAGCACAGGCGTGTCATAACGTGGTAGAGGTCAAAGGACAACCTTGGTATTGGGTCTCATGTTCACCACTGTGGGCGCAGGACTAGTTGGGCTGCCAGCTTCTGGGAGTTCTTTCTCATCTTGCAACAGGAATGTTGGGATTACAGACACAGGCGACCACAGCCAGCTTTGTGTGGGTTTTGGGGTATTTGAACTCCTGTCCTTAGACTTGCCTAGCAAGTGCTTTTGCCCCCCAAGCCATCTTTCTAGTCCATTTTCTTCCCTCCTTATCCTTAGTCCTAAAATCTGTCTTTCTGAGACTATTAATTTTTCTCATTTCAGCCTAATATTATATCCTCATAAGCATCCTTATTACTCTCCCGCCTCCAACCTTAGGAAGATGCTTCTCTGTAAACTGTTGGCCCCTCAGACCTTCCGTGGCTTCATAGCTGCAGGTATTACACAGCGTGTTGTCTTCTGTGATGTCAAGGCAACAGTAGACTCAGGAGTGTTTTCCATTGTGGTTCATTTGGTGGTAGGAAAAAAGCCCAGAACTTCAACCCACACTAAGCAAGTGTTCTGTTGGTGTGCTACACGCCAGCCCTAAACTCAGGAAGTCATTATCTGTTTCACAGATGTGGAGTCTGAGAGCAAAACCTCAGCTTACAGGGGAAGTCAACACAGCACAATATCCACAACGCAGAAGCTACCCCCAGTTGAAAACCTCGCTCAAAGACTAGCTTTCTCCAACGGAGTCCCACGGGAAGATGGCCCTGAAGAGCACGCTCCATGGCCCAGGAGCCAACACAAAATGAACTCAATGGCATTTTTGGAGATTTTCATGACTCACAAAGCTTTGTCTGGATAACTTTTTACCCTACAGATATTTTACTCATATATTTGGTTTCTGATGGGTTTTCTCTGTGTATGAATATATATGACTCAGCTTACAGATGTATTTCTTATGATTTTGCTTTGGCTCTATTTTTCCTATGCTGCTTTGTTTGCTTTTATTTCTTCTTCTCATTACTGAAAATGCCTGTTTTTATTCTAGTGTAAGAATGAAATAACGGGTGCAGTGGGTAGGGAAATGGGGAGAATGTGAGAGGGGAAGCTAATACAAATATTTTGTATAAAAATTTTTTTAATAAAATGCATTTTCTCTATGACAAAACAAAATAAAACAAAACAACCCTCAACTTATCTTCCACAAAATACAGCCAAACCCAGCACCTGCTGCAAGACTACTGCCAGACCTGGGTCTCATCGGCTCTCATAGATTCCCGTGGAAACCTAACTTCTGTTCCCCCGAGGCAGTTGCCATCTTGGAGGCTTACTGCCTGTCTGCTAACCTAGGCCTAGTCCTAGAAGCTTCTACCCTCCATACAACCTTATTCAAGCCTAGAATGTTTTTAGCCTCTGAGACTTACTGCTGAATAAGCTCACCCTTTTTAGCTCTTTCTGAACTCTGGCTGGCTGGTTCAACTCAGTTGTTTTGGCTCAAACTCCTCTCCAGGCTAACTGATTCCATCTTGCCTCTCTCCCAGTTTCTGACTGAATTGCTCTGCTTCACCTCAAACTAACTCTAGTAATCTGTTCTAATCTGGCTCCTTCTCATTCTCTTGCTTCTTCTGTCTTCAGCTGCATCTAGTTTGTTCTCTCTTCAACCTCTCTCTGTAAAACTCTCCTGGTAAAGCTGCCTAGTAAACCTGCCTCTGAATTCCACCAACTGACCTGCCACAAACTCAGCTCCACTGCACTGCCTCTCAACCAAACTGCGTCATCAAAACTGACTAGAATTCAGAGATTTGCATGCCTCTGTCTCCTGAGTGCTGGAATTAAAGGCATGTTTTTCTGGACCTAAGGGTTTTTTGTTTGTTTGTTTGTTTGTTTTGTTTTGTTTTGTTTTTACCTGAAACTTGCTCTGTACCAGATTGGCCTTGAACTCAGATCTGCTTGCCTCAGTCTCCTGGATTAAAGGTATGTTTGTATTCTAGCAGGATCACATAGACCTAGAAAGTCTTTGGGTGTGAACTCTTGCCTAGGCAGCATGTTCTGAGTTAAATTTCCTCTACATTCCCATATCCATCCCCAATGCAGCAACAGGAAGTCCATTCTTCCAGTTGCTGAATTCTTTGAGATTCAGCACACTTCATCTCTCCTGTTGTCTCCTTTCCCATAATTCCATGAGCAAATCATGTCTTTTGCCTCTCTTTCCAAACAGACACGTCTGGAGCCCCAGCAAGCTCTTACTGTTTCTTGTTTGACCACCTGGGCCTGGGGCACCATCCTTCTCACTTGGCTTTGAGAGGAACTGTCTTGGGGGTGGTCTTCCTGGTTGTCCACAACAATCCCACTGAAAACAAAATCATAGTGGCCTACCTCTTCTTAGCCCCTTTGGGTGGCTCCTTCTTACCCAGAGTCAATACTCCTGAACCTTATATCCTGCCCCCCACTTCTTTATATCTATCTCCTGCTGCTTCATTCTGGGCACAAGATTGTACCCTCAACCTCCATTTCTGGTTGTACCCCTGCCTGACACACCAGGTCGCCTGCACGCTAGGCAGTCATTACCTTCTCAGTTACATTGCCCAGCCCATTGCTGTCTTCTGAATACAAAACACACATCACTGTCCCAGGACATCTGTGTCTGCTGTCTTCTCTCCACATGTCATAACTTCCTTCCCATCCTTCCGGCTCAAGCTATTTGATCCTCTCTGATTATATTCTATCAGGGAGAATGTTTACACCAAATGAAACAAAGCCTCTCTCCCTACAGTCTTCCCAACCCCTCTCCAAAACTCTTCTTCTTAGGGGGTGGGAGAGACAAAGTCTACCTGTGTAATAGCCAGTAAAGGCATCTGTCACCAAACCCTACAACAAGAGTTCTGTCCTCAGGACACACTTAGCGAGAACCAACCCCTGCAAGTTGTCCTCTGACCTCCACACATGTACTGTGGCATGTCCACACATGTGTATACACAATATATGTAGTAAAATAAGTAAACACATCTAGCTATATATTGATAATTACTAAAAAAGCAAAGTTAAAATTTTTGGGCTAGGTGTGGGAGCTAACATCTTCAATCCCAGCACTCAGAAGGCAGAGGCAGGCAAGCAAATGTCTGTGAGTTCAAGACTAGCCTGGTCTACAAAGAGAGCCCCTGCTCCTGATTATGCTCTGACTTTTATCTATTAAACTTTCTTGCTGGGTGGTGGTGGCATACTTCTATAATCCCAGCACTTAAGAGGCAGAGGCAGACAGATCTCTGAGTTCAAGACCAGCCTGGTCTACAAAGTGAATCCAGAACAGCCAAGGCTACACACAGAGAAACCCTGTCTCGAAAAACAAAACAAAAAAAATAAATAACAACAAAACCTTTCTTCCTGACATACCTAGGAGCAGGTATGTCCTTTCCTTTTTTGTTGTTGTTTTGTCTTTCGAAACACAGTTTCTCTGTGTAGCCCTGGTTGACCTGGAACTCTCTGTAGACCAGGCTGGCCTCGAACTCATAGAGATCTGCCTGCCTCTGCTTCCTGGGTGGCAGGATTACAGGCCCGTGGCAGGATTACAGGCCCGTGCCACCACCGGGCATCCTTCCCTTTTTGCATTTCTCTTTTTCTTTCATCTGGTACTGAAACCTGGGGCAGACGCATAAATGAGTTTCCCGACAAGGGCTGATCTGACTCAAGCTACTGATGGGAATCACCAAAGGTGTGTATGGATCCTTTGTTTCTGCTGGCTTCTGCCGCCCACAAAGTTTACTTCCAAATTCTGGCGTCCCATTCTTCAGTTGCTGCTTTCCTCTATCTGCTTTCTAGCGTTTTGTGCTCGTCTTTCCGGGCTCTGGCCTGCTGTGCCCTCAACACGGGCACGTCACACTCTGCACACTTGTTCCTGGCTCCTGCAGTCTGCTGCCCCTCTGACCTACCTCACACACGTGAACATCTCCTTTTCTTTTGCCCTCCTTTTTCTCTCTCCTGGGTAAGTGTCACCCTGAAGTGCCTGCTTTGTTTATTGTTGCTACAAAAGCTACACCAGTGTGCCAGGGAGCGCTTTCAACCCCACTGGACTCCAATCACAAGGACAAGGGAGGCTTTTCCTCCATTATTTGTAACTTTTTTTTTTTTGACAAGTTCCCCATTCTGCCTGGGCATGCCCAGATGGAAATTCTTGTCAATGCTCCCCCAAGAGCAGCAGTCCTGCCTGTGGCAGGCCAGGCTCCCCTTTGCTTGTTTCCTCAGAGCTACCTGCTCAATGCCTCTTCTATCTCTTTGTGACTTCCTTGGTCTATACATAGCTAGTTTCCTTGTCTCTTCCTCCCACAGTGTAATAAACATAATGAAAAATAAATGCCTTTTTAGCATGTAAAAGTGGCTCATTCAGGATCCCACTATACCCAAAGCTGCACCTGATAACTAAAATTTAGTGACGTCACTCAAGGTAACCAGCCACGGTCCTAGAATCCCTTGACACCCACTGAGCAGTATATAAACAGAGATGCAGAGCAATGCTCTGCTCTGCACATCTGGAGAAATGTCACCTTGATCTGCCTTGCAGCTGGAGAGTCTCTCAGAAGATCCTGACCCTCAATCAGAGACGTCTGTTGGCAAATGGACCTGACCTTCAGCTAAGATATGTCTCACAGGTAAGCAGCCTTGGGGAGATAGGCTTGGGACCATAGTTAAAAATTCAGAGTGTTGGTCTAACTGGATGTCTACACATAGAAAAATACAAATAGATCCATACTTATCACCCTGCACAAAACTAAAATCCAAGGGGATGAAAGGCCTAAACATAAAACTAGACACACTAAACCTGTTAGAGGAAAACGTGGGGAAGAGCCTTGAACTCATTGGCACAGGAGACAACTTCCTAAATAGAACACCAACAGCACAGGCTCTAAGGACAACAATCAACAAATGGGACCTCATGAAACTGAAAAGTTTCTGTAAAGCAACTATCATCAGAACAAAATGATAAAATGATACCCTACAGACTGGGAAAGAATCTTCACCAACTCTATATGTGACAGAAGGCTAATATCCAGTATATATAAAGAACTCAAGAAGTTAAACACCAACAAATCAAGTAATCCAACTAAAAAATGGGGTACAGAGCTAAACAGAGAATTCTCTGTAGAGGAATATCAAATGGCAGAGAAACCTTAAAGAAATGCTCAGTGTCCTTAGTCATCAGGGAAATGCAAATCAAAACCACCCTGAGATTTCACCTTACACCCATCAGAATGGCTAAGATAAAAAACTCAAGTGACAACACATGCTGGAGAGGTTGTGGAGAAACGGGAACCCTCCTCCACTGCTGGTGGGAATGTAAACTTGTACAACCACTTTGGAAATCAATCTGGCGCTCTCTCAGACAACTAAGAATAGCGCTTCCTCAAGATCCAGCTATACCACTCTTGGGCATATATCCAAAAGATGCTCAAGTACACAACAAGGACATTTGCTCAACCATGTTTGTAGCAGCTTTATTTGTAATAGCCAGAACCTGGAAACAACCCAGATGTCCCTCAGTTGAGGAGTGGATACAGCAATTGTGGTACATTTATACAATGGAATACTACTCAGCAATTAAAAACAAGGAAATCATGAAATTTGCAGACAAATGGTGGGAACTAGAAAAGATCATTTTGAGTGAGGTATCCCAAAAGCAGACAGACACACGGGGTATATACTCACTTATAAGTGGTTATTAGACATATAATACAGGATAATCATACTAAAATCTGTACACCTAAAGAAGCTAAGCAAGAAGGAGGACCTTGGGTAAGATGATCAATCCTCACTCAGAAAGACAAACAGGATGGACATCTGGAGAGGGAGAAAACAGGGAACAGGACAGGAGCCTACTACAGAGGGCCTCTGAAAAACTCTACTTAGTAGTGTATCAAAGAAGATTCTGAGGCTCATAACCAAACTTTGGGCAGAGTGCAGGGAAGATAATGAAAGAAGGGGGAGATAGTAAGACCTGGAGGGGACTAGAGCTCCACAAGGAGAGCAACAGAACCAAAATATCTTTTTGGGGGTCTTTTCTGAGACTGATACTCCAGCCAAGGACAATTCATGGAGATAACTTAGACCCTTGGCACAGAGGTAGCCCATGACAGCTCAGTCTCCAAATGGGCTTCCTAGTAAGGGGAGCAGGGGCTGTCTCTGACAGGAACTCAGTGTCTGGCTCTTTGATCACCTCCCCCTGATGGGGGAGCAGCCTGACCAGGCCACAGAGGAAGACAATGCAGCCAGTCCTGATGAGACCTGATAGACCAGGATCAGATGGAAAGGGAGGAGGTCCTCTCCTATCAGTGGACCGGGGAAGGGGCATGGGAGGAGATGAGGGAGGGAGGGAAGGACGGCAGGATTGGGAGGGTATGAGAGTGGGGCTACAGCTGGGATACAAAATGAATAAATTGTAATAAATAAAAAATTATATTATAAAAATAAAAATTCAGAGTGTTGGGATTGGATAGATGCCTTAGGGGTTAAGAGCACTGGCTGCTCTTCCAGAGGATCCAGGTTCAATTCCCAGCTCCCGAGTGGCAGCTGACATCTGTGTGCAACTCTAGTTTCAGGGGCTCTGACACCGTCATGCAGACATACGTAGGCAAAGAACCAGTAAACCAAAAATAAATAAAAAACTATTTTAAAATAAAAAAGGAGAAAAGTGTGAACATGTGTGATGACCCTCAGCATAATAAAATAAACTTTTGTTATACTAACTGAGTGTATCTACCTTCTTGCTTGCAACACTTAACTCTCCCCTAAAGCTTCCTCCATGCCTCAGGAGCTACCTGTTCTGTCTCTTCCTTAGTCTCTCCAGGCCTCTGCTTCTCCCACAGCTCCTGCTCTCAGCTCCCTCTTGGAGCATATAGAAATTCCCTCCACAAATTCAGATTTTATTACCACAGTTTGGCCTCAGTACAGATCAATGGCCAAAAATTGGGGCACTTGGTTTCTGAATTCTCACAGAGCCTAACAAATGCCACTGCACTAACAGATGATCCCCAAAACTTTTATATCTAAGCTTGCTCTGCTCTACATTTCCAAAAGTCACTTGGTTTCTCTGTGTAGCCTGGGCTGTCCTGGCACTCACTCTGTAGACCAGGCTGGCCTTGAACTCACAGAGATCTGCCTACCTCTGCCTCCCTGAGGGCTGGGATTAAAGGCGTGTACTACCACTGAATGGCTCTGTTTCTCACTCTTAAATATCTTTTATCACTGTGATTTTTCTTCACTATGCTCTCAAATCTCTCTCTTTCTCTTGAGACTGAGTTTCTTTGTCTGTCTCTTATTTCTTACAGTCTACTTCCCACTTCCCAGAGGCTCTGACTACCCTGGAACTCGATTTGTAGAGCAGGCTGGCCTCAAACTCACAGATATCTGCAAGTGAGAATTTTGTTTTCTTTTAAAAACACAGAAATATTACAAGAACATATTTTTGTTTTGATCCCATGGGTGGGATATGGGGCTGCTTCACAACAGCTGACTATGATTTGTCTTGTGCTTTAGCAGGGGCAGGATTCTGCCAGCTATAGATAGTTTCTGCCAGTGTGTGAGGTTTGAAATTTTGGGGATTTTTTCAGGGGGTATTTAAATGCTAGGACTGTGGGTTCTAGTTGGTTAATGTTGGTTGCAGTTTATTACATAGTTGTGCACAAAGAAGAAGCAACAAGAAGAAATTAGGTATCCTAAGGCTGAAACTTGCCCAGAGGAACTCAGTGCCTCTAACCAGCAGGAAGAAGTCTAACAAAAACACCACTCCTTTCTTCTCCTTTGTTTCTCTTCTATCTCCTGTTAGGGGATTGAAAGGGTGGAAAGGGATGGAGAAGGGTGGACTATTGGGATTCAGACCTGGGACAAGCAGCTGAGGTCCCTTTTTAACTAAGGTGGACCTGGCCTCCAGGCTCTCCTAGCATCTTTCAGTCCCTACCTGCTTTCCAGCACAGAGGCTAGACTTTCTCCAGAGGCTCGTCAGTATATAATTCAGACATTTTGGTTTTCCTCTCTCTCTCCCTGCCACCCTCCACCTGCTTTTCTCTCGTTCTCTGTGTGGTGACTTCTCTGGCCTTGTTCCTTGAGTCCCACCTGAGAGCTGCCCCCAGTAACCCTGACTCTATGCTTATTTGGATTGAATTGATTCATGCCATCAGTGGAGAATACCTATCATGGAAGAAAGAAGAACACACATAGTAGTCAAAAACAGCTACAGAGAGCTGCCTACTTCTACCTACCAAGCGCTGGATTAAAAGCATGTTCCACCACTGTCTGGCATATAAAATCTCGTAAGACTTTGCTGTAAACTGTATCTTAGGATCTATGTTTAAAAAGTCTGTAAAATCTATAACAAAATTTGGCTTTAACTTATAACAAAAGACTTATAATTAAAAATCTAGCCAGTCATGGTGGCACACGTCTTTAATCTCAGCACTTGGGAGGTAGAGACAAGTGGATCTCTGAGTTTGAGGCCAACCTGGTCTACAGAGTTCCAAGACAGCCAGAAACCCTGTTGCCAAGTGTACATTCTATGATATTTCCTAGTACCTGAGTTCAGCTCCCAGTCAAGATGGCTTGTTATTTCAAAAATGGAGTTATACCCAGGCTAACTTAAACTCTTCATCCCCCTCCTTTTCTTGTTAATAAAGAGACCAATCTTGGGCTCTTACAGTACATGGTCAGCCTCAAACTGGTGGAACTGGGTTCTCATTACCATCAACTGTATAGTCCCTAGTCTTTGCCTAATATATCCTAACAACTTGTTAAGCAAGCATGATCCAAAAATCACCTAAAGCAAAAGATTCTGTGTTTGAGCTGTTATAATTCTGGCTTTGTACATCCAGTATTGCAATACTAGTTTCTGCTCCAGCTAAGCAGATCACTAAGATAATAGCTAATGTCAGGGAGCCCCCTTTGACCTAGCATTTCAGCCTATTAGGTGGGATTTGGGGTCGAGAGTCTCATCTTCTGAAATTTATTCAGTGCTAACATAGGACCATTGGCATTAGGAGATAGGAAGGCTGAAATGCCAGCCAAAGGCTGGGCAATGGGCCAGTCCTCAGAAGCTTCTGGTTAGGTGATCCATCCAAGGAGGCAGTGAGCAATCATGTCAGCTTCCAGCAAGTCTAGATCTCAGCTTGCCGTCTCAACCAGGGAAAATCTGCTGAGACAAATTTAAACTAGAAACAGAAATAAAATTTTGTCTGGTAAATGGGAAAAGTGAGGAATCCTAAGACCAGGGAAAAACTCATCTGGGATCCATTTGAGATATGCCAGATCCAGATCTCATGACTTTTTGGTTTCCTGAAACTCATGAAGTTTTAGTTTACATAAGGAAATACATTAAAAAAAAAAAAAAAACTCAGAAAAGTGACAAATCAGTAAATCTAACATAACAACATTCTGAGAGTAACAGGTAAAGCTACATTCAATGGAATGAGCATCAGTTCTCTTAGCTGTTTGTTTTGTAACCTTTATAAACAACTTAAGTGTGTCCATGGTCTGAAACTCTAACATTTTAACTGTGGGCCCTGTTGTTGGTAATCAGCCACCAAAGGAGCTTGGCTACTTTTTGTCAGTTCTTCTTAGCATTTACTTTTAGTCCCCATCTCCATGTTACATTGGAAAGTTAGGCAGAAATACATTAATGGCTTTAGTATTAAACTCTGAATGCTTGGACTTTCCTTAATTAAGCAACTAGAAGAAATAAATTTAAATTATTTCTGAATCCTATATCAAAGTCTACCTCAGAAATGGCAGCTATTAAAAATATTATAGTAAAAGCTCTAGCTTTTGGGTCAGATATATACATTGTATTTAGCATGATGAAATGCATCTCTAAATCTATCTCCAGAAGACAACCAAAAGGCAATTCAAATCTCAAGCTTGTGACTGGATAATAAGCAATCAGTGTTTCATCAACTTATCAGAACTCTACTGGTCAATGTCAAAGCTCTGGACTTCTGGAATCTTATAACAACATAAGCACAACAATAGCAGAGAGAGGAGAGAAAGCTGAAATATCTCCCGTTTTCAAGATGCCTCAAATCATTCTTCTGTATCATTACAGTTCACATTCATATACCTTAAAACACCTACTTACATGCTCCAGTCTTTCTTGCATTTATCAACCCTGAAACATTTTCCCAGACCAGACAACATTCTCTAGATTCTCAAAACCAAAACTCCTAGATTGTCAGACCCTACATAAACTCCATTATCTTTCTATCCAGCTATTCACCATAAGACATAGATAATTAACATGAAGCCTGTAGGCAAGGCAAACCTGCTTGCTTTTTTTTTTTTTTAAATAGAAGAACTAGTGCCTGGTAATTTTAACTAATTAATAAATTAACCAATAAACTAACAATGGATCTAATTATCTGCTCTTTAGCTGCAAGGCTACCATTAGCTTGGCTTAGCCATCAATGTAATCAGAGACCTGAGAAATAAATATGTACCAATCCATGTACCATTCAAAATGACAGTGACAACTAGTCAGTCCATCACTCTAGGAAGCTGTCCTTGGCTCCTGTGGTCTCATGGCATCATGAGCAGGGTGGTCCAGCGACCAGGCACAGAAGGTGAGAGATTGTTTCTGTGGAGAAAGAAATGAGAGAATGGCCTCACCTTGCCCTTAGCAATGTGAAACATTGACTCTCCAGGTGTCCACAGTTTTGTCCACAGTTTAGGCTGGGCCCTAAAAGTGGGCCAACTGGAGCAGTTTTGCCCAGTGGTTAGCATACCATAATCCAGAGTCACATTGTGCCCAAATCTTCTTGGAGACCTTGGGGAGCTACTTCCAGGATTTTGGGACTCTCTGTCATAATAAGCTTATACATGTTAAAATGCCATATTCATCAGATCTCTGATAAGCTTGAGGGCCAGCATATCTGAATTATTCTTTATCTCTCTTTTAATTTTTTTTTATTCTAAATTGCATCCTATGAAATAGTATGTCATAATCTCTAATTCTGGCCTATTCCTTAAATAAATATTTTAAAAGCATATTTATCTCAAGTAAATCTACATAGGCCAACTTCATAATTACCCATCCTAGGCTTAACTTTAAAAACATAAACAAAAGACTGGATAAAGTTCACTCTTATAACTAACTGCAGTCATCAGCATAACTTCAAATATCGTTCTGAACTAAAATCAAAGCAAAACTTTCAATCAGATACAATACATAGAAGGGCCAGCAAATCTTTCTCATCCTATCATATTGCATTAAGACTGAAAAGCAAAAAAGCATAAAGGACAAAAGTTTCATTTAGCACTAAACGGAGAACTAAACACAGCTGGCAACCTCAGCGGAGATGGACAGTTCTGGCCATTTCAAACCTCTCAGCCAGAAAAAAAACAGCATTAAATCATTTATATAGGAGCTGGCAACCAGGCATATATTTTTATAATAATTAACAATGAATTGAATATAACCCTGTATAAACCTGGGCTAAAGAGTATAAGAAAACATTTTGCATTGAAGAAACATCAGCCCTCTAAATGAAGAGTAATATATCTTATAGTTCTTTCTCAAATCATGCTTGCAGCTGTAAAGAAACAAAGCAAATACAGTTTATACCTCCTATAACATTCTATATACCTTCAGGTTAGGCTTTTCCTCACTCCATTCTTTTGATTTAACCAGACATTTTCTTGGTTTTTAGACCATATAAAATTTTTCATCAGAACCCTTTTCATTATTTCATCATTTTGATATATTATTAAAAATTGCATTTTTCTTAATTGGCTCAAATAATATGGCTTGGTTTCATTGGTTTCATATTTGGTAAAATTAACAAAATAAACACCAAAGTCTTTTGTCTCACCCAAAGGATTGAGAAACTGTTCCAAGTTCCCTGTTAGAATGCCCAAGGTCATTGCCTAAAATGCCTGATAAACTTTAAAATATTTCATAACATAATTTTTAAACATAAACATAATTTTTAAACATAAAAATAATTTTTAAACCTGTTTTTGAAATATCAAAATAAGGTACCCTTTTAAAGAGTGAAGTTATAAAGTATAACCATAATTTTAAAAGTTAAAACCAAATTTTACCAATGCAAACAATTTAATATACAAACATTGGAGGTGCAGTTTCAATATTTTATATAAACAGAGTTTCAAATTTTATTATTTTTATAAACCTGGTTTTTAAAACAGGACAGAAATTATGTAATGTCTTAATACATTTAATAATCAATAATCAGACATCAAGATATATAGAACATAGTAAACTTATATATTCAAAATAAACAGACAAAACTATAAAACTCATTTTTTACTCCCTTTAGCTGTAATTTCAAGAGAGGAACATCTTGCTACCTGTTGAATCCAATTTTTATAACCATAGAGGCTTGCAGCTTTCTTACCTGAGAAGCTGCTGTTGCCCCTTTAAGAGCTGTCTGCTTGCACAGAGCCTTAAACATTTCTCAAAACCTGTTTTATCCACTTCAGCAGTAGTATCAGTCTTAAGGTTGGGTACTATAGGGGCTGGCATCCCATATATAATATCAAATGGAGTTAAACCTAGCTGGTAAGGGGAATTCCTAACCCTATAAAGGGAAAAGGAGAGGAGCATCACCCAGTCAGTGCCAGTCTCCAAGGTCAATATCGTTAAGACCTCTTTTAATGTTTTATTTATTTTTTCTATCTGTCCTGAACTTTGGGTACTATATCTCCAATCTGCCCCAACAAACTTAGCTACATTCTGACTTATCTTTGACACAAATGCTGGCCTATTCTTTCCTGTTTCTGTACATCTTGGTCAAATTAGTGGGCTGTCTTGCTGCCACCTTGAGGCCTGCCAACAGATCCTGGAGGTAGACTAGGAGACATTCCCTACCTGTAGCCATGTTGTAATCCCAACTGGGCCTCTTATAGGGAAAGCAATCATCAATATTGCTTGATCTGTAGTTGGAACTCCTGTAGTGTCTGAAACATTTTTGCATGCCTCTGAAATAATATGTCCGCTCTCCTCTGGAAGACAAAACATTTAAAAGCTGCTGACAATCATCCCAGGTAGGCTGGTGGGTAAAAAGAACAGTTTTAAAGAGATCAGTCAAATCCCTAGAATTGTCAGAGAACTTGGCATTCTGATTTCTCCAGTTATAAAGCGCTGATGTGGCAAAAGGCCAGTAATGATGACACTGATTGCCATTAGCATCTGGAGGGCCCTGTGGCCCGTAAGGGAAGGGCTGTAGAATCTGCCTCTGGTCCTCTGGAGGGAGAAGTTGCCTGGAGGCTCTGGGTCCTTGGTGCTAGTCCAGATGGTAGTTCCAACTTAGATAAAGTAGCTGGAGCCGGTTGAGGAGTGGGAGGAGGAGGGGGTGGAAAAATTATTTCCATGGGAGTCCTTTTTTTTTTTTTTTCTTTTTTTGTTTTTACAGTCCTGTAAACCATGAAGTGTCTGTGTTAGGTTGCCAGTCTCTCCCCATAGCTTACCCATCTTGGAGTAACAGGAGTGCGTGCTCTTGCCTCTGTCTTAGGTTGGTCATAATGAGGATCTGGTCTTACCAGTCCTTGACTGCCTTCATATCACGCAGGATTAAGGAACTGTCATAGCTTGATTCCATGCAATTGTGCCTGGATGAATTTCAGATGCTGCAGAAAAAACTGAAGACCACAGGGGAGAATCGCACAAGCAATGACTCCTAGTCCTGCCATTCCTGACAACAAAAGATCATATCGCAAGATACCGCTGCCAGAAGGAAAATACCTCTTAAGTCCATCAAAGATGTCTGAGGCAGTCTGAGTAATATCTACTTCTAAGGCAGGTGCTTTAGCTAAATTAAAAACTTCCCTCCTCATGCTGGCAAGATCTAAGAATAGATTAGTAAGAGACCAGATGCCAGACAAATGATGTTGAACCTGAGTCCAATTGAATTTAGAATGACTGTATGCATAGGGAGCAACACAAATCCACTGAAACTCTGCATGGCATTGTAACCTGCGTAACCTTTTTAGCCCCTCCATCTCCTCTCCCAGCAGATTGAGGGAAGCATATAAAGCATCCACACGCTGTGTCAACTTATCATCCAAACTCACTTGATAACGCAAGGCATGAGTTACATTCTGGGCAAGCTGATTAACATAAGAGGCAGCGTGTACTGTCTGGGAAAGGGCCACAGCAGAAGCTGTTGCAGAAGAAATAAGAGTGATTAAGGCCACTATTCCAGCAACAATTAAACTAACCGAAAATCTTTTAGGTCTAATTCCTTCTTTAAACTTATTTAGCACTAAAATACTTTTGTCTGCATACTATTCTCCTGATAACTTTACTGGAAGCATTACATAAGGTGACTGTTTCAGGATTAACACATGCTCATCTCCGTTCGTGGCACAATTACTAAGAAACAGGAATTACAATCTGAGAGACCAAAAGATAAAGTAGCAGCGATCGTTAAGACCTAGAGTAGGTGCAGTAAAAAGTTGCTAAGGGCGAGGTGAGGCCATTCTCTCGTTTCTTTCTCCACAGAAGCAGTCTCTTATCTTCTGAGCCTGGCAGAACTGCCTCTATTCAGGATGCTATGAGACACAGGAGCCAGGGACATTGCCTAGGTAATGGACTAACTAGTCTTCCCTGTCATTTTGATTGGCACATGGATTGGTATATTTATTTAGCTTATAATTTATCCTTCTCAGGTCTCTGAACATCTTGATGACTATGCTAAGCTTACGGTAGCTTTGTAGCTAGAGAGAAGACAATTAGATCCACTGTTAGCTCATTGATCAGTTCATTAGCTAGAACTACTAGGTACTAGATCTCTTATTTAAAAAAGAAAACAGGTTTGCCTTGCTCACAGAATTCATGTTAGTTGCCTGTGTCTTAAGATAAATAAATGGAGCCTATGTAGGGTCTGAAGGTTTAGGTTGTAAAAATCTAGAGAGTGTTATTTGGTCTGAGAAAATGTTTCAGGGTTGATAAATGCAAAAGATTAGAGAGTTTAAGTAGATTTTTTTAAGGTATATAATTATGAGTTATAAAGAGATAAAAAAATATTTTAAAGCAGATTAAAAATGGGAGATATTTTAAATTTCTCCCTCCTCTTTGCTACTGTTGTGCTTATAAGTTCAGAGTTTTAAAAGTTCAGAGTTTTGGCATTGATCAATAGAGTTCTGATAAGGTGATGGAGCAATAACTGCTTATTATTCAGTCACCAGGTTGAGATTTTAATTTCCTTTGGTTGGCTTCTAGAGATAGACTTAAAGGTGCTTCTCGTTATGTTAAAAACATCTGTTTAATGTGTATATCTGACCCAAAAGTCATAGCTTTTAGTATGGTATTCTTAATATCTGCCATTTCTGGAGTAGATTTTGACACAGAAATATCTTAAATGTATTCCTTCTAGTTGCTTTGTTA
This sequence comes from Meriones unguiculatus, assembly GCF_030254825.1. Lineage (NCBI taxonomy): Eukaryota > Metazoa > Chordata > Mammalia > Rodentia > Muridae > Meriones > Meriones unguiculatus. Next base: position 94,035,283 of record NC_083350.1, read on the forward strand.
AAGAAAAGTCCAAGCATCCAGGGTTTAGTACTAAAGCCAGTAATGTATTTCTGCCTAACTTTCCAGTGTGAACATGAAAGTAGGAGCTAAAAGATGCTGAGTGTTTAAAAAATGTCCAAGCTCCATTCGTGGCTAATTACCAACAGCTATGCCCACAGAAAAAATGTTACCGTGGACACACTTAAGTTGTTTATAAAAGTTATAAAACAAACAGCTGATACTCATTCAGTGGGATGCAGTTTTACCTGTTACTCTCAAAATGTTCGATTTGCTGATATGTTACATTTCTGAGTATTTAAAATTATGTATTTCCTTTTGTGTACTAAAAAATTTCATATGAGTTTCAGGATGTGACCTGGATCTGGCATAGCTCAAAAGGATCGCAGATGAGATTTTCCCTGATCTTTCCCATTTAATAGACAAATGTTAACTTCTGTCTCCAGTCTGAATTTGTCTCAGCAGATTTTCACCTGTTTAACTCTGTTCCGGGATCAGCTGTGGACTGCAAGCTGAAATCTGGACTTCCTGGAAACTGACCTAATTGCTCCCTGCTTCCTCGGGTGGATCAACTAACCAGATGCTTGGGACTGCCCTGTTGCCCAGCCTTTGACTGGCATTTCAGCCTCCCTAGCCCCTGATGCCTACGGTCCAACGGTCAGCATCGAAGAAGCTCCAGAAGACGGATCTTCGCCCAAATCCCCCCTAGCAGGCTGAAATGCTAAGTCAAAAGGGGCTCCCTGGCATTAGCTATTATCTTGGGCATCTGCTTAGCTAAAATAAAAACTAATATTGCAGCAACTGGGCTAAAAGCCTAGAGAGACCCTAAAAAACAAAAAAAAAAAAAGAATAATAGTTCTCCTTGGCTTACTATCCCTATATCTACCCTGAAGGAACCCCTACTCATTTTGATTTTTATCTTTGGGCCTTATATTTTCAATTGCTTAATGGCTTTCATAAAGAAATGCTTGAGAGCAATATACTAATGGTAGTCAGATCCCATTATAAAAAAGGTAAATCTATAAGATACAAGGGGTCATGTCTGGAAGACCCAAGATTGGGTCTTCAAATGATCATGGGAAAGGGGGAAATGAGAGACCAAAAGATAAAGTAGCAGCGATCCTTAAGACCTAGAATAGGTGCGGTAAAAAGTTAGTAATGCCCTGAGGGGAGAGCTACCTCGCTCCAGTTCTTTCCCCACCCACTAGAGATATGGTTGCTAGGAAACTGGACCCTCCCCCTAGGGAGGGACACCTGGTCATGGTCAATGGTCTGGGAACCTTCCTATAGCAAATCGATTCAAAATGTAGCATCTTGACCAATAGATGCTTGCCAGGCAGGAATTGCCCCTGCCTTGGGCATGCTGGGATGGACCAGAATCTATAAATCACCCCACTAACCTGGGCGCGGGGCGCTCAGCTACCACCGCTGAAGCAGTGGGTGTTGTGGGCCCAAGCTACAGCTTGTAATTTACAATAAAGAGACCCTCATGTGTTTTGCAATGGAGTCGATTCCTGTAGATCTTTTGGGGGCTCGCGAACTGGGTATAACACAATCTACAACGAAAGAATCATTAGGGAAAAGGTTAATATTAAATTGTCCTACAAGCAAAACATAAGGGGCTGATACACAAGCCAATCTTCAAACACAAAATGAGTCTGTCTCCAGTCATAGTTATTCTCATCAGGTCCCGCAACGCCGTTCACCACGTCAAGTGTGTAAGCCTCCAGAGATGAAACTGATTTCCCCTTTTCAGTATGCCACAAACCACAGGACAGGGCAAGCTGTGGTGGAGTCAAGTGTCTAGCATTACTCCAGTCAAAGATGGGAAAGTTAGTCCCAAAAAACAGTATATTCAATGGGATTGGGCACAAAACATCATTGCAAAGGGATCGAAGAATTGGTGAAAAGTCTCACTCTGAATGGAGGTTGTTCAAAGGGCACAGGACTGTTGCTTCTTTCAGTCCCAAACCTCTGATCCCACTTTTGCACCCAGATCAGATTGCCCCACAAAAGGCTGGAGAGCAACCTGTAAGCATCCTAAGGTTTTATAATGTTTCCCCAAACAAAGGGGAAATCCAGTTCCCCAGCCAGTACAGTTGATTGGCTTCCTGAATAGGTGATCCTCTGCAAAAGGCCAACCCAGAAGGATATTTGCACCTCGGGGTCACTGCAAGAGACTGGACACAGAAATGGTGGCTCAGGGACATAAGACTAATAAATTTCAGCCGAGGTCGTGTGAGTCAGGGTCAGGATCATCACTGTGATCCCTGCCATCTGCACCTAAGTTGTAATACATTTGTCACACCAACCTTTCAGGCAAACATCTTGCAGCATCATTTTCCTGTGAAAAAACACAAACAGATCCTTATCCCTGTATAAGTACAGGGTCAGGCCCATGCCATTGATTTGTTAAAGGATCCTTCCATTTTACTTTTGCATAAGATGTTTTAGTATCTGTGTGCCAAAATCTATTAGCAGCTGACTTGCCATTTTTATCCAAATTTTAAAAATTTAAAATAAAAAAGGACATGATTAAGGTGATTCTTTGGTGTCCAGGGGAGTAACTCCCCCTTTTTTGTTTTTTGCAAATAACTCTTAATCGTTAGGTGGGCACTTTCCACCATGCCCTGTCCTTGAGGACTGTAAGGTATTCCAGTTATGTGAGAAATTCTAAATTGTTGACAAAATCTTTCAAAGGATTTGCTTGTATGTATATCCAGTCCCATTGTCAGTTTTAAATTGTTTAGGAATTCCTAAAACATTAAAAGCTTGAAGGCAATGAGTGGTAACATTTTTTGTAGCTTCTCCTGATTGAGGAGTAGCAAAAATAAATCCAGAAAAAGTATCAAGGCACACATGCACATATTTTAGTTTTCCAAATTCAGGAATGTGGGTCACATCCATTTGCCAAATTTGATTTGGGACCAGTCCTTCAGGGTTGATCCCCAGATGTGGAACAGGTTGAAATTAAGGACAAATATTACAAGCCTTAACTATGCCTCTAGCTTGTTCTTTAGTTAATCCATATTTGTGTCTCAATGTTTGACTATTGAGATGGTGCATATTATGGGCATTCTGAGCCTCCTGTACTTGAGACAAATATACCTTAGTAACTTTATCTACCAGAGCATTCCCTTCAGAAAGGGGTCCTGGCAAATCAGAATGTACCCTTAAGTGCCCAGTGAGATAAGGAAACATTCTATCCTGAATTAATTTTTGAATTTGCAAAAATAAGATCCCAGCTGGAGAAGACACTTGAATTTGTCCTGCAGTCTCTAATCTAGGCAACGACTGAGCAATATAAGCACTATCTATAAAAATATTTAAAGATTGCCTATTAAAGCTTTGAAACCCTGCTGACACTGCAGACAATTCTGCTATTTGTGCAGATGTGGCAGACACTTGAAAAGATATTACCTTTTTCTCGTAAGTATAGGCAGCAACGCCAGATGAAGAACCATCGGTAAACACCGATAAAGCATTAATAATGGGAGCAATTTTTGTTTTTATAGGGAAAACTATAGGATGCACTTTAAAAAAACTGAATTAACTTATTTCCTGGATAATGATTTTCTAATTTCCCTATGTAATTGGTGCAAGCAAGGGGCCAATCATCTGTATGAGCACATAGCCACTCTTGTTATTCCTTGGAATAAGGTTGATAAATAATATTAGGCTCTTTTACAAAATATTTTTTACTTTCCAATCTTCCTAAAAATATCAATTGAGCCACAGCAGAATAATATGGATAAATAATCTTAGAGGGAGAAGAAACAAGTGGATCCGCTATCAGGGCTTTTCACCAAAACAATGCTGTAGCTGTAAATTTTGTACAACAAACTAAATATTCAAAGGGTTTCTCATAATCTAGATAGGTAACAAATTGATCATCTATGGCCTGTTGAACAACTTCGAAGGCCAGGTTTGGGGAGATGAAGAAGAAGCATCCCCTTTTAAAATATCAAACAAAGGCTTACATTCTCCAGTGGTAAGTTTTAAATATGGCCTAAGCTAATTAATATCACCTAATAACCATTTAAGGTATTTAAATTATCTATCTCAATCTGAATCTTTTGATGAATAATTTGTGTTGGATATAATTTATTTTCTTTTTTCTTTTTTTTCCTTTTTATATTAATCACAGGTTATTTATTTTGTATCCCAGCCGTAGCCCCCTCTCTCATTCCCTCCCAATCCTACCCTCCCTCCCTCATCTTCTCCCTGCCCCTTTCCAAGTCCACTGATAGGGGAGGACCTCCTCCCCTTCCATCTGACCCTAGCTTATCAGGTCTCCTCAGGACTGGCTGCAATGTCCTCTTCTGTGGGCTAGCAAGGCTGCTCCTCCCTTGGGGAGGGGGGAGGGTGTCAAAGAGCCAGCCATTGAGTTCATGTCAGAAATAGTCCCTGTTCTCCTTACTAGAGAACCCACTTGGATACTGAGCTACCATGGGCTATATCCAAGCAGGGGTTCTATGTTATATCCATACATGGTCCTTGGTTGGAGAAACAATCTCATGAAAGACCCTTGTGCCCTGATATATTTGGTCCTTGTGGAGCTCCTGTCCTCTCCAGGTCTTACTAACTCCCCTTCTTTCATTTGATTCCCTGCACTCTGCTGAAGGCTTGGTTATGAGTCTTAATATCTGCTTTGATACACTGCTAGGTAGAGTCTTTCAGAGGCCCTCTGTGGTAGGCTCCTGTCCTGTTACTTGTTTTCTCCTATATCCAATGTCCATCCCATTTGACTTTCTAAGTGAGGATTGATCATCATACCCCGAGTCCTCTTTCTTGTTTATCTTCTTTAGGTGTATAGATTTCAGTATATTGATCCTATCTTATAGGTCTATATAAGTGAGTATATACCATGTGTGTCTTTCTGCTTTTGGGATACCTCACTCAAAATGATCGTTTCTAGGTCCCACAGTTTGCCTGCAAATTTCATGATTTCCTCGATTTTAATTGCTGAGTAGTATTCCATTGTGTAAATGTACCATAATTTCTGTATCCATTCCTCAACTGAGGGACATCTGGGTTGTTTCCAGGTTCTGGCTATTACAAATAAAGCTGCTACAAACATGGTTGAGCAAATGTCCCTGTTGTGTACTTGAGCATCTTTTGGATATATGCCTAGGAGTGGTATAGCTGGATCTTGAGGAAGCGCTATTCTTAATTGTCTGAGAAAGCGCCAGATTGATTTCCAAAATGGTTGTACCACTTTACATTCCCACCAGCAATGGAGGAGGGTTCCCGTTTCTCCACAACCTCTCCAGCATGTGTTGTCACTTGAGTTTTTGATCTTAGCCATTCTGATGGGTGTAAGGTGAAATCTCAGGGTCATTTTGATTTGCATCTCTCTGATAGCTAAGGATGTTGAGCATCTCTTTAAGTGTTTTTCTGCCCTTCTACAATCCTCTACAGAGAGTTTTCTGTTTAACTCCGTGCCCCATTTTTTAATTGGATTACTTGATTTGTTGGTGTTTAACTTCTTGAGTTCTTTATATATACTGGATACTAGCTCTCTCTCAGATGTAGGGTTTGTGAAGATCCTTTCCTAGTCTGTAGGCTGTCATTTTGTTTTGATGACAGTGTCTTTTGCTTTACAGAGCTTTTCAGTTTCATGAGGTTTCATTTATTTATTGTTGATCTTAGAGCCTGTGCTGCTGGTGCTGTTCAGGATGTAGTCTCCTGTGCCGATGAGTTCTAGGGTCTTCCCTACTTTTTTTCTAACGGATTTAATGTATCTGGTTTTATGTTGAGGTCTTTGATCCACTTGGATTTTAGTTTTGTGCAGGGTGATAAATATGGATCTATTTTCATTTTTCTGCATGTAGACATCCAGTTCACCATTTGTTGAAGATGCTGTCTTTTTTCCACTGAATGATTTTGGCTTCCTTGTCAAAAATAAAGTATTCATAGGTGTGTGGGTTTATTTCTGGGTCTTCTCTTTGGTTCCATTGATCCTCCTTTTGGTTTCTATGCCAATACCATGCAGTTTTTGTTAGTATTGCTCTGTAGTACAGCCTGAGATCAGGGATGGAAATACCTCCAGATGATCTCTTGTTGTACAGGATTGTTTTGGAAATTCTGGGTTTTTTGTTTCTCCTTATAAAGTTGAGAATTTTTCTTTCAAGGTCTGTAAATAATTGAGTTGGTATTTTGATGGGAATTGCATTGAATCTGTAGATTGCTTTTGGCAGGATGGCCATTTTCAATATGTTAATCCTACCAATCCATGAGCAGGGAAGATCTTTCCATCTTCTGATATCTTCTTCAATTTCTTTCTTCAGAGACTTGAAGTTTTTCTCAAACAGGTCTTTCACTCACTTGGTTAGAGTCACCCCAACATACTTTATGTTATTAGTGGCTATTGTGAAGGGTATTGTTTCCCTAATTTCTTTCTCACCCCTTTTGTCTTTGGTATACAGGAGGGCTTCTGATTTTTTGAGTTGATTTTGTATCCAGCCACTTTGCTGAAGGTGTTTATCAGTTGAAGGAGTTCTCTGGTTGAATTTTTGGGGGCGCTCATGTATACTATCATATCATCTGCAAACAGTGATACTTTGACTTCTTCCTTTCCAATTTGTATCCCCTTTAGTTGTATCCCCTTTAGTTGTCTTATTGCTCTAGCTAGGACTTCAAGTACTATGTTGAAGAGATATGGAGACAATGGGCAGTCTTGCCTTGTCCCTGATTTCAGTGGGATTGATTTAAGTTTCTCTCCATTGAGTTTGATGTTGGCTATAGGCTTGCTGTATATTGCCTTTAATATGTTTAGATATGTGTCTTGTATCCCTGATCTCTCCAAGACTTTAAACATGAATGGGTATTGGACTTTGTCAAATGCTTTTTCAGCATCTAAGGAGATGATCATGTCGTTTTTGTCTTTCAGTTTGTTTATATGGTGGATGACATTGATGAATTTCCGTATATTAAACCACCCTTGCATGTCTGGGATTAAGCCTACTTGGTCATGGTGGATGATATCTTTGATGTTTTCCTGGATTTGGTTTGCAAGTATTTTATTGAGTATTTTTGCATCATTGTTCATAAGAGAGATATGTCTGAATTTCTTTTTTTGTTGGGTCTTTGTGTGGTTTAGGTATCAAGGTGATAACTTGTGGCTTCATAGAATAAGTTTGATAATGTTCCTTCTGTTTCTATTTTGTGGAATAGTTTGAAGAGAATTGGAGTTAGCTCTTCTCTGAAAGTCTGGTAGAATTCTGTGCTGAAATCATCTGACCCTGGGCTTTTTTTGGAAGGGAGACTTTTGATGACTGCCTCTATTTCTTTGGGGGATATGGGACTATTCAGTCTTTCTACCTGATCTTGACTTAATTTAGGTAGATGGAATCTATCACGAAAATTGTCCATTTCTTTTAGATTTTCGAATTTTGTGGCATATAGGCTTTTGTAGTAAGACCTAATGATTATTTGGATTTCCTCAGTGTCTGTAGTTATATCCCCCTTTTCATTTCTGATTTTGCTGATTTGGATAGTTCCTCTCTGCCTTTTTGTTAGTTTGGCTAAGGGCTTGTCGATTTTGTTGATTTTCTCAAAGAACCAGCTCTTGATTTCATTGATTCTTTGAATAGTTTTATTTGTTTTTAATTGATTGATTTCAGCCCTGAGTTTGATTATTTCCAGCCATCTGCTCCTCTTGGGTGTATCTGCTTCTTTTTTTTCTAGGGCTTTCAGTTGGGCCATTAAGTTGCCTGTATGGGATGTTTCAAATTTCTTCTTGAAGGCATTTGGTGCTATGAGATTTCCTCTTAGCACTGCCTTCATTGTGTTGAAAGAATCAGACTAACTTTGTAACCTATGTTTCTTTAATTGCCTTATAACTTATATTTTCAAGTTTTAGGCCCATGTTAATTAAAGCCTCTTAGTGCTTCTCCAGAGAGCTGAGGACTGTAAAAGTTCCTGACATTAGCCATCTGTGAGGGCAGAGATAAGGAAGAGAACAAGCAGAGATCTCTACTAAATGGAGAGAAAATCACCGTCTGGCACCTGTGAGATGAGCTGTGTTTGGAAACGGGGCCAAATGGCCCCAATCCTCCTCCTGACCTTTGATCCAAAGCCTGTAACCCCCACTCCTCAGAACAGACACGGGATGAGTTAATCACTCTCCCACCTTTAACTGTGGCTACATCTCATATGGCAGGAAATTCCAAACTGACTAGAAGATCAGATATTTACGACAGGGCTGACCAGACCTAAGGGTGCCCAGAACCAACCAATTATTTTAAAAGTTAAATACCTCATCCAATCATGAATTGCCAAGAAGGCAACCTCTAGAATTCCCCGTGCCTTGTCTTTTAAAAACCTAAGGTCTTTGTCTCCCAGGGCCACTCCTTGCTGACCAGCAGGGGTGACCGAATTGCGCAATGGTCAGAATGAACCTCTTGCAATTTTGCATCCATGGATGATTAGTTTCCTGAGTTCTCTTCATACCTTCTTATATTTAGGCTCTTGCTGGGCCTAACAGTGTCCCATAAGTTTGGGTATGTTGTGCTTTCATTTTCATCGAATTCTAGGAAGTCTTTAATTTCTTCCCTAACCAAGCTGTCATTGAGTATCAAGTTGTTCAGTTTCCATGTATGTGCAGGCTTTTTGCTGTTTCTGTTGTTGAGGTCCAGCTTTAGACCATGATGGTCAGATAGAATACAAGGGATTATTTAAATCTTCTTGTATCTGCTGAGGTTTGCTTTGTGACCAACTATATGGTCTATTTTGGAGAAGGTTCCATGAGGCACTGAAAAGAAGGTATACTCTTTTGATTTGGGGTGGAAAGTTGGAAAGTTCTGTAGACGTCTATTAGGTCCATTTGATTTAGGGCCTCTGTAAGTGCCCTTGTTTCCCTGTTTTGCTTCTGACTAGATGACCTGTCCCTTGGTGAGAGTGGAGTGTTGAAGTCTCCCACTATTAAGGTGTTAGGATCAATGTATGATTTCAGCTTTAATAATGTTTCATTTACAAATGTAGATGGTCTTGTATTTGGGTCATAGATGTTCAAAATTGTGATGTCCTCCTGTTGGAATTTTCTTTTAATGAGAAGGAAGTGCCCTTCTCATCTTTTTTGATTAATTTTGGTTGAAAGTCTATTTTATTAGATATTAGGATTGCCATCCCAGCTTGTTTTCTGGGTCCATTTGCTTGAAAAACATTTTTCCAGCCCTTTACTCTGAGGTAGTGTTTATCTTTTTTGCATCATAGGTGTGTTTCTTGGATGCAGCAGAATGTTGGATCCTGTTTCTGCAACCATTCTGTTAGTCTGTGTCTTTTTATTGGAGAGTTGAGTCCATTTATGTTGATAGATAATAGTGACCAATGACTGTTAGTTCCTTTTATTGTGGAGTTGGTGGTTTTACTATGATTCATTGCTTTTTTTTTTAATTTTAGTTGGGAAATTATCTATATCCTATATTTTCTTTGGTATAGTTGTTTTCATTGGATTGGAGTTTTCCTTCTAGTATCTTCTATAGGGCTGGGTTGCTATGTAGATATTGCTTAAATTTAGTTTTATCATGGAATATTTTGTTTTCTCCTTTTCTCCATCTATGTTGATTGAAAGCTTTGCTAGGTATAGTAGTCTGGGTTGGCATCTGTGTTCCCTTAAAGACTGCATGACTTCTGCCCAGGCTCTTCTGGCTCTCATAGTTTCTGATGAGAAGTCTGGTGTGATTCTGATTGGTCTACCTTCATATGTTACTTGACCTTTTTTGCTTGCTGCCTTTAGTATTTTTTCTTTCTTTTGTGGGTTTAGTGTTTTGACTATGATGTGACGTGAAGTATTTCTTTTCTTGTCTAGTCTATTTGGTGTTCTGTAGGCTTCTTGTATGTTTATGGAATTTCTTTCTTTAAGTTTGGAAAATGTTCTTCTGTGATTTTCTTAAAAATATTTTCTGGTCTTTGGAGCCTGGAGTCTTCTTTTTCACATATTCCTATTATTCTTAGGTTTTGTCTTTTCATGGCATCCTTGATTTCTTGTATGTTTTGTGTTTGGAACTTTTCTGATTTTACCTTTTCTTTGAGGGAGGAATCAATTTCAGCCAGTGTATCTTTAGCACCTGAGATTCTCTCTTCCATCTCTTGTATTCTATTGGTGATGCTTACCTTTGTGGTTCCTGATCTTTTCTCTAAGTTCTCCAGTTCCAGGGTTTTCTCTGTTTGTGTTTTCTTTATAGATTCTAATTCTGTTTTCAGTCTTTGCATCATTTCCTTCCTCTGAGTGAATGTGGCTCCTATTTTTTTGTTTGTTTCTTCTCTATATGTCTCTAATTGTTCCTGTACGTGGGCAGTTATAGTCTTCTGTATTTCTTTGAGAGCTCTGTTCATGTCCTCTTTTTGTTCCTCTAATAACTGCATAAGTATAGCTTTAAAGCCATTTTCCTGTGTTTCCACTGAATTAAAATATCCATTGATTTTGGGGGTTGCTGATGGGTCCATGGTGTCCTAGATTTTGTTGGGTGAGTTCTTATGCCTACCTTTGGCCATTTGCTTATATGCGATCTTCACTGTTTTTTTTTTTTTTTTTTTTTTCTTGAGTCTGAACTTCAGACTGGAACTGTCTTTCTCTGGTGTCTGGAGTATTCTTCAGGAAGATCAGGGAGGTCCAGTGGTTTGAGGGTGCGTGTTGTTGCTTTAGTTGTACCTGAGGGAGGAAAAGCCGCTGGCGCAGATTCGTTATTGAGGGGGAGTGAGCGTGTGCATGTGTGTGCGCTCACGTAAGTGTGTCTTGAAGGGAGTGCTAGAGAGTGTAGGTGGCAGGTTTCCTGAATACCCAGTGGTCTCCAATCTGTGGAGGGCTCTGCTGCAGGCTGGACTCTGAGGTCTGTGGCTGACGCTAGAAACTATGAGCACAGCAGGCTGGGCTCTGCTCTCTGAGTTGGGAAGCGCTATATGCTTCCTCTTCTGCCTTCCCCTCAGGCAAGGCTGGACAGATAGGAAATGCCGGGGGTTTGAGTGTTCTCAGTCTCAAATCTCAAGGAGGGAGATCTGAGCTTGGAGCAGGCAGCACTGTGTGCAGGCAGGCTGTGCGCACTGCGGGCCGCCTCCTCTGCTGTGTCCCTGATGGCTGCATTACCTCTGCCACTTCCTCGCTGCAGGCTCGGCTATCTCCGCCGCTGCCTCTGCCCGTTACAGGGAAGTGCCCTGGAACCGAGTCCCCAGGAGAAGTCCACGGAGATGTCCGAGGTTGACCTGTGTCTTATTGGACTCAGATCAGGGTCTGTCCCCCTTCTCCCCGGACTCCTCTTGCCCTTGTTTTGGGTTCCAAAGCCTCTCGACTCACCAATTTGGAGTTTCAACTCCTCTGAATATGGTGCACACTGGTCGCTGCCATCTTGAATTCCCTGGATATAATTTAAATGCTAAATAAAAATATGGATCAATTCTTTGTACCTTCTCAGGAGCTATTTGCAATCCATATTGTTGTAGACTAGTTTGCATCTGAATAAAACATAGCAATACCTGAGAACCGTTGGCACCAGCAATTAAGATAGCATCCATATAACTAATAATATACATCTGAGGCCAATTTTCCCTAACTTCTTTTAAAGCCTGAGCCACAAATTTTTGGCATAAAGTCAGACTATTGGCCATCCCCTGAGGCAGAACACGCCAATGATACCTTTTCATGTGCTCCTTAAAATTGGCTGAAGGTACACTGAAAGCAAATCTATGACAATCATTAGGATGAAGCGGTATGGTAAAAAAAAACAACAAAACAACGATCTTTAAGATCTATTATTCTTTTGAATGTTTTTTGGGAATGGCCACAGGTGAAGGTAGCCTGGTTGTAGAGCTCCCCTAAGTTCCATGTTTTCATTAACTTCCCTTAAATCCTCAAGTAGTCTCCATTTTCCAGATTTTTTCTTAATGACATATACTCATTCTATGCAGAGGTGGACTCAACACTATGTCCGGCTTCCAATTGCTCCTGCACAAGCAATTGAGCAGCCTGTATTTTCTCTGATGTAAGAGGCCACTGACTCACCCATACAGGTTCATCAGATTTTTAGTTAATAGCATCTGCATGGGGTGCAGGCTGTTCAGTGACCCTCGCTAAAAATACCCTTGCCCTTTTGTACCATCATTTCCTTGAGCTTCAACAGGTTGTACTCTGTCTTGATTGTCCTTTCCTAATCCCTGCCCTGGGAGGTACCCATTCTTTAACATTTGAGAGGCTACAGTTTCATTAGGGCTGCACATCATAATTCCCTTTTGTCCAAGAATGTCTCTTCCCCAAAGATTAACAGGCAAACCATTAACCATGTATGGTTGGCACGCGCCCCTATTTCCTTCTTTATCTTGCCAGATTATTAAATCTGTGCTTTGTTCTGGATTTTGAGATTGTCCTATTCCTTTTAAATGAGTTAAAGTGGGCTGCTCAGGCCAATTAGGTGGCCAGTGATGTTCAGCTATAATTGTAACATCTGCTCCAGTATCCATCAACCCTCCAAATTGCTTTCCATTAAGCCAAAGAGTTAACTGAGGTCTATCTTTAGTGATTGGTTGTACCCAATACACATCTGAGGATCCAAAGCTTCCTGTTCCTCTTCTATTTGCCACCGCTTTATTGGGCAAATTGGGCATTTTTAATAAAACTATTTGAGCAATTCTTTGACTATTTTGTATCACAGAAATTCCCCTAGGTGAACTTACCATGACTTTGATCTCTCCTGTATAATCATTGTCTATAACTCCAGGAAATACTTGCAACCCTCTGATGGTACTGCTGCTTCTCCCAATAATTAATCCCATCATTCCTTCAGGCAAGGGACCATATACTCCTGAGGGAAGAGCCTGTACTCCCTTTCAGGACTTAATACTGTGTAGGAGGAGGAACTGAGGTCCAGTCCTGTGTTTCCTGGGGTTGCTATGACAAGTTGTAAAATGGATTTGTGGGAGCTTGAGGGACAAATTTCATGGTCCCATAAATCTATTTGCTGGGTCTGGGGGCCTGGGGCTAGGTCTCATCCTGTTTTCCTGTTTCTCTGGCAAAAGGCTGTCCCTGAACATCAGTGTGAGACCTGTATTCATTGGCCCAATGTTTTCCTTTCTTACATCTAGGACATAAGCCTGGTGCTAGGGCATTAGCTTTGGCATTTGTATTCTGGCCTTTACTAGGACAGTCTCTCTTTAAATGTCCCATTTTTCCGAAAGAAAAACACCCTCTCCCTCGACCTTGCTGAGCAAGCATAAAGGACACTGTAGTTCCTTGCATTGCTGCTGCCATGGCAAGGCCCTGCAAGTAAGATGCTCCAATGTCAGCACAAAGCTTGATGTACCCAGGTAGATTGTTTTAGCACGATAAGGCCTGATGGCAGCTTTAAACGTAGCATTAGCATTCTCAAAAGCCAACTGTTGAACAAAGGGAAGTCTGCTCTGAGGATCTCCAAAAATTCTTCCTGCTGCCTTGAGTAGCCTATCTACAAACTCCTGAAACAGCTCATCAGGACTCTGTTTAATACTTGAAAGGCTAGTGCTAAGGTCTCTTTTTGCTGGTAGTTTATTCCATGTCATTTTTGCGGCTATGACAACTTGGGCATAGACTGTAGGATGATAATTAAGCTGATTACCATTTCCCTCCTAAGGTCCTTCCCCAGCTAACATGTTAAAATCCCACTGAGGATATCCCCCTTGGGCATTCAGTAATGCTGTGCGCTTCACTGCATCAGCAAAGTCTGACTTCCAAAACAGTTGGTCTCCTCTGTCCAAACAAGCCCTGCACAGGGTTTTCCAATCTGCTGGAGTGAGGTTTGCTTTCATAAGAGAATCCACCATGGCAGTGGTGAATGGTACCTTAGGTCCATACTGAGCACATTCAGTCATTAATTCTTTTATCTGTTTAAATTCAATAGAATACTGGCAAACCCTATTACCTTGGGCGTCAAGCACCTCCACAACTGGAAAAGGGAACTCTCAGTCTTCTCCTCAATCTCATGCTTTGGAAATAGCCTTCTCAAGAGGAGAGTGTCCTTCCTGGACTTTGCCAACATCAGTATCAGTTTTTCTCTGCGACTTTAACCTTTCCAGCTCTTTCAACAACTGTAATTGTTCCCTTTCCAGCTGTACCTTTTCTCTCAATGCAATAACTTCATTCTTAAGATTCCCACAATCATTAGCGCAGGCAGCTGGAAAGGCCATGAGAGCCGAAGGAGCAGCCGTACAATCTGGATTTGGCTACTGCTTCCTCTAATCCAGCTTCCTCATCAGTATCTAATTCATCTACTGAATTAGCTCCTGCCTTAATATTATTCAGGTCTGCCTGAGCTTTAGCATACACATTAGGAATAGTTTTTGGAGTACTCTGCCCTGATTGTCTGGCTGCTCTGATTTCTCCTAATACCTCCTCTGCCTGTGAAATTAAATTTCTCATTTTTTCACTCTAATGCTGTGGGTCAAGAACATCCCAGATTAATGCCCAGAGGGCAAATGTCACAATAGGTACCTTTTCAGGGGCCATTAGCTGTATAATAATCTCACAACCCTGTTCCCACCTTTTCCCAGGTTTCCATTCTTCTTCAGGAGATGGGTGATGGTCATGAAGTACTTTCACTTCGGCATCCGGGGCTCCAAACGACAGCTTTCCTCACTCAGGTCCCTGTTCAGGCACCACATGTCCCATCCTGAGGGGCAAATCGAGCAGGATTCCCTGAAGGAGAGAGTGGAAATGACAGGGGCAAAGACTCGAGAAATGAAGTCAAGACAGGATTCTGATGACTCATTTATTCAACTCAGATAGCATTTTTAAAGCAAAAAGCCACAAACAACTCCTTAAAGCAAGAACTATATTAGTCAGTGGAAATTTACCCAACAGTTCACTTGCAGAAAATTTCCTAATTTAAGAACAGACCAGTTTGTGGTAAGAGCATCTGTTTCCGCCAGGCCTCTGCGAGACTAACCTCCAGACTATATGCTAAAAAGAAAGTCAAGAAGTAAGGTTCCATAAGCTGACTCCTGCAATTTTGGATTAGTGCAGAATTTTGTATAATGACAAGATTGTAAGGTTATAAGTATGTATTCAGAGTTACAAAAGCTGACTTAGAGATTTACACCTAATTACTTATGTGTTTGCTAACTTTTTAATACCAGGCTTCTTAAAGATTTAGATAACAACATATGTTTGATAAATAAGGTATATCTGATAAATAAGGTTTATAAATTCCTAAGATCTACCTAGGGCCACAGTAATATGCACCTAGTTTTTTGTCTTTGATCACTTTGTTAAACTTTAGCTATCTGGACAAATGAAGTCATTAAAACAACAACAACAACAACAACTATGATATTCTATAATGAAAAGATCAGGAAAGTTCCCAGTCTCTCTATAGACTGTATTTATGGCTTAAATCTTCAACTAATTATTTTGTTTGTTTGTTTTTCAAGACAGGGTTTCTTTGTATGTAGCTTTGGCTAGAACTCACCCTGTAGACCAGGCTGGCCTCAAACTCACAGAGATCCGTCTACCTTTGCCTCCCCAGGCTGGGATTAAAAGTGTGAGCCACCACTGCCAGCCCAGCTTCAACTCACTTTTTTTGTTTGTTTGTTTGTTTGTTTTTTGAGACAGGGCTTCTCTGTGTAGTCTTGGCTGTCCTGGACTTGCTTTATAGACCAGGCTGGCCTCGAACTCATAGTCAACTCAAAATTTTAAGGCTCAAACTTAACATGGATACATCTGTAAGCACCTAATCTTATAAAAATGACTAACTTATGAACTGTTACGTAATTCATTTAGTGTTAAGCTTTACTTAGTTTCCTGTGTTTTCAAGGCTAAGGCTAAACTCAAGAATATTTAATAGGTGATCCTCAAACTCTTCAGAGATCTGCTGAATATGGCATTCAAAATGTTTAACCCTTTCTAGTGAAAACTCTATCTTCTCCAAAGAAGAGAGACAGTACAGGATGACCCCACCTAAATTGTGATAACACTAACCTGTGCCTGGCCTGCTGCCAGGGCTCTGCTAAAACTGGACACTTTTGGGTTGATTGCTCTAGTCAAAGTGAGCTCATTCCTTCAAGTTCCTCCTCCTCAGAAAACTCTCTCACCTGAGTCTGATAGCCGAAGGCCTGCTGCTGTGAGGGAGCCGAATTAATGCTGTCCTATATGATGGCCGAAGATATGTCCCCCCCACCCCCCAACAAAGGCCTGAGACCACAGGACAAGCCATTGAGACCTAGGACAGCTGTCTAGGTAATGAGGAAGTTTCTGTCATTTCAATTGATACCTCCTGCTATAATTATCCTTTTCAGATCTCTGATGATACTGGTTGACTGTATTCTTTGTCAGCAGCAAGCAGCCAGCTCCTTCCTCAAGGCTACAGCTGCCTTCTCTTAACAGTAAAAACCAGGCCTCAGGGCCTCACTTTCCTAGAGCTACCACTGACAAGAAAGATGAATACTTTAGGACGAGAGCTGAAATGTAAAAACAAGTGTTTGGAAAGCACTTGTGTGTAAGGGTAGCCGAGTTCTGGGTAGTCGGGCAGATGGCTGTCCTTGGTGTGAGCAGTGTGGGGGGAGGGCAGATTCCCCCGAGTTTTCACAACTGTGGCAGAGGAAATAGTACATTTTGCCTGGCCATTGGGATCTTTGTATTTTGTCTCTTGTGTGTCTCTGTTGGCATGTTCCTACCATGCTGACTCCAGACTATGACAAGAAATAAACTCACAAAACATATTGCAAAGTAACTTTTTACTATTCCTGTATTTAAAGGGACTTGCTTTGCAATGACTGACTGCTTTCCGTAACCAGCCACTGGTGTCTTACGGTAAATGGCTGGATGGAGTGGGGGGGGGGTGGGGGAGCTTAAAGTTTATGTAAATTATAAAGGTATAAGAAAGTGATTTAAGGATGGGCGTGGTGGTGCACACCTGTGATCGAGGGATTCACCTGCCTCTGCCTCCCTAGTGTGGGGATTAAAGGCATGTACCACCACCTCCTGGCTTAAATCACTTTTTTTTTTCTAGACAGGGTTTCTCTGTGTAGACTTGGCTGTCCTTGACTAACTTTGTGGACCAGGCTGGCCTCGAATTCACAGTGATCCACCGATCTGCCTTTCAGAGTGCGGGAATTACAGGTCTGTGCCACCATGCCTGACTTATTTTTAACATTTCTTAAATCACTTTTTTTTTTTTTTTTTTTTGAAACAGGGTTTTGCTGTGTGTCTCTCCCTGTCCTGGAACTCTTTCTCAGTGGTAATCCTAACGTATCTAAAAGTTTTATCTTATCTCTTTTTGTAAACTCGAAGAAACTTCTCTCTCTCTCTCTCTCTCTTTTTTCGAGACAGGGTTTCTCTGTGTAACCTTGGCTGTCTTGGACTCTTTGTAGACCAGGCTGGCTTGGAACTCACAGAGATCCACCTTCCTCAACCTCCCTGAGCCCTGGGATTACAGGTGTGAGTCACTGGGCCCAGTTTTAAAGAAAATTCTTGTAAATTTCAAAGAATCTACTTGAATCTGCCTCTCACAGGTCAACTGGCAGCCCAAGTTTCCCCACCTGCTGCTATTCCTGAAGGTAGGACCTCTCCCCCTTTCCCTGGGCTTGGGACTCCCTTCCCACAACTGTTAGGACCATGGGCCTAAAAGTTTCAAATGTATACACAAGATAAAAAATTTCCCCTGGAGCTGGAGAGATGACTTAGACATTAAGACCACTGACTGTTCTTCCATAGGTCCTGAGTTCAATTCCCAGCAACCACATGGCTCATAACCATCTATAATGAGATCTGGTGCCCTCTTCTGGCCTGCTGGAATACTGTATAAATAATAAATCGTAAAAAAAAAAAAAAAAAATTCCCCTCAACTCCTTAACTTTACCTTCTGTCCCTAGTTTATCTGTCCCAGCTGATTTCAACTCAACTGCAGATTTCTCCAGCAATTCAACAGCTCCAGGTGTTCCCTTGGGATCTAATCCGGGAGAGCACCAAAGCTGTTAGCCCCAGGCGGTCCAGCGCCACAGATTGCTGCAGTGAGGCCTGCGCTTCCCTACCACAGATGGTCCTGCAGAATCTGGGCAGCGAGCATAACGGCCTTCAGTCCTTCCTCTGTCTCTCTCTTCCCAGCCTTGGCCAACATTCCTGTTTCCTTGTGCTCCTGCCAACGACACCCCCAGAGACAGCAAGAAGGAGTCACAGAAAAGAGTACGTTGTCCCAGACTGTTTATTATCAACTGAAAGGCGGGGCTGTCAGATCTCAAACCGGGACAAATGGTTAACAGGAGTTCATTAATATAACAAACTGGCCACTGGCCACTAGGTTCTCCCAGAATCCCTCAGTCCCTGTCCCCTGAACTTCTCCAGCCCAGGGAGAACGTCCCTCGAGTGCCACCCTTCCCTGTGTAATCCTGCCATTTTGCTTACCTGGTCCTCCTGGTCTACCCTTTACTTCCTTGGCCCAGGCTGCCTCTCTAGATCAAAGCTCTTCTTCCCTCGTCACTCCCCCTTCTCCTCACATGGCCAGCCTCCCCTGGACTCTCCCAGGGTCCCTGCCCCTGATTATGCATTCCCTTTTACATCCAATAAATTCTCCCCTCCGCCGTATCTAGGAAGCAGTCCCTTTTTATTTTTCATTCAAATACCCAGGAAGAGTAGTGGATGGTGGGGTTAGAAGTTAGCGTGTCTGGGTCGTTTTCTGCATGGGCTGTGTGACATCTGTGTGACGGTGTTCCCTAAGGCTTTTGCTGTGTGGGTGTTTTATAGAATTTGTGGTTTCACTCTCAAGTGGCTCACGATGGCTCTTCGTGTGTGTACAAGTGTGGATGTGGGGGTCGGAGTTCAGCCTCGGGTGACTGATCCGTAGCCTCCCATTTTTGTGTGAGTCAGTCTTACACTGTCTTGGAACGTTGCCCAGTATGCTAAACCAACCGCCAGGGAGCTTCCAGCGACCCACTCCGCCTCCCATCTCACGGCCACGGGGATTAGAAGCGCACGGGGTTGGATTGCAGACAAGGTTTGACAAGCAGCTGAGCTGCCCATTTAACTCAGCAAAGCAGATCTGGCCTCCAGGTTTTCCCAGCAGCCCTCAGTGCATGCCTGCTACACAGCATGGCCAGCATTCCCAGACCTCTATGCTGAACTTCCCAGTCCAGCAGCAGGCCTTCAGCTCCCCGAGAGGCTTTTCGCTGTTATCTAGACATTTCGGTTCTCTCTCTCCTCTTTGCACTTGCACACTCTTTTTCCAACCCCTTCTCTTTTCCCTGTCTGCTTGGCGACCTCCTTGGCCCTGTTCCTTAGCACTGGTGAACCCGCCAAAGAGCTGCCCCTAGTAAACCTGCCTTTGTGCTTTAATTTGGCTTGAAGTGGCTCATTTTGTTGGTGGGAGAAGATCTATCACGTGCATCCTGCTTTCTTAAAAAAAAATAAAATAAAATAAGATTTACTTAATTTGATTGTTTGTCTGAATGTTTTCCCAGCATGTATGTATACCATTGTGTGCACAATGCCCAAGAAGGCTGGAACAGGACATCAGATCCTCTGGAACTGGAGTTACAGTCGTGAGTTGCCATGTGGTGCTGGGAATCAACCCAGGACCTCTGCAAGAGGACCAAGTGCTCTTATCCACTGTGCCATCTTTCCAGCTCCACAGTCAGCTTTTTACTTGGATTCTGAGTATCCAGTCTCAGGTCCTGACACTTGTGAGCGAATCACTGGACTAACTGAGCTGTTTCCCCAGCTACACACCATAGTGCTCACTTCTCAGTGGATATCAGAGCAATCCACAGACATCTGAGAGGGATGCTCAAGAGTCTGTCTTCAAGCAAGGTTTAATCATCAGCTTCTGGGCTGGAGAGATGGCTCAGTGGTTAAGAGCATGGCCTGCTCTTCCTGAGGTCCTGAGTTCAACTCCCAGCAATCGCATGGTGGCTCACAACCATCTATACTGGGATCTGTTGCCATCTTCTGGTGTGCAGCTGTACATGCAGAGAGAGCATTCATATATGTAAAATAATCTTTAAAAAGATTTAATAAAAAACCACCAGCTTCCTCCTGAATTATAATGCCACCTTTAAGGGGTAGACAAAGTCAAGCGGTGGACAAAGTGATTCCCTCCAAGTAGCTTACACAGTGAGTCTCAGCGCTCCCTTGCTTCCACTCAGGCTCTCTCTAAAGTCATGCCTTCACATGTAAGCCTCATTACCTGCCAGCTTAAAGCTTGCATTTGTCTTCATCTCAGTCCACATCTCTATTCTGGGAGTTGAACTCAGAAGGTGATCACTCGCTAGTGTCATGAAGACTGTCCATCCCAGGCTCATTATCCAAATGCATGGTCAATATTTTGACTTTAGTGACATCAAACTTTGCTCTCCCCAAGCAGCTCAAATAGTCCCAGTCTGACTTCCTGGTGAACAAAAGCCCTCTGTAGTAACATTCCTGCAGAGGGCTCAGCCTTGGCTGGTTAGAACTTTGTGATTCTGAAGAGAAGCAACATTGTAAGTCAAAAGCCAGACTTAGCTTGAGATGTCTTAACCTTCTCAATAGCCAATTATGTTAACTTTTTTTTTTTTTGACAGGGGTTCTCTTTGTTAGCCTTGGCTGTTCTGGACTGGCTTTGTAGACCAGGCTGGCCTTGAACTCACATAGCTCTGCCTACTATCTCTGCCTCCCTGGGTGCTGGGACTAAAGGTGTGCCCCACCACGGTGGTCTTGATCTTAACTCTTTTTCTCACATAACACTCTCCTGATTACCAAACTTTTCAGAAGCCAGCCACAGGGGGTATTCATCTGTGATCCCAGTATTTTCGAGGTTGAAGCAGGAGAATTGCTACAAGTTTAAAGCCAGCCTAGTATTAGCAATATTTATAGAGACTCTGTCTCAAAAAGACAAAGCAAGGGGCATAGGGGATGGCTTAGCAGGTAAGTATGCTTACTGTGAATGAAAAAACAAAACAAAACAAAAAACCAAAAAACCAAACCAACCAACAAACAAAACCGCACATGTTGAAATCCTCAGCACCCACATAAAAGCCAGGCAGCCATACCTGTGTGCTCCAGCTCCTGGGTAGCAGGGAGGGCAGAAAAAACTCCAGACCTCCCTGATTAACTAGGCAAACTAGTTTACTTTCTATTGCTGTGAGAAAAAAGTGGACTAAAGCAGCTTGGGGAGGAAGGCATTAGGCTTACACATCTCAGCCACACCCATCGCTGAGGAAAACTCAAGCCGTGCTCCGACCAGGAGGCTGGAACTGAAGCTGCTTAGGGGGAGGCCAGGAGGCACCTCACACAGTGGGCGGAGCCCTCCAATGTCAATCACTAGTCAAGAAAATGCCCTGCAGATTTGCCCAGACATAAATCTGATGGAGTCGTTTTTTCAGTTGAGGTTCCCTCTTCTCAGATGACCATAGCTTATGTCAAGCCGACAAAAACAGAACAACACTAGCAAGCATACCAGGCTATTGGAAACAGCAAACTTCAGGCTTAATCAGAGACCCGGCCTCACACAATAGGCTGCAAAGCGCATGTGCACACACAGTGCAGAACCATGAAGAACTAAATCTTGACATTTGCAGGGAGATGAATGTGACTAGCAACCATGGTATTAACACACAATAAAGCGGAACGAGACGGACACTGCAAGCTTCTGCTCTGCATGTCACTATGGATGTGTCTCTGTGTGTGCACAACTTCTTATAATCTAGCGCTAAGCTGAGCCGAACTCTAGACTTCTGGACAGTGCTACAGATGAACAGGCTTTGGGTAACGTCTGAAAGGTTTGCCTGCTGGGCTGGAGCTCATCTCTGATGCCCCACATTTATTGGTAAATGTACTGCTTCATGAATTTCTGTTCCTTGGTGAGTACAGAAATTTATGTATACTCTTCCAGGCTGGACCATGTCGTTTAAGGTAACAAATCTGTGTTCCCTAACCAACAGTATCTCATACTTACCTCTTTGTTGTCCATCCAACTTTTCACTCATCGGGCTCAGATTAAATGTCATTTCTTCAAGGAGAGCTCTTTTTCAGCATAGATGACAGGGCCCTTTGTCTGGCGTCCGGCACCTGCAGCCATCATCCTGGCCACAATCACTGCCTGCCTAGCTTCAGCTCTAGCCACTTGCTTCACATTTGAAGTTGCCAGCAGTTAGTTAGGTAAGAGATGAGACAGGACAGTGATTCCTGCTGCCTGTGAGCGCGGGGACCTGAGGAAGGGGCTGCCTCTACACCCGAGTTCTGTGAGTTATTTTCAGGAATGAAAACTCAGTTTATGTCTGAGTTTCAAGCTGAAGCTCAACACACTTTAAAAATCCACAGCACACTGTGGCATACAGGAGCAAGGGTATAAGCAGAAAGCTCCCTTCCACAGCCAACTGGCTGAGCCAACTGGGGCGCTTGAAACCTCCAGCTGCCTCAGGAAAAGAGCAGAGGTCAGCTTCTGACGAGCGCTTGTTTTGTTTTTGTTTTTGAGACAGGGTTTCTGGGTTTCTGTCCAGGAACTCACTTTGTAGACCAGGCTGGCCTTGAGGTGCACCTGCTTCTACCTCCTGAGTAGATTAAGGTATGTCCCGCCACACCAGCTCCAGATGGGTGTTTTTGAGTGGAAATTTCAAGATGCTCCATTATTTACCGGTTAGAGGTTTTGGAGCAGCTAATTACTTTCTAGTAAGATGTAGTTGTGGTGGTTTGAATAAGAAGCTCCCCCCCTCCCCAGTGGCACCATTATAGGGTGTGGCCTTGTTGGAGTAGGTGTGGCATTGTTTGAGGACCTGTGCTGGTGGACGGCAGGCTTTGAGGTCTCAGATGTGCCACGTGGAACTCTCAGGTCCTCCACTCCTCCAGCACATCTCCTGCATGCATGCTCCCCACCATGATTACAGAGTAAACCTCAGAAACTGTAAGCCAGATCCAATGAAATGGTTTCCTTTGTAAGAGTTGCAGTGGTCAAGGTGTCCCTTCAGTCTTCACAGCCACAAAACCTTAACCAAGGCAGCAGGTAAAGCAAAACAAAGACATCTGGCAGTGTCACAGAATCTCTGCTTTCCCGTGTCAAAGGACAAAATTACACCAGTTAGCTGAAGGGTTTCAATTGGCTTTTTCTTCTGATTGTAAAATTGGGCCATACTTCATTGCACAAAATTGTGTGTGTGTGTCTCTGTGTGTGTGTGGGTGTGTGTAGATTAAGGCAGAAGCTGCTTCAACATCAATCAATTCAAACAGCTGTTTCTGGGAAGGTGGAGCAGTTTCAGTTAGTGGTACAGAACCCTAAACCAAAAAAAAAAAAAAAAAAAAACCAACAACTTCCTATAATTTTTATTTAGCACTTGCATTCTTCATAGTAATGCTTTCATTCCTAAAGGTATTTAAAAACCCTTTAAAGATTTAAAATTTAAAATTTTATTTTGAATTACTGTGTATGTATGTCGGGATTGGGTATGTGCTCATGAATGCAGATGCTTCCTGTGGAGGCCCTGGACCCAGAGGAGCTGGAGTCTCAGATGTATGTGTGTGTGCCTTCCTGCGTACATGCATGGATATGGGAACTGGGAACTCGTGTTGTCTGCAGGAGCAATTCCTGAGCTGGGGGGTTGGAGGCGGAGGCAGAGGCAGGCGATTGCTGTAAGGCCAGCCTTGTCTATAGAGCAAGTCCAGGACAGCCAAGGCTACACAGAGAAGCCGTCTAGGTATGCGTGCATGTGTGGGGGAGCAGTACCTGTTTTTAACTGCTAATCATCTCCCCAGCCTCACAAAAAACAAAACAAAACAAAAAAAACACCCCCCTTTTAAAAAGTGTTCTAGGAGCAGGGCAGTGGTGTCACATGCCTTTAATCCCTGCACTCAGGAGGCCGGGGCAGATGGATCTCTGAGTTTGAGGCCAGCCTGGTCTAGAGAGAGTTCTAGGACAGCCAAGGCTACACGGAGAAACAAAAACAAACAAAAGTGTTGTAGGGCTGGACATAACAGTACACACCTGTAATTTCAGAATAGGAGGGGTTTGAAGCCAGGTTAGAGAATGGTGGTGAAGGCCTTTAATCCAAGCATTGAGAGGCTGAGCAGGCAGATCTCTGTGAGTTCAAGGACAGCTTGGTCTACACATCAAGTTCCAGCCCAGCCAGAGCTACACAGTGAGGCTGTCTCAAAAAACAAAACTGGAGCAGGGACTGGTAGAGGACGCCTGTAATCCCAGCGCTCAGGGCGGCAGAAGCAGTTGGATCTCTGTGAGTTCGAGGCCAGCCTGGTCTACAAAGCATCTAGCCAAGGCTACATAGAGAAACCCTGTCTTGAAAAAGAGAAAAGTAAAACAAAACTGAGTTTAAGGCCAGTCCCCCACATACTGTCCTGGCTTTCCTGGAACTTGCTAAGTGGAGGTTGGTCTCGAACTCATTGAGAACCTCCTGCCTCTGAGATTAAAGACAGGCTCCACCAGGCCCAGCCAGAATGGAAGTGTATGTGTCTACCTGAAAAGCTCCCAAATCACAGCTGTCCCTGCGGTGAAAACGTTGGTTTGAGCCAAAAGAGTAGTCTGAGGACCAAACGGAGAGGGGTGGTGGAATCCCACTAGCTCAATCCCATATAGCAGGTGCCTAGCAAATAAGTCACTGAAGCAGCCCCCAGTTTTCCTGGGCAAATTCTGGCTCAAGTCTGCCTCCACCCCCAGACTCGAGCTTGGGCAAACTGAAACGCCAGGCTGGGCAGCGCCGGTGCATTTGGCTCTGACCCCGTCAGGCGCCAGGAGGGCGTGACGCGCTGCCCGCACGTCTCCTCCCCGTCCTTTGGTCTCCGAGAAGCGCGCAACGACTCCCACGTCCGCGGTTTCAGTCCGGTCCGTGGGGAACGCGAGCGGGACCCCGCCGGGCCCGGGGCCAACGGAGCGGTGAGCGGAGGATGCGCGGGCCAGCCTGAGCTAAGCCGGCCAGGCGGAGCCCGAGCGGCCGCCCGGGCGCGGCCAGGATCCGGGTAGCCTCGGGGCGGCCACATCACCGGCGCTCGGGCCCGGCCGAGTGCGCGCGTGCGCGGGGCGGGGCGGGGCGCGAGTGGCCGCGGGCGTCGGGCGGCTGTCAGCGGCGGCGGGGAGGCGCGGCGGGCCGGCCGAGCTGGGCCCGGCTCACGGACCCCGGGGCGTCGCCGCGCTGGGCTGGCCGCGGACCGAGACCGGCTAGGGGAGGGAGGGCGGGCCGTGCGGTGGGCGCTGGAGCCTGGGCCGGCGGGACCCGCCGCCGCCCGCCGCCGCGCTGGGGCTCCGCGTCCCGCTCCGGAGGCGGTGGCCAGGGGGCGCGCGCCAGGGATGGAGGAAGGTGAGCTCGGATGCAGATGCTGCGCGGCGGGCTGCGCACCCCTGGAGCGGCTTCGCGGCTCAGCCGCGTCGCCACCCAGTTCTTGGCTTTATGAATGTACAGGAGGTCTTGATTTAAGAAGCCCATTTATGGCGAGAGCTGGTGTGTGTTAGATTACATTCTTAGCTACAGTATACCGGCGTCATCTTTTTGTAAATGGACAGTTGATGACTGATAAGTCGTATAGCATACGTGATACTTATCCCTCCAAAATGTGGCTTTTCGTATATTCATCAGGTTTTGTAATTGTCACCACTATCCAGATCATTTTTTGTACTCTCCAAAAGAAACCCTGAGCCTGTTAGTTGCTTCCCATTCCTCTTCTGGCTCAACCCATTGGAAGCCACTGATCTTTCTGTTCTATGCGTTTACCCTTTGTGGACACTAATGGAATCATACAATATTTGTGGTTCCCCACCTCCTCCATTTAAAGACAAGATTTTGGCTCTTCCCTTAGGGAGCTTGTGTAATTCTGGCTAATTTGAATTCATGGCCTTCTTGCCTCAACTTCCCAAGTGATGAGATCACACAGGCCTGTGCCGCACCCCGCCAACGTGTGTGTGTGGGTTTTTGTCTGGCTTCCTTCACATAGCCTAATGTTTTCAATACTCATTCATGTATTATTTCGTGTGTCTGTTCTGTACTTTCTTACAGCTGAATGAATAGGTATTTGGTGTGTTACTACCGCATTCATTCACCAGTTAACAAAATTTCATTGTTTTCCACTTTTTAGCCATTGGATATAATGCTGTTAGAACATTCATGGATGTATGTTTTCAGTGTCCCGGAACACATATCTAGGTGTGGAACTGCTCATGGCTTAACATTTTTGAGAAACTTTCAGACTTTAGTCAAAGTTGTTGCTGCATTTTATATTCCCACCAAATAGTTTATGTGGGCTGCAATTTCCTAACTCACCAATCCTCGTTGTTGTTATTGTTCGCGGTTTTTAGCCCTCCCAGCGGATGAGACGGCGTCTTTTCCTAGTTTTAAGCTGCGTTTAGACCAGGGGTAAGAAGTCTTTCCTAAGCTTATTGGCTCTGCATGTGTCTGCTTTGGAGAAATGTCTGTTTAGATCCTTGGCCCCTATTTTTGCTATTTTATTTGCTTTTTGTTATTGTTGTTGCTGAGTTTATTATTCATGTATAGGCAGAAGTCTATATTTTGGATTGGTATTGGTCCAACATGGGTAAAATTTGATTAAGTCGCATTTGAATCTTTGAGAACACTTTATCTTTTACCTGGTCATTCCTGGGCATTTTATTTTCTTTATTTTTATTTTGCTTGTTTGTTTTTGTTTTTTTCAAGACAGGGTTTCTCTGTGTAGCCTTGGCTGTCCTGGACTTGCATTGTATATCAGGCTGGCCTCGAACTCAGAGATTTGCCTCCCTGAGTGCTGGGATTGCAGATGTGCGCCACCACATCTGGCTTACTTTTATTTTTTATTTGTTAGCTTTATTGAGAAAAGTAACAGGAGGTATAGTCCTGGGTCCTGATGAGACTTTAGTTGCTGTTTTAGTATATTCTTTGTTAGATTGAAAAGATTCACTTGTCATTAACTGCAAGTAATTTCTGTTGAATGTTAATTATTTTACTCAAACAGTACAGTGAAAGGGCTTTCCTCCTGTTTGCAGCTGTGATGTATGTGGATCCTAGACAATTTGCTTGCGTTTTGCGGTAGAGTCCCTCTCATTCTGTAGCCCCGGCTGGCCTGGAACTCCCTGTGTAGACCAGGCTGGCAGCTTGCAGCCATCCTCCTGCCTCTGCTTCCCAAGTACTGGGACTGCAGGTGTGCACTGGCTTGCCCAGTGAAAAACATTTTGCTGGAGCTGAGTTAAGAGCCACCTGGAACTGAACAAATGCTGCTGTGTGCTTTCTGCATGGTTGATTTTCTTAGTGTTTACAAATCCAGCCTCAGGTCTCTCTTTCAAAATTTACTAGAAGAGATGACATTTCTCTGAACTCCAGTTCTTTTTTTTTTTTTTTTTTTTTCCATTGCTACTAAGGAAAAAATATTTAATGAAACTTGCATGGTGGAGAAACACTTCATTCAAGACCATTCTAGCAGTGTAAGGACATGGCGGAGGGATTGGCACTGGGGAGAGAGGTTGCAGTTAACCCTGAGTATGGTGTGGAGCGGCAGGAATTTTTAGGTGAGGGGCAGGGGCAGTGGATAGAGAAGTGCTAAGAGGAAACATCCCTAGAGAGAGGGATTCTGGGTAAATCATCTTGACAGGATTCCTGCTGAAGACAGGCCTGGGCTCTGGGACACCAGGGTGAAGGATATAGACCTGCTTCAGTCACATACCTGGGGAGGGGCTTCTAACTAACCTGGCTTTGGGAGGTTCCTTACTAAAGATGAACTTTGTTTGTTTCAAGCAGGGTTTCTCTTCTCTAAGTAGTCTTGGAGTCACTTTGTAGACAAGGCTGGCCTCAAACTCAGAGATCGCCCTGCCTCTACCTCACTGAGTGCTGGAATTACAGGTGTGTACCACCATGCCAGGCTTAAAGATGAAATTTGTAACAGGTATGGATGGTCCTAAGAGAAGGCTCAGAGAACTGAATAGTTTGGCCAAGCAAGGACTCTGTTACTGTTTAAACATATACTATCAAATTTAAAAGAAGGTTAAAGATTTCCAAGGAGAAATCCTGGAGAACAACTGATGAAAAGTGTGTGAGGAACAGCTTAACCCTCCTCAACCTATAAATTATAAAGCACATAATCTTTAACCATTCTATGCCTCACTGCCTTTACTAGAAATCAGCTGACACCGTCGATTTGTAACCTCAGTGTGTCTTTGCTTTGATTTACCTAAGGAGCTTAAGCAGCAGCGAAAGTCTAACCATCACTCTGTTATTGATTGCTCTCACGCACCCCCTCTGCACCCTGCAGTGTTAGTGCCACTTGTTGAGAAAGGTTGCGTGTAAACTGGGCATGGTGGTACAGACCTGTAATGGCAGCATTGGGTCTCTGTGGGTTCAAGGCCAGCCAGGGCTACCCAGTGAAACTGTTACAAAGAAAATCACCCCAAACCAGGGATTTCTGTGGAGAGGAATTTTAATTCATAATATGGTTGCTCTGGTAAGAGATCACATCCAAAGACCTTCTAGGTCTGTGTGATCTGGCTGGAATACAAACATGCCTTTAATCCAGGAGACAGAGGGAAGCAGATCTGAGTTTCAGGACAGAGCAAGGTTCAGGTAAAGAGAAGCTTAGGTCCAGACATGGTGGGACAAGCCTTTAATCCTAAACAATGAAGGTAAAGTTAGTTTGTAGAAAGAAGTACCCATATTTGAAAGTGATGGCTAATTGAGTGGCAGAAAAAAAAATGACCAATTGGAGAGAGATTTGACAGACTAGGATCTCCCCAACTCTCATGAGAAGAGAGGGGAAAGGGAGGCTAGTTGAGGGGCAATGCAGAGAAGAGGCAGTTTTTACCAGGATAGCAATGGAGAGACAGGTTGCAGAGAGAAAACTCAGGTGAAGACTGAATGAGCCAGAGAATGAGAAGGAGCCAGAAGATTAGAAGATTGCTGGAGTTAGTTTGAGGGCAAGCAAAGCAACTCAGAAGCTGAGGGAAGCCAGACTGAATAAGTCAGCTGGGAGAGGAGTCTGAGCCAGAACAGCTGAGTTGAACCAGCCAGCCTAGAGCTCAGAAAGAACAAGATAGGGTAAACTTAATAAGCAGTAAGTCTCAGAGGCTGAAAAACATTCTAGGCCTAGGTTAGATTGTATGGAAGCTTCTAGCTTCCAGGACTATACTTAGGTTAGCAGAAGGAGAAAGTAAGCCTCCAAGAAAACAATTGAAGCAAGTAAGTAAAAGTTCAAGAGACAGGTGGCAGTGAAGACTGACAGGTCTGGGGACAGAGTCTCTCATGTAGCCCTGGCTGTCCTGGTGCTCTCTAGGCTGGTCTTGAACTCCCAGAGAGCCACCTGTTTTTGCCTTCCTAGTGCTGGGATTAAAGTTGTGTACCACCTTTCACACCTTAATCCCTGGAAAATGATGGTCTGGATGTTCGTACCTGGTTTATGTAGTGGATTTCTAGGGACCCCTTACCTCTGTGAAACTACTGTAGTTAACCTTATTTACCTTTCAAATACATAGATAATCTCTGTATGCATGTATTTTGTATATGTGTATATAGGTATACATATGGAAATGGCTAAAACTATCTAGCTCTATTTTGATTTTTTGGTTTTTCAAGACAGGGTGTAGCCTTGTCTGTCCTGGACTCACTTTGTAAACTAGGCTGACCTCGAACTCACAGAGATCCAACTGCTTCACCTCCCAGAGTGCTGGGATTTCAGGATTGCGCCACTGCACCTGGCTGAGTTTTTAATTTTTAAACTTACTTTTATGTTTATGGATGTTTTACCTGCACATATGTTTGCACCACAAACATGCCTGGTGCCTATATCAATGTGATGGTGATTGTGGTGATTATGAGCTGCCACATGGGTCCTCAGGAAGAGCGCTTAACCACCGAGCTCTCTCTCCAGCTCCCTCTATTTTAGTTTTGATGTGGGTGACTTACTTATATTCCTTTCTTCCTGATCAGCTGCTGAGGAGATAGGAAGTTTGAGTTAAGGAGGGACAGGTCGGGTAGGTACAGTATTGAGGAAAGCTTTAGCCAAGCTTGGTGGTGCAAACCTTTCATCCCAGTGCTTGGGAAGCAGAGACATGAGATTGTGAAAACAAGACAAAACATAATGAAAGAAAATTAAAAAGAAAGAATGTTCTAGGTATTTACTAAACTTGTTGTATTTCTGAACATGTGGGTTAGAAGACAAAGAGGAAAGCAAGAGTGAGAGATCAGTGGAATAGTGTGTAAGAACAGGGATTTTGCTCAAAAAGTCTGAGTAGGAGAAGTGGGAAAACCTTCCCTTCCTTGTTCTTTTTCCTCAAGGTTTGATCATTATTTGCTACTCTTTTAAATCTATGTACATATGTGTATGTGTGTATTTATATGTGTGTATGTATTCTTGAAGACTTATTTTTGACTGGACTCAGAAGTAGAGGTTCTCACTGAGAACAGCTTGCATCTCTTGGCCACTTGTTTGTAACACTTTTCTTTGGTTTCCTTCATTCTCTTGGCCATAAGTATAGCATATTCTGTATCCTCACTTTTTTTTTATTGTTCTTTCTTTCTTAAGGTTTATTTATTTTTTTATGTATAAATGTTCTGCCTGCATGTACACCTGCACACCAGAAGAGGGCACCAGATCTCATTATAGTTGGTTATGAGCCACCATGTGGTTGCTGGGAATTGAACTTGGGACCTTTGGAAGAGCAGCCAGTGCACTTAACCTCTGAGCCATCTCTCCAGCCCGGTGTGTTACTTCTTTAGGGCAACATATCAGCATTTGTGTTGCAGGACATGTGGAGTGATGAGGCTGACTGTTTGAGCTTTGGTCCTGGGCTTCCTTCCATCTTTGTTTAAGGACTTTCTGATACCATATTGGCAGGTGTCATCTTCCTCAGAGATGCTGAAAAGCCTTCCTGTCTTGCCAGCTCATGAGCCCCAACTGCCAAGTTGCAGTTCAGGAAAACTCTCCTCTTTTTGCAATAACCAATTTGAGAACACTCAGATGGGCATCCACCATGCATCCTTGAGCATACTTGTGCTTTCTCTTCCTGCTTCTCCTTGGTCTGTAACAAGACTTGAGCACCAGGCACGCTCTGCCCTGGGTGGGAAAACCTTCCTGTTCCCACCACTGATTCGGACCACAAAACCCTTCCACTCTTCACGCAGAGAATGAGCAGCTACGTCTGTTCTGTGGCCTTGTGCTTCTCTCATAAAATGTACAAAGTTTGCATTTCATGGTCCGCTTCAGGAAGTTTCTAATAGCCCGTGTCGGGGAAGGGGATATTCAGCTCCATCTCGACACGGCTGACTACCTTGGAGATACCACAGAAGATGAGCCTTCTTTTTGAAACAGAGTCTCACTGTAACCCTGGCTGGCTGGGACCATGGGGATCTCATACTCACAGCCACTTGCCTCTGCCCTCCTAGTGTCAGGGTTAAAGGTATGTACTGCCATGCCTGGCCCAGTTCCTCTGTTCTTTGTCTCGCCTTTGTTTCTCCCTGAAGACTTCTCCTAAGGCCCAGAAGGAAGTCTAGGTCTACTGTTACTCACGGTGAGGTTTTCAACATGCTAATTGCCCCCTTCTCTCCCCAAAGCCTAGTAAAATTGAGAGCAGGCCTGAGGGTACAGCACAGGATAGCTTGGTCCCAGGCTGGAGGAGCAGGTGCCAGGCCCTGGGTTTGACAGCAGCTCTGCAGCAGCAGCAGCAGCTGTGATCAAGCAAGGGATGGCAGGGGTCCCTGGGCATAGGGTTCCTGAGTTTACCATCACATCTAGAGAACAAAATTGAGGTTGGACTGAAGAAGTCAGTGAGACTTAAAATGATGGTAAAATGCTCTAGAATGTATTTCTGGTAAAGCCAGATTGGGAAACTGAGATTAAATCCGCACTTGGTTTCCTCTTCCCCTTTTTATTTTTTGTTCCTGGTGTGTATGTGTATGCGGTGTGAGGGCATGGATGCCTGTGTGGTTGTGTGCAGGTGTCTTGCTGTGTCACTCTTTGCCTTATATTCCTCAGAGAGGGTCTCTCATTGGACCTGGGTATCTGCAGACAGGTAGCAAGCCCCAGCAATCACCCTATCTCCATCCTCCACAGTGATGGGGTTATAGATCTAGCTTCTTGATGTAGGTGCTGGGGATTCGAACTCATGTCCTCCTGTTTGTATAAGAAGTGAGTCCTCTTACTCACAAAGCTATTTCCCCAACCCTGAGTGTAATGTACTTACTCAGATGAATTTTGCTTTGTTTTTTGTATTTATTTATGTTTTTTGAGACAGGGTTTCTCTGTGTAGCCTTGGCTGTTCTGGACTCACTTTGTAGACCAGGCTGGCCTCAACCTCACAGAATTCTGGGATTACAGGCATGCACCACCGCTGAACCCGGCTACTCAGATGGAACTGTATTTCCTGAAAAAACCTTTAGGAAGGAAAGCACTGGGCTTTCTTGAGCTTAACTGATGGGAGTTGGGTGGAAAGGAAACTGCTGTCTCCTTCCAGGCATGCAAAGGTGTGAAAAGAGATA
Source organism: Meriones unguiculatus (assembly GCF_030254825.1). Lineage (NCBI taxonomy): Eukaryota > Metazoa > Chordata > Mammalia > Rodentia > Muridae > Meriones > Meriones unguiculatus. The sequence continues at coordinate 94,067,653 of NC_083350.1, forward strand.
GCTGAGAGCCTGGAGAACCCAGGGATGGATTCAGCCCTTTGTAACACTGACCTTTATCCTCTACCTCAGCCTTAGGTAAGTTCCTGTTGAGAGAACTAGCGATGCAGGCAAAGAGGCATTGCTTTGGTTCTACCTCCTGCTTAAGGGTGGTCATTGAGAAAGGGAAATAGGCAGCGTTCTCTCATTGGCTAAAATGTGGGGTTTTTAGGCTAGCCTAGGAATTTAATCAGTGTTTATAAAGGGAATCAATGATATATAGTTCTTGAAAATAGCTAAACTGTCATAAAAAGTTATGTGAGCGTCCTTTCATTATGTGGTTAAGTACCGAGGTCATTCAAGTCCATGTTTTGCTTGCTTTCATCTTTAAATATTTATTGAGTATCTTTGGGCAGTTCTGGGCCTTCAGCGATGAACGAGGATGGTCCCTTGATCACATGGAGTTTGTAGTCCGGAGAGAAAATTGCTGAAGTGTTTAGGGCTCTGTGCTGTAGAGAAGGGACTGGTTTTGGAGGGCTGAGGAACTTGGGTTCAAGGGCAGAGATCCTGAGTGGAATGGTAGGTAGCCAGGTAAAGAGTGGAGCTGAGCAGGCATGTTTTAGGCTAAAATGAACCAAACAAACCTCTGAACAACAACAGAAACATAAGGGAAGAAACACCTATAAGAAAACTAAGGAGAGGGCTTGGGTGTAGCTCAGTTGGCAAGTGTTTGCCCAGTGTTGGAGAATCCCAGGATTGGATCCTAGCACTCTGCAATCCCAGGACTCAGGAGATGGATGGTGGAAGCTGGAGGATCAGCAGTGAAATGCCCTCCTTGGCTATGTGAGAAAGGATGGGCTGCACAAGAACCATTCTCAGAAAAACACAACAACAAAACGACAGAAACAAGGCCAAAGCTAAGGAGAGCATGGCACACTAGGCCATCTTAATTGTGTGACCAGCATGTCTTGAAAAATAAATAAAGCAGCCCAGGTGTGGTGACACACACCTTTTAAACCTTGGGCGGTATAGGCAGGCAGATCTTTGTAAGTTTGAGGCCATCAGCCTCTACATAGCATGTTCCAGACCAGCCAGGGCTACACTGAGAATCTCTCCATATGTAAATAAAGTAGAAACCAAGAATATGTAAAGTATAGAGATTGCTAGACTGTAGGGTTAAGGTTTGTTATTGTTAAGGTTTGTTAAGAAGTTAGCCTTCTTAAGGAAACTCGGGTTCATCTTAGGGGAAATAAGATGCCATTGGATCTAATCAGGACCTGACTGGTGAGATCACCATCTTTGGAAGATCTCTTTAGGTCCTTTGTCTTTTTCAGCCCTCATGGAAACTTCGGAGTTTTTGGCCTCGTGATACAGGTATTCCAAAATCTGCTTCCAATCTGATCTGAAGAATCTTCCCATTGTTTTTGTCACTAGAACCTTTCATTTCATAAAGGTGCCTTGTTAGCCTTCCATTTTTGCTCTAAGATGAAAAGGTCTGAGAAAAGATCTTGCTCCCGCCTTTTCGAATTGCATCTGGTAACCAGTATAACATCTGGTGCGTAGTAAGGTCAAAATGCAGCCAGTTAGTGCCTGGTACAGAGTAGGGACTAATTAATGTAATACATTTATTATCCGACTATTTGAGGTAAGGCATGGTGAGCCTAGTGTGCTGGCTCATTTCTGTAATGCCAGCACTTGGAGAGACTGAGTCCGGTTGTCATGAGTTTGAAGCAGCCTGGGCTAAGGAGGGAGACCCTGCCTCAAAGAAATAAACACAAGACGAAGGGGGCAGGAGGTAGCTCAGCAAGTGAAGGCTCTTGCCACCAAGCCTGACTACCTGAGCCCGCTCTGCAGGAGCCTGTGGTGGAAAGAGCACCACCCCTGGAAAGTAGTCCCTGACCTCTCCACATATCCCCTCCATATGTGGACATGATATATGTACATTCACACACATGCCCGAATGCAGGCGTGTGCACCCACAAATAACTTTAGAACCAGCCAGAGCTGCCTACCAAGACCCTGCCTTAAACTAACAAATGTAAAGCAAGAAAAACAAAAGACAGAGAGGGGGATATTTTCTAACAACACAACATCTCTGCTGTCCCTAGTTACAGTTTCGTGAACAAAAAGGTTTTATTAGAGTTTTTTTCTCAGTTGAAATGCTAGGGTTAGAACTACATTCACTTATTTAAAAGATAGCCAACTGTCGTGCTCTCTTACTGTGAAACAGTAGTAGGGATGGTGGAGGAAGGGGCAAGGCATGGCGAGCTCTCCTGCAGTCTCAGCTTTTAGAAGGAGGAAGATAACAAGTTCAAGCTCATGTCAGCTACAAAGTGAGTGCCAGGCCAGCCTGGTACACGTAGAACCCTTACTCAAAACAGCAACAACAAACAATGATAAAAGCAGTGAGTCTTGATTTTTACTTAAAAGTGTTGAAGAACGGTAGCGGTTGCCCACAGGAACCTAGCACTTATGTGTCTTTGAATGTGCAGGCATTCTGAGTTACTGACAAAGGCAGCTTTTTCCAGATGCTGGGGACAAAGGGATAAGACGGACTAAAGTGCATCCAGTCACCTGAGTCGACAGAAGAGGTTTTGCTCTTAAAGTGAAATGAGAATATCCATATGCCCCAGAGAACTTATGGAGAAGAATTTAATGATGTCAGTTTGTTTCCAGAGAATGTTTCTACTGTCACAGTCTTGTGACTTAACAGAATTAACTTGAGAATCTCAGCTACAAACGAAATTATTCTGTTGGCATATATATATATATATCAACAGAATATTTATATATGAATAATTTATATATATGGTTCTGATAACTGGAAAGAAGCTTTGAAATTTTCATAAGAAGTAGAGAGATTTCAGTAGATTTTCGAGGTTTTGAAACTTGGCTAGTTTTGCAAGTAAGTTTATAGAGATATATTTTAGACGAGAATGTCAGAATCAGTTTTTGTTAATATAGAAATGGCCTTAAAATATTCATTGAACTAAATTGAAACTATTAACGTGTATAGATTTTAAAAATGTATTTCCGTGTGTGTGTGTTGTGTGTGCACAGGTGTACACAAGTGGGGAGGCTGAGGACAACTTAACAGAAGTCAGCTCTCACCTTACAGCATGTGGGTCTTGGCAACCAAACTCAGTTCTTTAGATCTGGTGGCAAGCGCCTTTATCGACTGAGCCATCTGTCTCACTGGCCCTGTGTAATTATCCTAAAGTAATTCCAGACGTTGGAAAACATTATGCACAAACTTGCTCATTTTCACTGCAGTGTAATTTAGTCATGAGGGTGGGCTCTAGGGAAATGATTCATCAAAATGGTGACCTGCTCCCTCCATCTTCCTCCTGGGTGGATGCTTTAAGCACTTAGGTGTCTCTGCTCTCCTCTTGGCTAGGAATTCCAGCTCCCATCCCCCCCAGATGTGTTTATTTATAGAGCATTCTGCCTGCATATGTCCCCACATGCCAGAAGAGGACACCAGGTCTCATGGATGGTTGTGAGCCACCGTGTGGGTGCCTGGGAATTGAACGCAGGACCTTTAGGAAGAACAGCCAGTGCTCTTAACCTCTGAGCCATCTCTTCAACCCCTTCCAGGTCTTCTCTTGATGGACGCTTGATGTTTGGTCTGTGCATCTCTGACTTAGACTCCATTCTCTCTGTGTGGATTTTCCGTCTGGATGCCATTTGCTTCATTTTGTTGACTCCCATTCCCTGCTTCTCCTGTCTGTCCTCTCTCTATGCCCCAATATCTTTGAATCTTACTTGTCCTTTAAAGCTCACTATCTTAGTCTTTTGGTGGCACATTTTGTCAAGTCCTGAGGACTTTGTGGGATTTTGTATCAAAAGCTCATTACTGGTAAAGAGCTTTGTGTAAATGAGTGAGTGGGGTGAGCAGGCGCTTTGGTCTGCACTGCTTCAGCACGTCAGGTGTAAACAGTCCAGCCTTATGTCGTGCATATCTGGTTGTCAGAAAACATTTGTTCACTTTTTACTTAACAGGAGATAATCAGAGTAAGTTCACCTGTGAATCAGAGAGGCTGCTCTGTGCCCTTGGCCATACATGCCAGCCACGGGATAATCTGGAACACCTGGAGTGACTCCTGTGTCACCAGCTGGCCAGTCAGAAAGCCCTGGATTCAAGTCCAGGGTCCTTACCTTACTAACTTTATAACTATGGGACTATGATGTCAGCCCCTTGTGACTCAATTTTCCAAGTGTAAATTATTACTGTGTAGAAAGATTTTGAGGCTGTCCTGAGCAAATTCTAGGACAGCCTGAACTACATAGCAGGACCCTGTTTTAAAAGCATTTTTATGGTCATTTCAAAGAGTATTTCAAAAAATCAGTTAGAGCCCTCTATGCTGGAACTTCCCTAGATTAGCAATATTTTCTCTTAGAGCACTGTGCTTCCACACAGCATGACTTGGTGGTAGAGCGTGAACATAGCGTGCTTGTGCTCCTGGGCCCAACCCCTGCCCCCAACAGACAATCTAACAGACATTGTTCAGTGCACGTCTGTACTCCCCCGTCCCCTGGGTTTGGTTTTGTTTGTTTGTTTTTTGAGACAGGATTTGAACCCAGGACAAGCTAGGCAAATACTACATCCCCATTTTGGTTTTGAGACACATCTGCTCCTGGACCACAAGGCACTTGAAACTCCTCCATAGCCGGGGCTGCCCCACACTTGTGACCCTCCTGGGTCAAGCCTCTGGCTGCTAGGACCCCCGGCTCGGACCATGCTTGCTCCATCTAGCTTCTGAAGATGTTCTGACGAAGTCTGGCCTGTTTTCCCCAGGTCTGTCTCATGTCTGCCATCTCTGGGCCTGAGAACAGAATGCCAAGGGTGACCGACTCTGGAGTGTTCACCCCCAAACAAACAGTTCTCTTTTTCTGTAAATCTGTATTTACATTGCAGATGATCTGTGCGACAAAAAAGAAGAATGAAGAATGCTGTAGCCTTAGGGAGTGGTTCTTTCTAATATGTTCTTTGAGAGTCTCATACATGTATATAATACGTCGTGATTTCTCCCACCCTCTCTCATCCCCTTCTTTCTCTGTCCATCTGGCCTCTTCCTTACTTATCTCTTTCCTGCATTCATGTCCTTTGATTTGTCTGAGTCTCTCAGGATTTGACAGGTGGGTCTGTGTGGCCCTGGAACTGGGAATATCCACTGGAGCCTGGCAGGGGTGCAGGGTGGGGGTAGGGGGTACGGATAGTGGTGGTGGGGGTGGGGGGCAATGGACTTTGGGTACACAACTGAAGACAGTGGCTCCTCCCTCTGAGTCTGTGAGTCAGCAGTAGCTCACCAGTGATGGGCAGGATCCACAAGCCCTGCCCTGGTCCTTTGACTGCTGAGAGCCTGTCCTGTGCAGGCCCAGTTATAAGGGAATAGGTTTACCTTCAACTTTGAGTTGTGTTGGGAACTGGTCGTCAAGGGTGCCTGCCTTATTTTTGTTTTGTTTGGCTTATTTTGGTTTCAGCTGATAGCCAGCTAAGAGATACTCAGCCTTGACCAAAGGTAGAGGAGAGATTTGATTGCCAGAGGAAAGATAGGAAAGGCCAGGTCATTATTTCAGTCTGATGCCAAGATAATTGAGTAACCTGACGCCAGGTTCCTGTAATTGGCCTAATCAGCTTGTAGACTTTTCTAGTGAGTTGGAGCAGTTGAAGTGACTGAGGGAAACACCTGACTGGTGTAACAGCTGCTGGGACTTGAGATCTGGCTTCGTCAGTCTCCGGGACCTCGGGAACTTGCTGTTGTGGAGGTAGTCCAGCTTGGGAAAGTGATTGCTGGCAGTTGTCTGAGCTAGACCTCCAGTGTGGCAGATGCCCGTGCCGCTTGAGTGCAGCGGGTGTGAACAGGTGGGAGAGTGGCTGACTGAGGAGGAAGATGATAATGAGCTCTCGGATGACTGTAAGTGCTGAGGAGATATTTAACTATGAAAGTGACCAGGCATTATTGTATTCATTTTTTTAGCTAGTCTACAGCATAATGGAATTTATCATGAGGCGCGAGCGCACACACACACACACACACACACACACACACACGGCTTTCTACAGGGCATTTTTGATCTTAAAATAGAGAATAAAAATGGAAACTTTACATGGAGCAAGTAATTATTATTATTATTATTATTATTTTTGGTAAAGAGGCAGCTTTGTTTCTCTTTTAAAGCTTGTTATGTTGGCTTTGTCCTTTCTCCCTTGTTTCTTTTTTTCATTCTGAACTTTGACCTGTTGGCATCTCCTCTGTACCTGGCCATTCCAGAAGCTTTTCTTTTACCTTTCACTTTAATTATACAATTGGTCAAGTGCAAGTTTTAAGTTGATTTCAGAAATGAGTTTGCACTGAACAAAATTGGGGGTATGTGAAAAAGGCAAAATGTAGAAGGGTGTGTTGGTGTGGATTCTGCGTGTCGGCAGCTCCTTCCTGGAACATCGGTGAGCTGCTGTCTGTTTCCAACTGTGGCTGAGCAGTCTACGAGCTGGAGTAATGGTGAGGGAGTGTGAGCTGTTACTCTTAATATGCTACCATGCCGGCTTATAGAAACACCTGATAAGAACTATTGCTTTTACTTTAAGAATCTTTTTTAGGCAGCTTCATACAATGCATATCATTTTGTTTGTTTTTGAGGCTTTATCTGCACTGCAGCCCAGTTTGGTCTCAAATTTACAGTAGTCCTACTTGAGTGCTGGGATTCCAGGTGTGAGCCATCCCACCTGGCCAAGAGCCTAAAGAGAAGAAGTATGGCTGGCCACGGGAGGTCAAGGCAGGTAGATCTCTGCAAGCTCCCGGCCAGCCAGGGCTGGATAGTGAGACTGTGACTCAAGAAACCACAGACAAACAAGAACAGCAAATAATAGAACTATAAATAAAGAAGAAAAAGTGTGCAGTCAATAGTACAAAAGAAAAAAAAAAAGGAATGTATTAGATCTTGACATTTCAGTTTCAGGTGCTGCTGGAAGTTTCCTTTCTACTGAAGTGAAAAGCAGATGTTTTAGCTGGACACAGTGGCACATACCCATAATCCCAGCACTCAGGGAGGCAGAGGCAGGTGGATCTCTGTGAGTTCCAGGCCAGCCTGGTCTACAGAGCCAGTCTAGCCCAGCCAAGATTACACAGAGAAACCCTGCCTTGGGGTGGGAGTGGGGAAATCAAAATTAAAAAAAAAAAAAAAAAAAAAAAGAAAAACAAATGTTTTGACTTTCATTAAAAAAAAGCAAAGCAAAGCAGTCTAATTTTTAGCAAGATGTGGTGGCACATTTGCCATTCTTATACTTAGGAAGTGGAGGCAGGAATATGAGAGGTTCAAGGGTATCCTTGGAGACTTTAGGGCCAACCTGAGGGCTAGGTAGTGAGACCTTACCTCAAAACACAAAACATCTGGCTGGCAAGAGGCCTCAGTAGTTAGAATTAAATGCTTTCTCACAGGGACCAGAGTTTGGTAGCTAGAACCTACATTTCCTGACTCACGGCCGCCAGTAAATCCAGCTCTGGTGGTGTGTGTGTGTATGGGTGTGTATGGGTGTGTATGAGTCCTGCTGCCCTCTTCTGGCCTCTGTGGCACCTGCACACTGAAAGCATGCACTCACATAGACACACATACACATTTAGCAATTAGTCAATCAATCAATAAAAAAAAAAACAAAAACAAAGTACACCTGCCCACCCCCAATCCTCAGTAGCAATACCTTGTGTATAGTTTTAAAATAAAGTTTACTGTGCCTTTGGATGGGGTGCTGAATGGTGGAATATTATCTGAAACTGGGAGAAATTAATGAACTTTATATGCCAGTTGTAAGAGAGTAAGTTTTTGGCAGTTTTACAGAATAATGTAAGAAATATTTAAGATAGCATAATAGAAGTATGACACCATGCCATCCCTGCTTCATATATTTAAAAACTGCTTGTGCACTGCATTATTATGCTTAGATTACTTTTCACATTTTAGCTTATTGTTTTGATAGGGACTAGATACAGACTGGCAGAAGGTACTTCGGGAACACTGCACAGTCCTTGTCATTCTGTAGATACATCTGTATTTATTCTGTCAACGTTTTCTTAGGAAATTTGAGTTGGTGTGACAGTTGTGTTAGTTCTGCCGATTTGATGTTGATTTATTTATTTGAAATAGGTTCTTATTAGGTAGCTCAGTTTAAGCTTGAAGTATTAATCAATCTTCGCTCCACCTAGTTCTGGGATTTCAGGTATGTCCATCATTGCCTCTCTCACCCCACCCCACCCCTTTTTTTTGAGACAGGGTTTCTCTGTGTAGCCTTGGCTGTCCTGGACTCACTTTGTAGACCAGGCTGGCCTCAAACTCACAGAGATCTGCCTGCCTCTGCCTCCCACGCTGGGATTATGTGCAGCGTGCCCTGGCACCTCCCACCCTTTAAGAAGGGATTTTGCTATTTTGTTCATGTTGACCTTGAACTCTGAACTCTACAAGTCTTTCTACTTCAACCACCAGAGTAATGACCTACATCCTTAGCTGTTAACATGATATTGGTGCATCTGTGTCCCAAGTTCCAAATATAGTTCTTAAAAAAAAGTCTCTCTCTCTTTCTTCAGAATATGGTCCTTAGAATGCAATTAGCTCCTGAGTCTTCTGCGAATTGAAAATTTTAATGAGTAAAGGTGTTGTTGTTGTTCCCACTATTTTTTTTTTAAGTTTTGACACAGGTTTACAAATGTTTAGCCCTCCCTTTGGCCACCCAGAGCTTTAGAGCTGCAGGTGATTGCCTGCTGGCCTGGGCTGGCTGCTCATGCCCAGAACTTCTCAAGTCTGTCCAGCACCCAGACCAGCAGTGGTGGCTGGCCGCCCTCCCGCTCTTCAATTATTCCCAGGTTGTCGAGGAAGTTGACAGCACTTCTGATTACCTAAGTCGAACTCGTGAGCTCTTGACTTCTGTCTAGGTAGCTGAAGCTAACAAAAACTAAGATGCTGACTCTGTATATTTTAGCCTCTGTCTCCAAAGGAGACATTGTTCTTTTATTAAAAAAAAAAAAAAAAGATTATTTTTTAAGTGCATGAGCACATGTGTGCATATAAGTGCAGATACCCATGGGGCCGGAAGCTTGAGGCATTGGATTCCCCTGAAACTGGCATTACAGGCAGTTAGAGCTGCTTGATGTGGGTGTTGGGAACCCAACTCAGTTTCTGCTGAGATAGTGCCTGTCTTTATAGCACTTCAGAGATAAACTTATTTATTTTATTTTTTGGTTTTTTGAGACAGGGTTTCTCTGTGAAGCCTTGGCTGTCCTGGACTCTCTTTGTAGACCAGTCTGGCCTCAAACTCACAGATCTGTCTGCCTCTGGTTCCCAGAACTCTGGGATTAAAGGCATGCACCACCATGCCCAGCTAGAGATAATTTTATAATCAGGCAGGAAAAGTGTTCAGGTGAATAGTAATTCTTATATTTCTAAGTGCTTTTAAATCAGCTGAATAAAATAATGATGGGGTAAAGTATGTAAACTGCTGTAATTTCCCTGGTTTTTACCTGTATTTGTAGGGCAGTTGCTGACTCAGCCCTCATTTTTTGTTTGTTTTTTGAGACAGGGTTTTTCTGTGTAGCCTAGCCTGTCCAGGACTTGATTTGTAGACCACACTGGCCTTGAACTCACAGAGCTCCTCTTGTCTCTGCCTCTCTGAGTGCTGGGATTACAGGCGTGACCACTATGCCCAGACAGCCCCTCATTCTTTACACCTTTGCCTGGGAATAGATTTCTTTTTCTCGAGATGCGACAGCAAAAGGAAGTCGTGTGTCTATCCTTACCTTTGTATGTTTCTAGCCGAGTGCCAAGGCATATCTGAGCCATCGGAGACAGCATATTTGGAATGGTAGAGAGCACCCTTCCATTACCATCTTGTTTGTTTTCTAACAAACCTGGTGCGTGGTAGGCAAGCACTTTACCCCTGAGCTACACTCCCACCCCCCACCCCTTTTTTTAGAGGTTTTTCGCAGCCTGGCCTTGAACCACCTTGTCTTTTCTCACCTCTCGTGCCTCGGATTATAGGTGTGTGCCATCTTACCCTGTGCCAAAGGTACCTTCTATCATATAGTAATTGGCAGCGGGAGACTGGACATTATTTTTATAAGTTATTTAAAATTGTAGATCATTACAGGATATTTGATCCCATTGTGAACCCCAGATTTGGGAACTGCAAAACCCTGTTTCTTTGGCATGGTTGAGCCCTATCACACACCTTTAATCCAAGAATTTTCTGTTTATTATAAACTGGTGATCATGGTGTGGTTCACCCAGCCCTAGCACACCTTTAGTACAAGAGCTTTCTGTGTGCCATATTTAATAACGTCAACCCTAGGTCAAGGGACAGAGCAAGAAACAAGCTGACAAGGATTAAAGAATAAGGAGGGACTTTGAGTTGAGGGGTATTTAAGACAGGGTGGAGAAGAAGAAAGGGTATTAGCTCAACTCTGGCTTTAGCTTAGGCTTTAGCTCCTCAGCTCCATGGAGTTTTGGGCTTTGGGCTGTCAGCTGAACTAGTGAGACTTTTTTTTTTTTTTTTCCATCTAGACCTGAGATGAGAAGGAAGGTCAGCTGGATACTTTTTGCCTCTCTGCGCTAGCAGGTTTTCACACCAGCATTTGGCTCCTGAGTATTGGTAAACTAGAATGTTGGGATTTTCCTTCATTTAAGCAGTGATATATGGGGCCTGTCTGTGGTGGTATGCACCTGTAATCCCAGCACATAGGAGACAGAGGCAGGAAGATTGCTGTGAGTTTGAGGCCAACCTGGTTTAGATGAAGCCAGGGCTGCATAATGAGATACTGTCTGGAAAAAAAAATGAAATAAAAATGATAAACTGTAAATGTAATGGGATTTTCACTGTCAGCTTGATTGGATATATAGTCACCATGGAAACACATCTCTGGGCATGCCTGTGAAGCTATTTCCAGAAATGTTTAACTGAATAGGGGAGGTAAACCCGACATATGGGCAGTTTCCTGGAGGTCAAATTGAATAAAAAAGGAATCGGGTTGAGCAGCAGCTATTCTGCTTCCTCTTGACTGTGGACCGGCCATGACCAGGCATGTCCTCTCTGCAATGCCTTCCCCTACTGTGAGCCAGTAAGCCACCAAGTCACAATGCTGAGAAAGTGGCTGCTTTGGAGGGGCCACTAACTGTCTGGTCATCTTAATGCTTGCTGTGCTCTCCTCTCTGAGCCCTTAGCTCTGTATTAGCCTGGGAGGTTTTCTTGACCTGGCATACTTTCAGTGCAGTCTTTTGAATGAGGCAGAAGTTCTGGGTGTTAGGGACAGTATGGTAGAAGTGGAGACATTGTAAAGGAGATTGGATTGGATTGCTTACCTAGCATGGGTGTGTTCAGTTCACATACACACACACACACACATGTACTCAGTGTAGAGCAGAATTTGGTTCATCTAGGTAACCTAGAAAAACGTTGTAGGGAGTCCAGGAGATAAGAATGATGAAATTGGGTGGAGAGATGGCTCAGAGGTTAAGAGCACTACTGCTCTTCCAGAGGTCCTGAGTTCAATCTCCAGCAACCATATGGTAGCTCATGAGGTCTGGTGCCCTCTTCTGTTCTGCAGGCATACATGCAGACAGAACACTGTAGACTAAATAAATAAATAAATAAATAAATAAATCTTAAAAAAAGAATTATGAAGTCAAAGGGTTAAAAATGAGAAATGGGCTAGGCTTGGTGGTGTACACTTAATCCCAGCATGAATCCCAGGCTGATGTCTATATTAGGATAGCCTGGTCTACATAGTTCCTGGCCAGCCTGGGCTATACAGTAAAATTTTGTCTTGGAGAGAGGGGAGGGAAAGAAGGAGGGGCAGAGAGAAAGAAGAAAGGAGAGAGGGAGGGAGAGATTGATAAGAATTTATATTTAATTTGATTTGGGTCTTTAGAGGAAAATTGAACAGCCATTCTGCTGTTTGGGTGTTACATAAAGCAAATTAAACAGCCAGTCCTTGTCCTCAGAACCTGCTACACAGGTAAGTACTTAATGGATATTACTAAAGGAGTTAAGATTTATCAGGCAAGTTTAGTTTGGCTTGACCCTTCTGAAAGCTGACTCGGGAAAGAGAACGTGGAGGGGACAGAATGCATGCCTGCAGAGTGGCAGAATCAAGGGTTCATGAAGTTCAGGCCAGAACTGGTGGTCCAGGCACCAAACACACTTATCTTACCGTTTAAAAAGAAACATTTTTAGCATTAATGCTGAAATCCTCATGACACAAATTGCTTTCATGCGGAATGCCTGATGTTGGTTTCTTTCTGTTGAGTCTGTTACTGGACACAACTCCTCACTGTAAGCTGTAGCAAACCTTTTAGGGAGCATGGAATGAATTTCTCAATAAACCTAAATGTGTAATATTTTTAACTTTAAAAAACTTTTATTTGGCTGAAGAGATGGCTCAGCGCTTAAGAACAGTATCTGCTCTTCCAGAGGTCCTGAGTTCAATTTCCAGCAACCACATGGTGGCTCACAACCATCTCAATACTCTGCTGCCTCTTCACACACAAATGGAGCACTCATGTACATAAAATAAATAAACAAAACTTTAAAAAACTTTTATTTATTGGTTATTATTATGTGAGTATAGATCAGAGGACAATTTTGTGGAGTTGATTCTCTTCTTCAACATTTCCATGGGTTCCAGGGATTGATCTGAGAGACTTCAGGGCCAGGCTACCATCGTCTTTATCTGCCAGGCCCTCTGACTGGCCCCAGGAAGTGCCTTTATTATTTTTAAAAAATGATTCATTTATTTATTTTTATGTACACTATTTGCATGTATACCTGCATGCCAGAAGAGGGCATCAGATTTCATTACAGATGGTTGTGAGCTATCATGTGGTTTCTGGGAATTAAACTCAGGATCTCTGGAAGAGCAGGCAGTGCTCTTAACCACTAAGCCATTAAGCCATTTCTCCAACTTTTTTTTTTTTTCATTAAGTTTTATGTACATTGGTGCTTTGTCTGCATGCATGTCTGTGTGGGGGTGTTGGGTCCTCTGGACCTGGCGTCACAGACAGTCATGAGCTGCCTCGTGGGTGCTGGAAAAATAGCTAGTGCTCCTAACTGTTGAGCCTTTTCTCCCAGCCCTCCTAGGAAGTGCTTTTACACTTGATCTTAGCCAAAAGGCAGAGAAGCAAGAGGAAGTGCTTTTAATTGATAAAATTTCAAAAGAAAATTTCTGGGTTTTGAGATTCAGATCTTTGGGAACTGTTGTTTTCAAGCTCCTGACCGCTGATTGGAACCATTGGTTGCTCAGTATGTCAGAGAAACTCCTAGAAAGACGGTAGACAGTTGGGTAGATCAATCCCGGTATGTGTGGCCGCTGCTTGTTCATCAGCCAAAATGAACCATATGGCTAGACCTGCTGCCATCGGAGATGAAGATGTGTCATCCTTGTTAGAGTTCAGGAAACCATGGTAACAGGTAGAGATCACTGTCCTCTCGAGGAAGGGAGTGATGTCTGGGACTAATGTCTACCCCAGCACCACTCATTAGCGCTCCCCTTAAAGATAGTTTCAGCGTTATTATGAGTGCTATATAAACATGTCCATACATACATGGACGCTGTGTGTGGGTCCAGTGCCTGAGGGTCAGAAGAGGGTGTTAGACCACCTGGGACTAGAGTTTCAGGTGCTGGTGAGCAGCCATGTTGGAGCTGGAATTGAACCTGGGCTCCCTGCCAGAGCAACAGGTGTTATTAACCAGTGTTATTAGCCAAGTTTCTAGACGTGTACATAATTCAAAGAACAGCAGTGAATGCTTGCACAGGCCGTGAACAGCGAGCGCCCTTGAGGGCCGAATGCCCATTCCTCTAACAAACCAAACCTAAACTCAACTCAACTCAACTCAACTCAACTCAACACCATTTTCTTGCAACTTTTGTTGAATCCTCTCGTGGGTCCATCCCATTATATTCCATTCTCTCTCTTTCTTCCTCTCTTCTCTCTCTCCTCTCTGTCTTTCTGCTCTCTCTCTCCTCTCTCTCTCTCTCTCTCTGTCTGTCTTCTTGTATGAAGCACAAGGGTTTCTTCAGGGAATATGCTTTGTTTTGTTTTGAGACAGGGTTTCTCTGTGTAACAGAACCTGCCTCTGCCTCCCAAGTGCTGGGATTAAAAGCTTGCACCTCCAGGCCTGACTTGGGGTGCAATTCTTTCATTGTAGGGTGTGGTGGTTTGAACAGGTTTGGGTCCCGTAGACTCACATGTTTGAGTTCTTGGGGAGTGGTGCAATTAGGAGGTGTGGCCCTGCTGGAGTAGGTGTGGCCTTGTTAGAAGAAGTGTGTCACTGTGGGCGTGGCTTTGAGGTCTCCTTTGCCCAGGCCCCACCTCTGCCCAGTGTAGCACAGTCTCTCTTGGCTGCCTTGGGATCAGAAAATAGAACTATTGGTTCCTCCAACACCATGTCTGCCTGCACGTTGCCATGCTTCCTGCTGTGATGATAATAGACTAAACCTCTGAAAATATAAACCAGCCCCAATTAAATGTTTTTCTTTCTAAGAGTTGCCTTGATCTCTTCACAGCAATAGAAACCGTAACTAAGACAGAGGGTGTATGCGGCTTCCCTTTAGATCATGCCAGCTTGTTTTCCACTATCGTCACCATTCCTCCTTCGACTAGTAGCGTGTGCAGTGTGTATTCACACCGTTTACATGCTGATTCACATCTGGTCTCATGAGGATAGATCACATTATTGAATGTATTGGAAAGTGCTTCTCGCACTTGATTGTGTATGCAAATTACCAGGGGTATTCTCCTCCTCTTTCTCCTCTCCTTTTCTTCCTCCTCTTCTTCCTTTTCTTTCTTTTGGTTTTGTCTGAAAGAGTGTCTTGGGCTGGAGAGATGTCTCAGTGGTTAAGGGCACTGGCTGCTCTTCCAGAGGACCCAGGTTCAATTCCCAGCACCCACATGGCAGCTCACAACTGTCTGTGACTCCAGTTTCCAGGGGATCCAACTCCCTCTCACCGACATACGTGCAGACAAAACACCAATGCACATTAAAAAGTGAAACTAAGTAAAAGAGGTCTCACTGTGTAGCCTAGGCAATCCTCAGCAGCCCTCCCACCTCACCTCCTTACTGCTGTCATCACAGGGGATATCACCACATCCTGCAAATGCAATACTTGATTTCACAACTGTATCTTCAGAGGCAGTCAAGACCCCCCATGGACTTCAGTTACGTGAAGTATACAGAAATAAAAACACTTTCACCCAAGATAGATTATAAACATTTCTATTTTTTTGTTTTGGTTTTGATGCAGGTTTTCACTGTGTAGTTCGAGCTGGCTTGGAACTCTCACTTTGTAGACCAGGCTGGCTTCAAACTCAATAGAGATCCTCCTTTCTATACCTTCTGAGTGCTGGCATTAAAGGCGTATGGCACCATGCCGCACTGTATGTATATATATATATAAATATATATATACACACGTGTGTGTGTGTGTGTGTATGTATGTGTAAAGACCACTTATATGTCACAAAGCAGACTGCATCCAACTTAGATTACAGTATCGCTTTCTTCCTGTATGAAAACCAGTATAAATGGGCCTGGAGAGGTGGCTCAGAGCTTAAGAGCACTGTCTGCTCTTCCAGAAGTCCTGAGTTCAATTCCCAGCAACCACATAGTGGCTCATAGGTCTAGTGCCCTCTTCTGGCGTGTAGGTGTACAAGCAGACAGAACATTGTAAACATAATAATAAATGAACAAATCTTTTTAAAAATCAGTATAAGCATACTTAATCTAAGTTTTATGTTTTATTTTTGTTGTTTTGCAGATTGAGTCCCTCTCTGGAACTTCTGAATGTTTTTTACTAGTGGAAGCATTCTCTACAAGCAAAGTCAATGGCTTAATTTGAGCAAGTGTTGGTGTGGCTCTGATTCTGCCGTGCTTCTGGAAGCTCCGAGTCTGAAGGAAACGAGGCTTTTTGTGATGACAATATGACTCACAGTAAAGGAAGATCTGCCACTTACCAGACAAGTGGCAGTCCACACAGCACAGGAGGTTTTGTAGACTGGACTTTACATTTAAATACAGTTCAATCCGACAAGTTTTTGAACTTACTTTTAAGCATGGTGCCAGTCATTTACCAGAAGACCCAGGAGGACAGGCATAAAAAAGCAAACAGCATTTGGCAGGATGGATTGTCAGGTGCAGCACAGACCTTCAGCAAGAGATCAGAGCCACATCTGGACTACCACGAGTTCTCGGAGCAGGCCTTCCACAGCAGCAGTGGCCTTGCTCCCACCAGCTGCAGCCCCAAGTATGACGACTACGCTGGCTATAACTACTGCGACGGGAGGGAGGCTTCCGAAACCACTGCCATGCTGCGGGACGAAGATCTGTCCAGTGAGGGCGATGATGTTATTGTGGAAACAAACCAGAAGCTCCCGAAGGAGTCCAGCGGTGTCATGGCTCTGCAGATACTCGTGCCATTCCTGCTGGCTGGTTTTGGAACAGTTTCTGCCGGCATGGTTTTGGACATAGTACAGGTGAGTTTTCATCTTTAGTTTCACTGCATGTGTAATCGTGTGTGTGTGTGTGTGTGTGTGTGTGTGTGTGTGTGTGTGTGTATGTGTGTATCAACCTTGAGTAGCTTCTTTAGTTTCTTTTCTTTTTAATTTTTTTTTTTTTTTTCTGAAAAGCCCTAGTTGTCCTGAACTGTGTTTGTAGACCAGGCTGGCCTCAAACTCCGAGATCCCCCTGCCTCTGCCTCCCAAGTGCTGGGATTAAAGGTATGCACCACCATGCCCAGCCGCTTTCCATGTATATTCCATATATATATACATATATATATATATATATATATATATTTATGAGGCAGGGTCTCCTCTTCTATCTGAAACATTTGAGCTATTGAAGTTCTAGGGGTCTGGACTGCCTCTGCCTTCTCAGCATTGAGATTTGGCATGTGTCATCATACTTGGCTTTCTGTTTTTTTTTTTTTGTTGTTGTTGTTGTTGTTGTTTTTTTAATTATTTAACTAATTTGAGACAGGGTCTTTCCATACCGCTCTGACTATCCTGGAACTCACTATGTGTGGACCAGGATGGCCTTGAACTCATAGAGATCAATCGCTTCTGACTATGCCTCACAAGTGCTGTATTTAAAGGCTATCTATCACTCCCTAAGGCTTCTCCCTCCCTCCCTCCCTCTCTCTCTCTCTCTCTCTCTCTCTCTCTCTCTCTCTCTCTTTCTCTCTCTCATAGATTCTGGGGCTGAAGAGAGGTTAAGAGAACTGTCTGCTCTTCCAGAGGTCCTGAGTTCAATTCCACATGGTGGCTCACAGCCATTTATACTGAGATCTGATGCCCTCTTTTGGCCTGCAGGTGAACATGCAGATAGAACACTCATATACACAAAATAAATAAATCTTAAAAAAAAATAGGTTCTGAGGATTGAATAGGTCCTTGTGCTTTTTTGACGGATCCCTCACCCCATCCTCTTCCCTTGTCTTCTCTTCTTTCTCTTTTTCTTTTTTCCTTGTCCCTCCGCCCTTTCAATAGGGTTTAACTGCCTAGCTTTGACTGGTTTAGGTCTAATCTATTTGGTGTTCTGTAAGCGTCTTGTATGTTTATAGGCATTTCTTTCTATTTAGGTTGGGGAATTTTTCTACTATGATTTTGTTGAAAATATTTTCTGGGCTTTGGAGCTGGGAGTCTTCTTCAATTTCTGTCATTCATAGGTTTGTCTTTTCATGGTGTCCCAGATTTCTTGGATGCTTTGTGTCAGGAACAAAAAGTTTTAAAACTTTTTTTCTGAAAAAGATTTAACATTTTCTTTAACTGATGTATTGGTTTCTTTAATCGTATCTTTTACAACTGAGATTCTTTCTTCCATCTCTTGTACTCTGTTGGTGATGCTTGTGTCTGTAGCTCCTGTTCTGTTCTCTAGGTTTTTCATCTCCAGGATTATCTCTTCTATGTCAGAGAGGTCCTCAGTTCCTGAGCCACACCTCCTCCTCTTAGTGATTAAGAAGTTTTATTCGTGTTTGGTTTTGGTTTTTTGAGACAGGGTTTTTCTGTGTAGCCCATGTCTGTCCTGGAACTTACTCTGTAGACCAGGCTGGCCTCAAACTCAAAGAGATCCACCTGCCTCTGCCTCCCAAGTGTTGGGATTAAAGGTGTGTGTCACCATGCCCAGTTTGAAAACATTTAAAAAAATATTTGTGCTTCTTATGTGGGTATTTTCACACAGAGCTTCTGTGGAGGCCAGAGACAAGTCACAGGAGTTAGTTTTCCCCTTCTCTGTGGGTTCCCAGGGTAGAACTTAGGTGGTCTGGCTTGTCATCAAATGCCTTGACCCAGCCAGCCTGGTCTTTCTCCACATCCCTAGTTGCCTTGAAGCCCAGATGGATTTCCCACCAGGACCCTGAAGAAGGAGGCTCTGCTCTCTGAGCCCCTTCAGGCCTCAGTTCTTGCTTTATTCAGAGCAGCCTCCAGAGAGTCTTTAGAGGCAAATGGAAAGGGTCTTGTTCTCCTTCGTGGATTTTAGTTCTGCTTTTCTCACCTGTCCTGTTATCAGTGATGAAGACTTGTTTTTGCTGGCATGAGTGATATGTCAGTTGCTAAAGTCTCCTACTGGGACAGTCCTATCTTTAATTACATTCGTAAAATATCTTTCTGTGTTATTAGATATTTATATGAACATTTCAGTTCAGAAAGCAATTTTGTATTTGTATGAGGACCATTCATCACTATTTCATTTCATAGATGGAGACATCTGAGAGCTCTCTCCTCCAGGACCACAGAGCTAGCTGTGACAGGTCCATTCCTGGAGGCACAAATTCACTTCATCAGGGCATGGTGGTGGCACATGCCTGTAATCCAAGCACCTGGGGAAGCTAAGAGGGGCATTGAAAGTTTGAGGTACACCTGTTCTAGTGTATAGGGAGTTTAAGAATACCCTGAGTTCCAGAGTGATACCCCGTCTTAAGAGAATTATTTTCAGGTTCGTGGTAGTTTTGTGATCCTGTGGTATGCCACCTTTTAGCTTCATACCTTAAAATGGCCAGCAAAACATAGGACTGCAAATTACTTCATATGTAACTCTGAACTTCTTTCTCTTCATTTCTTTCTTTCTTTGACCTTGGGAATGTCATTGTATTTATTTAAATATTTTTTTTCTTTAAGAGTTGTTTGTTTTTATTTTATGTGCATTGGTGTTTTACTGCATGTATGATTGAAGGTGCCAGACAGTTGTGAGTTGCCATGTGGTTGCTGGGAATTGAACCCAGGTCCTCTGGAAGAGCAGCCAGTGCTCCTAACCGCTGAGCCATCTCTCCAGCTGCCCCTCTTTCAATCTCTATCTCCTCATCTGTAAACACAATAACAACAGTGTGATTTTCCTGTGAGATTTGTAATTAGTGCAGGATCCCAGACTCCATTCCAGATGACGAAGTCCCACAGCCTGAGCTCATAACCCTTAGGCACATGGACTCTGGCATCATGAGATGAGGAAGTAACTGAGCATGGTGCCTGGCATCACGCATCTGGGATGCAGAGGCACAAGGATCACAAGTTTAAGGCTGGTCTAGGCTACAGTAGTGAGTTAATGGCTCGAACTGTCTTAAAAACTCTAGGGCTTGTGTGTAGCTCAGTGGTTCGCTGAGCATGTGGTAGGCTGTGGTGTTCATCTTAAGCACAAAAAAAGAAGTATGACAGAGTAAATCTCAGGAGTGTCTGGATCAGTTGTAGTTATTAGTGTTAGTTGTAGAGTGGGCTGGAGGGATGTCAGATGTTGAACCATTACTAATCAAGTGTCTAAAAGGCTCAGATCCTAATCTAGGAGGATTCGGTAAGACCACACTTCCACTGAGTACATAATGTGTGCTGTCCTTTAAAACAGCCCAGTATAGTGTTGCAAGCCTTTAATCTCACACCCAGGAGCCAGAGGCAGGCAGGTCTCCGATCTTCAGAATGAGTTTCAGGCCAGATAGGGCCACGTGGTAAGACACTCTCTCAATAGCAGTAACTACAACAAAGGAGAAGCCAGGTTGGAAATAAACCCCTCTGGTCTTTAGAGATGTCCTTGTTCTAAAGGAAACTTGTTTGTTTTCTTTCACAGCACTGGGAGGTATTCAAAAATGTGACGGAAGTTTTCATTTTAGTCCCCGCCCTTCTTGGTCTCAAAGGGAACTTGGAAATGACGCTGGCTTCTCGATTATCCACTGCAGTAAGTGTTTTTTTTTTCCTGCTTCCTATTCTGTGTACCACTTATTTCTCTCTACCTAAAAGACTCTGTGATGAGAAGTCTTCTATAAGTTTCCTGACCTCAGAGTTATACTAAATAGTTTTGACTGACATAGGGCCCTGAAAGTTCTCTCACCTGAGAATTTAGACCTGCTTTCTCTTATCACCAGAAGTAGCAATATGTTTGCCTCCTTCAGTGCCAGGCCACACTCATGGATCCAGTTTTATATACTTTATTGGCTGTAAGCTTTTTTTTTTTTTTTTTTTTTCAGACAGGGTCTCAAATTTGCTTTGTAGACTAGGCTGCCTCCTGCCTCTGCCTCCCAAGTGCTGGGATGAAAGGCGTGTGCCACCAAGCACATGGCTGCATTTTTTTTTAATTATGTAATCCCACAGTTTGATTTATAACCCATTATTGGATTTCACTCTGGAATGGTCTATTATTATAAAAAATACTATGATAGTAGCTGGAGAGATTTGACTCAGAGGTTAAGAGCACTTACTTACATGGGATCAGGTTTCAGTTCTTAACACATGGCAGTTCACAGCTATCTAAACTCCAGTCCCAGGAGACCTGATGTCCTCTTTTGGCCTGCAAGCACAAAGCATGTGATATGCATGCATGCATGTATACATACATACATATATACATATATGTAGATGGTGGTGGAGGTGGGGATAAGATGTCACTCTGTAGTCATGGCTGGCCTGGAACTCCTTAAGTAGCTCAAACTGGTTTGAAACTCCCAAAGATCCTCCTTCCTCTGCCTCCCAAGTGCTGGGATTGGAGGTGTGAACCATCATGCCTGGCATGACAGTGTAAGTGAATGACAGTGCATAGAGTGGACATAAATCTGAAGTAAACACAAGGTAGAACAGAGCAGTTATCAGATACTGACTTACTGATTTGTCCAGGGGTTTACTGAAATCACACCTTACACCACGTGTTTGCCAAGCATGGTTTCACCTGTTACCTGAAGTGGAATGACCTGGGGAAATACCTGAAATGAGTCATTTCCCTTAACAAGCTGCTGTTTCCATGCATGCTCCTATAAAATCTTGTCTGCCATGCCATGCATGCTCCTATAAAATCTTGTCTGCCATGCTTAGATAGGTTTTCTTTAACAGCTGGGCTTGGGGCAAGAAAACAATGATGACTTATAAGATACATGTTTACATAGTTTAAGGTTATAAATAGACTTGGAAACTTAAAACAAAATTCTCATGAGATCTGAAAGTCCAGCCGGGCATGGTGGGACATGCCTGTAATCCCAGCACTTGGAAGACAGAGGCGGGAAGATCACTGTGAGTTCGAGGCCAGCCTGGTCCAGAAAGCAAGTCCAGGACAGCCAAGGCTACATAGAAAAACCCTGTAAACCAAACTAGATAAAAAAATTAAAATATGAAACTCCAAGCCAGGCATGGTGGCACACACCTTTAATCCCAGCACTTGGAAGGCAGAAGTAGGTGGAGCTCTGAGTTTGAGGCCAGCCTGGTCTACAAAATGAGGTACAGGACAGCCAGGGCTACACAGAAAAACTCTCTTGAAAACAACAAATAAAAAAAAAAAGCAGGTTTATATTTTCAAACCCAGTGTTTAAGAATACATTCTTCATGAACTGATTGGCCTGCTCTTTGATCACCTCCCTCTGAAGGAGGAGCAGCCTTACCAGGCCACAGAGGAAGACAGTGCAGCCACTCCTGATGAGACCTATAGACTAGGATCAGAAGGAAGGAGAGGAGGACCTCCCCTATCAGTGGATTGGGGGAGGGAGGGTGGGACTGGGAGGGGAGGAGGGAAGAGTTTACAGGGAGATACAAAGTGAATAAAGTGTAATTAATAAAAATTAAAATAAAAATATTTTAAAAAATACATTTTTCTCAAGTGATAAAATAAATGCATTTATAACTCCTTAAAAAAATAAGGTATAAGGGCTGAAAAGATAGCCCAGTGGGCAAAATGCCTGACTTGCAAGTGTGAGGACCTGTGTTGTTGTTGTTGTTTAGATTTTTTAAAGCCAGGTGTGGTAGTACATGTCTGTAACCCAGCCCTGGGGAGGCAGAGACAGGAGACACCCTGAGTCTGTGGCCAGCCAGGGTGGCCTCTTTGGTCAGTTGCAGACCCGTGAGACACCTTATCTAAACAACAAAGTGATGACACCTGGAGAATGACAGCTGGGCTGTGCCCTAGCCTCTATTCACATGTGCATACACCACACCATACACACACCACACACCACACGTACCATTCACACACACCATAATACACACACACCATACACATACACCATACACACCACACTTACCATACACACACCATAATGTACACACACACCATATACAGACACTATACCATGTACACACAACACATACACCCCGCATGTACCACGTGCACACATATATCACATACACACCACACACACCACACACATATACCTCACACACTACACATACACCACACACATGCCATTAAAAATCTAATAATGAAACTGATAACTGTTTGAAATTTGAATTTCCTGCTTATCCATTATTTCAGTACCTTGTTATTTGATCATGACATTTACTGAAATTCTGGATTTGGATTTCAGTCCTTGATCATTTGGCATCCAGATGGAGTGTGTGCTGGGCATTCCCCCCCCCCTCCTTTGCCTGTAAGAAGGAAAAACAAGCATCTGTGGCTTTACCGTGGGTTAAGAATCAGTGCAAGAACATGAGTCAGTAAGGTGTCTTCCAGGAGAAACTGAGGCAGAGGTCTTCAGAAACCATAGTGGAAACATTTGGGGAGGAAGACCGTTATGGGAAGGGAATGAAAATGTGGTTTCTGCTTCAGCAGCTGCAGAGTGGACTTTGTCCTGATAAATGCAGTTAAGCAATGTGATAACCTTGCCAGGAATAGTGAAGTTTTGGCTCAGTCACCTCAAAGAACATTCTAAAAGCATTTGTTATTCTTGAACCTTGGCCAGCATTTGTTTAGACTCATAATAGATTAACTATGCCACTCAGTTTCAAAATAGGTCAGGCTGTAGGGAATCCAGTTAAAAAAGAATACATTTTAAATAAGATTTTCTGTCTTTAATCCACATGTGTGTGTTCGGTTCTTTTTTGAGACAGGATCCCTCTGTGTAGCCTTGGCTGTCCTGGGCTCACTTTGTAGAGCCAGCTGGCCTTGAACTCACAGAGATCCACCTGCCTCCGCCTCCCTGAGTGCAGTGATAGCAAGTTTACACCGCTGAGCCTGGCTTAGTCCGCATGTTAACGTTAAGTCTCATAATGGTGAATCTAACCTTTTGGGGGATGGCTGTCAGGACAGTGTGCTGGCTAGTTTTATGTGAGCTTTTCACATGCTAGAGTTATCTGAAAGGAGGGAATCTCAACTGAGAAATGCTTCCAAAGATCCAGTTATAGGGCAGTTTTCTTAATTATTGATTCGGGCCCAGCCTATTGTGGGTAGTGTCATCCCTGGCCTGGTGGTCCTGGGTTCTATAAGAAAGCAGGCTGAGCAAGCCATGCAGAACAAGCCAATAAGCAGTACTGGTCCATGGCCTCTGCATCAGCAGGCCTTCAAGTTCTTGCCCTGTTTGCGTTCCTGGCCTGACTTTGATAAACAGTGATATGGAAGTGCAAGCCAAATAAACCCTTCTCCAAGTTGCTTTGGTCATGGTGTTTCATCACAGCAATAGTGGCTAACTAAGACAGACAGGGTGTCAAGTAAGTGAGGATTTGAGCTAGGGAACATCCTAGACAATGCAAAGGGCCAGAGGCTAGATTGCTGTTGATCTGACGGGGGGGGGGGGAGATTTCTTCCTTATAGAATGTGTGTGGATGGGAGCATGCCGTGTGTGTGCATGTGCTCCTGGAAGCCAGAAGAGTATGTCTTACTTGCCTGATGTGGGTGCTGGGCCTGAACTCCAGTTCTCTGTGTTGGATTTTTGCAACAGGGTTTCTCTGTCCTGTAACTATCAATAAACCAGGCATTCCTTGGACTCAGAGGAATGTTTTTGCTTCTCAAAAGTTGGGATTAAAGGTGTGTGCCACCACCACCTGCCCGGCTAAGATGGGTGTTTCTTAAAGTGTGGTCTTTTAGTGTCAGTACCAACAGCCTGTTAGAAATGTAATTTTTTGGAACATTCCAAAAGTACTGAACCAATATGCAGTTAGTAATCTGTTTTTAAAATAAACTGTCTTGGGACTGGAGAGATGGCTCAGTGGTTTCCAGTGCTTACTGCTCTTGCAGAGGACCCGAGTTAGGTTCCCAGTACCCACATGGTAGTTTAACAACTGTAACTCCAGTTTCAGGGGACTGTGACACCCTCTTCTGGTTTCTTTGAGCACTGCATCCATGTGGAGAACATGCGTACATGGAACAAAACACTCAAATACATAAAATAAGATAAATTAAAAAAATAAATAAGCTCTCCAAAGGTTTGGACAGTGTACAGTAAGGTTTGAGAGGCCTTAGGGTTGGGGCCAGGTGCGAGAAGGGAAATCCCAGAAGACAAAGGCGGTCAGATAGCCAGGAGCCAGCTGACAGAAGGCCTTGTAGCCTGTTGTAGGGCCTTTGGCTGCTTGTGCGTTGGGGCCCATGGAAGGTTTTGACAGAGGAGAGGTGTGAGCCAGTAGACATCTTTAACGGATTGTTGGGCTGTTGAGTTGAAATGTGGGTGTTGGTGGCCAAAGGGCTAATGCCAAGTGAACAGTCTGTTGCTTTGATTTAAGCTAAAATGGTGTTGACTTGGATTGTGGTGGCAATAGTAGATGTGGTGAAGTCATTGGGCTCTAAAACCAGTTGTTTGGGAATGACGAAACTGGGTGATGGAGGTATAGAGATTGGAGAGTAGTCTCCTTAAAGGTTGGAGCTAAATACTCTTTACTGTGTAAGGTACAAACATGAGTAGATGGAAAAGTAGTAACCGTGGCACTGATCTGTGATGCATCATCACTACCCAGAGAGGCAGACCTCAGGTGTGTGAGGCTGAGTGTGCACATCCTGAGATTGGGCTAGTAATATAGCAACAAGTGACTGGCTTCTTAGGAACAACCCTGGAATCTCAGCTCTTCCGGACTCTCTACCCATACTCTCCACTCTCTGTCCTGTTGTCTTACATCATTGCTTTCCTCCTACTTGTTTTCATTTCTTTTTGTTTGTTCTTATTATTTCCACCTTTCTTCTTGTTCTTATACCCCTCCCATGTCTGCCCCATCCATGCTGGCTCCTAAATTCATGGCTTCTTCTTTATCCTCTGTTGTTACATATACATATAAACAAATACAGAATACAACTTACTGCATCCTTTCAGTGTTGCCTGGATGTGCATGTTTCTAGGGCTGACCACTTGTGTAATAGGCTATTATGTTGTGGATTTTTTTCCCCTGGCCCCAAGCTCCTGGAATAATGACTTGTGAGGCTCAAACAGTATACTATAAATACCTTGGCCATATAGCTAGGCTCTTCTGACTAGCTCATAACTTAAAATAGCCCACTTTACTATTCTGCCATGTGGTTGGCTACCTCTGTTCAGGTACCATGCATCCATCTTCCTCACATCTTGTAGGTTGAATCTCCTGCACCTGGATCTATCCCAGAATCCTTTCTGCCTCCCAGATGTTCCACTTCCTATTTCCTGCCTATACTATAGGCCATCCGATTTTTTTTTTAATTGACAGGTGTTACATTCATACAACACACAAGATACTCTCTCAACACACTTGGTATTGAATAACTAATGGAGACTATTTTTTCCTATCTCTGTTATCACTTGTGTGACATTCTCCACCTAGCAGTGGGGTCCCATGAGATATATACTGGGATGGCAACTGGTGTTAGAATTTTTCAGGCCTTGCTTAGGCAGCTGTGTTGTTGAGATTTCCCTGTCGTGGCTAGAGCGCACAGTGTCACAGCAGACGCTTTGGTCCTCTGGTTCTTGTAATCTTTTCACTTTCTCTTCTTTTACATTCCTGAGCCTTTAGGGAAAAGAGTTATATTGTAGATGGCTATCCCATGGCCAGTTGTTCTCTGCATTTTGAAAAGTTGTAGTTTTCTGTAATGTTCTTTACTGCAAAAGAATCTTTTTGTTTTATATGTATGTGTGTTTTGTCTGTATGTGTGCCTGTATGAGTGTGTGTGGTATAGGGCAGAAGCCAGAGGAGGGCATGGGATCCCCTGGAACTGGAGATAGAGACAGTTGTGAGCTGCCATGTAGGGGCTGGGAACTGAACCCTTGTCCTCCTGAAGAGCAACCAGTGCTCTTAACCACGGATTCCTCTCTCCATCCCAGGATAAAAGTGTGTTCTTTGATGAGGGCTGAGGTCTGTACTCACCTGTGGTTATAAGGGTAAATATTTAGAGTGCAGCTAGGAATTATCCTGGTTTAGGAGAGTGCCTGCAGTAGGTTCTTCTCTGAGCTCCGTGACCTCATCAGCTGTGTGTAGTTTGTGGGCTTGTGGTATGTGAGGGTGGAAAAGGAAAGACTGACTAGTGTTGGGGTGACCGAAGACACAGTGTAAGCGGTGGCGTGGGGAACAGAGCCACGGGACTTGGCAAGGGGGATGTCTGCATGCCCACCATTTCTAACTGCCTTCCAAAAGTCAGGGCCTCCCCTTCCCTGGTGCCTCCCAGCGGTAAGTAATTCCCTGAGTATTTGTACAGGCTGGAATTGTGTGGAACGTAGCTCCTTGCCTTAGAAGAGGTTGATGGCACCAATTGAATCTGGCATGGATTTCCTAAGTCGGTACCCTCATTCTGACATTCTGCCATCCTTGATCCTTATAAATCCTAATCCACGTGTGTCGCTGCTCCTTGTCAACACCTGTGGAGGCTTTATGTCTGACGGCTTTTATGGAGTCATCTTAGATTGCTGCAACATTAATCTTTCCCTCCCTCCGGAGCTAGAAATCTGAGGCAGAGTCACTCCTTAAACATTGCTCTCTTGAGTGTAGCTCCAGATTTTTAGAGCTACAAACATGACGGGATCAATAGTTATTGTCAGGTTTAGCAAATCTATAAAGACTGCATGGGTAATTATTCTAAAGCACCGGGAAACCTTAGTATTTGCATTAGCTGGATACTTTGAGGCCAAAGTCCAGAAGGAGACTGCAAAATAGAAAATGTTTCCTAATGAGACAGATGGCATCTTGGTGTGTCACTTTAACCTGTTGGTCTGCTGCTACACAGACAGCCCTGGTATGGCTGTGGTTAAAACCACCTGTAAACAACAGCGTTATGTGTTTTGTGGATCTGGGTACTCAGCCAGGGCCTCGTGTGTGCTGTATCTCCTTAACTCACTCTTGTGAAGCTTTTTTTAAAAGTTAAAAATATTTATGTAGTATGTGTATGTGTGTGAGCATGCACATAGCGTGTGTGTGTGTGTGTGTGTGTGTGTGTGTGCGTGCGTGCGCGTGTAAGATCGGGACAGCTTGCTGGAGTAGTTACCTCCTCCCATTGTGTCACTGTGTGACTTCCAGGAATCACGCTCAGATTGCCAGGCTTGAACAGTGAGCACCTGCACTGCTGAGCCATCTTGCAGGCTCCAGATGGTTTTATAACATTTGAAAATCTTCCAGGATTAGATGATGAATAATTAAAGTCTAACCCAGTGTACTATATTTATAAATTGTGTGTGTGTGTATTGCTGATGATTGTCCATTGCTTGCTAAATTGCTATGTTAGAAAAAGTTGGCAAATTTGGATGTGTTTTTTTAGTTTGTCTTTTTTGGGGGGGGCTGGGGGGAGTTTCAGACAGGGTTCTCTGTGTAGCCTTGGCTGTCCTGGACTCACTTTGTAGAAAAGACTGGTTTCTAACTCACACAGATCCTCCTGCCTCTGCCTCCCAAGTGCTGGGATTATAGGCATGCACCACTGCACCTGGCTGGGACGTCTATTTTTAAAATCCTGAGTAGTTGAGAAAATTGTCTGGCTTGCAGAGGAGTATGTGAATACTAACCTTATCTTGGAAAGTATTCTTCCATTTACCAGAAAGATGTTTATACATTTTGATAATTGGAGGTATATGATCAAAATCTGCTGAACCTACTGAATTCTTACTGCTAATAATTTTACTCATGACTCAAATAAACAGGAATGGTTTGTTTATATCCTGCTCTTTGGCAATTTTTCGGATTATATTAGTTTTATGCTATGAAATTACATGCTGACAACTCAGAATTATACTGTTATTTCTGTTGGGCCTCATTATACCAAAATTGGCATGTGAGGATGATAATTGATAATGTAGGTATGACATCTCCTAGTAGATGGTCGACAATAACTTGTCACCTAAAAACCTATTTGCCCATCTTGGCCAAGCTGGGTGTCACGTAGCAGGATTGAGGTGTAAGGATTGCTCTGAGCACAGGCTGCACACGGCAGGTTTACCAAAGGGGTGGTTTGTACTTTAAGACCTGGAGCTCTGTTTAAGTAAAGCGGAAAACAGGGTGACACATGAGCTTCTCCTCCTTGCAGGTTAATATTGGGAAGATGGACTCACCCATTGAGAAGTGGAATCTGATCATTGGCAACTTGGCTTTAAAGCAGGTAAGTGACACATTTCTTTACAGCTCTTGGATGTGAAGTTTACCATTTGTTTCACAGGACACCAAAATAATAACTTAGTACCCCAACAAGGTGACAGAATCAGTTGATTGATGCCCACAGCCTTTGAAAGTTATTTTTATTTCTCTAGAAGCTGATCAGGTTCTTCCAAATGTAAAAAAGTATACAAATACTGAAAACCATAAAAATCAACTGTAACTGTAATAGACTAGCCTTTGTATTAATATTTATACAAATATTTAAGATGTCGTTGTTTAAGTACTGTCTTAGTTACTGTTTCGTTGCTCTGAAGAGCATGGCCAACTCTTACAGAAGAAAGTAGTCAATTGGGGGTTTGCTTACAGTTTTGGGGTTTGATTATCATGGCTGGAAGCAGACAGGCATGATGCTTGAGCACTAGCTGAGAGTTTTCTGTCCTGATCCGTAAGCAGCAGGCAGAGGGACGGAGGGAGGGGGGAGTGGAACTAGGACTGACTGGGCCTGGCAAGGGCTTTTAAAACTTGCAAGTCCATCCCCAGTGATACACCTCCTCCAACAAGGCCACACGTCCTAATCCTTCCCAGTCAATTCCACTAACTGGTGACTAAGCATTCAAATATATGAGCCTGTGGGGCCATTCTCGTCTAAGCCTCCACTTGGGCTATTTCTCTTTTATTTATGACCCTACTCCTATCATGACTGTAATTCTTTTGGGGACACACTTACATTACAAGTTTAGGCCAGCCTGGGATAATGTAGGTGAGGATGACCTTGAACTTCTTCTGTGTGTGAGGATTACAGATGTGGTCCACCAGTCCTATTTTATGTGTGACTGGGATTAAACCCATTGCTTTGTGCATGTTAGGTGAACCACCATGCTCGCCTCTGTCTCAGCTTTTTAAAAAAATATTTATTTATTTATTTATTTATTTATTTATTTATTTATTTATACATATGAACACTCTATTTGTCTGCATGTATGCCTACATGGCAGAAGGGAGCATCAGATCCCTTTGTAGATGGTTGTGAGCCACCATGTGGTTGGTGGGAATTGAACTCAGGACCTTTTAACTGCTCTTAACAGTGCTCTTAACCACTGAGCTATCTCTCCAGCCCCGGCTCAGCTTCTTACGCATACACATCTTGCCCTGCTTTTTGTGTTTTGTTTGTATTAGTTTTAGCTTTTGAGCTGAGACCACTGTGTTTTTCAGTCTGATCTCAAACCGGGGTTCAAATTAATCTTCTTGGGGCTACAGTAACTCAATATCAAGACTGTGTACTTTAAGTATATTAGTTGCTTAGAGATCAATTACATTGCACTCTTTTCTCAATATTGTGGCTGCCCATTTGTTTATGTTGATTTTTCTTAGTTAATGTTACCATTAATAATAATAAATCCATTCAATTACCGGCAACATATGTACTGAACCAAGAACTTTCTATTTCTGTGGCTCTTTCTAATCTGAGGTGTCTCTTCTGCCTCTTCATCTGTTCTCTCATAACTCTAAGTCAGAGATTTCACCTGCCATGAATAACTCTTTAGCTAGTTTGAGCACCAGTAATATACAGCAATTCTCGTGTTAGCTCAGCTAGGCCATAAGATTGAGAACAAAGTTGTGGTAATATAATTTCATGCATTGTGTTTTAAGGACAAGAGTTTCTGAAAATAAGAAAATCTGAGCTATAGCCACAGCTCTAACAGAAACCAGCTGTAGAGCCTTTGTTTAGTTATATAACCTTTCTGGGTTTCATTTTTGTCTTTTTAGTCATAGTATTTTTTTCTCTCGTTCTTCTCTCTTTTCTCTCTCTCTCTCTCTCTCTCTCTCTCTCTCTCTCTCTTTCCCCTTCCTTCCTTCCTTCCTTCCTTCTTTTATTTTTGAAAAGTCTAAGAATGTTTTAGCTGGACCTTGTAGGAATCTAAGCAGGGATGGTAAAAGTCTAGGCAAGGATGTATATCAATGGGAGAATATTTGCCTAACATACAAGACGTTTGTCCTCTGTAACAACCACAGAACAAAACAAGACCTTCCAAATATTTATATATCAATAGAGTACTAAAAAAATTGAAAATATATGGATTTAAACATTGAACCCTCTAAAGTCATGAATGTATCATAAGTGATCTATACAGGTCACTGCAACAGTCCCTACCCCAGCCCTTGGCACTCTGTCTTCCATTAGTCACCACCCTCCCTTGCCATTCTCTCTCCTGTAACTGTTGGTTAGGATGGTTGCCAGAAATGGCTAGGAATTTGCTGATCCTAGTTGCCAAAATTCAATGTGTCTTGGCTTTGTCTTTGGCTCCCCCAGGACATGTGATATACAGGGAACTTGGGCAGGTCCATCATGGCACAACAGGTGCCCGCAGTGAGGCAGTGGTTGGTGGGAGGGGTTACCACTAACAAAAGGAAGAGAAGATGGGGGCTGTGGGTTAGGGGAGGGGGAAGTTATCTTCTCCCTGAAACTTGCCAGCAACACTTGTGAAGGAGAAGGTGAATGCAGAGAACTTGAGGACAGGCCTGGAGGGCTGGAGAGACGGCTCAGCAGTTAAGAGCACTGGCTGCTTGGGAGTTTGCTTCTCAGCACCCACGTCAGGTGGCTCAGCAGTTAAGAGCACTGGCTGCTTGGGAGTTTGCTTCTCAGCACCCACGTCAGGTGGCTCAGCAGTTAAGAGCACTGGCTGCTTGGGAGTTTGCTTCTCAGCACCCACGTCAGGTGGCTCAGCAGTTAAGAGCACTGGCTGCTTGGGAGTTTGCTTCTCAGCACCCACATCAGGTGGGTCACAGCCACCTGTAACCTCAGCTCCAGGGGATTAACTCCTCAGCGTGTGGGGTCAGAGGCTGGCAGATCTCTGTAAGCTTGAGGTCAGCTTGCTCTATAGAGAGAGAGTCTGTCTCAACCATAAAACAGAAGCTCTGGCCCCTCATTCCACACCTGTTGACATAACTCTGGAAAGCTTAAGAGTCCACTGTCTTCAGTGGTATAAAACTCATATCCAGTTGCCTCTTTAAAATGAAAGTAGTTTAGTTACCATGCACAGTACTTCTGATTCCCTTGTACATAATGATTCACTAATGAAGATTTAATGTTTTAAAAAGTACTAATTGATCTGGATTTTAGGTTCAGGCCACAGTCGTTGGTTTTTTAGCAGCCGTGGCAGCGATCATACTGGGCTGGATTCCAGAAGGGAAATATTACCTCAGCCATTCCATACTTTTGTGTTCTAGCAGTGTGGCAACTGCCTTCATTGCGTCTCTACTGCAGGGTAAGTGAATCTGAAAATGTCTGCTTGGCAGTTTGACTCTTTAATAAAAGCATTGATTTTCCAGGATGGTGACTTTTAAAGTGATAATTTGTTCATGATGAAAATGGCAGAAATTTTCCACATAAACTTTAATGAATCTTATTAGTTCAGGTCTACTTTTATTTTACTATCCATCTATCTGTCTGTCTGTGTATGTATGTATCTGTCTATCTATCTGTTTATCTATCTATCATCTATCAATCTAATTTTTCGAGACAAGGTTTCTTTGTGTATAGCTCTGGCTGTCCTGGAACTAGCTCTGTAGACCAGGATGGCCTCAAACTCAAACTGCCTGGCTTATTTTGTTTCTTTCAGTATTTATAAACTCTGTGAAGAACAGACTTTTTGGTTGTCCCCTTGGCCGTAGATGCTGTGGCTCAGTTTTTAACAAGGGCAATGGCCAAGACACTCACTGTTTCACCTAAGTTAAGAGCAGAGAAAAGCTTTCCTGGAAAGCACACGGGTGACTTTCGGGCCTGTCACAAGCATTGCAGGAAATCTAAGTTTTGAAAGCAATACTTCATTTAAGTACTTGGTTGAGGGTACTTCCTGCACTGCCACAGGACCTGCGTTTCGTTCCCAGAACCTGAGACCGCTCACAGTTGCCTGTGACTTCAGCCCAGGGCAAAGGGGTGAATCCAGCACCAATGGCCTCTGAGGGCACCTGCACTCGTGTGTGTACTGTGTCACTCAGATACACAAATACACACTAAAAACAACAAAAAATAAAACCCCCGAACTTTAAGTTTCCGTGGCAATGTAAACATAACTTTGTGCTTATGCTGAAGGTAGCATATTTTGGGTATATGTTTAAAAAAAGTTAAAAAATTAATTGTGCCAGGTGGTAGTGGCGGTGCACACCTTTGATCTCAGCGCTCTGGAGGCAGAGGTAGGTGGATCTCTGAGTTGGAGACCAGTCTGGTCTAGAAAGCTAATTCCAGGAGAGCCAGGGCTACACAGAGAAGCCCTGTCTCAAACATGCCCCCTCCAAAAAAATTACAGCAGTACAGTTTACAGGATCATCTTCTTTATATTATTGACATGAACACTATTCTAGGCACCTTGCATGTTATGAAATATAATCATTGAAGCTTAGGTTGTTTTTTTTTTTTTTTTTCTTGAGACAGGGTGTCTCTATGTAGCCCTGATTGTCCTAGAACTCTCTTTGTAGACCAAGATGGACTCAAATTCACAGATACCCTCCTCTACCTCCCAAGTGTTTGTGATCAAAGGCATGACCCATTATATAATAATAATAATAATAATAATAATAATAATAATAAAATAGCTGGGCAGCAGTGGCATGTGCCTTTAATCCCAGCACTTGGGAGGCAGGGGCAAGTAGATCTCTGTGAGTTTGAGGCCAGCCTGATCTACATAGTGAGTTCCATGATGGCCAAGGCTACACAGAGAAACCCTGTCTTGAAAAACCAAAATAATAATAATAATAATAATAATAATAATAATAATAAACCTCTTTCTGGCTTTGTTTCATTTAGGAAGTTACTTAAAAACTTTCAATATATCAAGTGTGAAATATCTATAAAGTCTCAGATATTTTAAATTTTTATTTATTTATTTATTATAATTTATTCACTTTGTATTCCCGCTGCAGTCCTCTCCCTCATCTCCTCCCAGTCCCACCCACTCTCCTTCTCCCCCTATGCCCTTTCCCTAGTCCCCTGATAGGGAGGACCTCCTCCTCTTCTATCTGACCTTAGCCTATCAGGTCTCTTTAAGGCTGTCTGCATCATCTTCCTCTGTGGCCTGGCAAAGCTGCACCCTCCCCCAACACACACACCAGAGAAGGTGATCAAAGAGCCAGCCACTGAGTTCATTTCAGAGACAGCCCCTTTACCCTTACTAGGGAACCTGCTTGGAAACTGAGCAGCCTGTTGGCTTCCTCTGAACGGGGGTCTAGGTCCTCTCCATGGATGGTCCTTGGTTGGAGTATCAGTCTCCGCAGGACCCCTGAGCCCACGTTTTTTGACTCTGTTGTTCTCCTTGTGGAGTTCTCGTCCCCTCTTCTTCCATAAGGATTCTGGCACTCTGCCCAAAGTTTGGCCATGAGTCTTAGTATCTCCTTTGATACCCTGGTGGGTAGAATCTTTCAGAGGTCCTTTGTGGAAGACTTCTGTCCTGTTCCTTGTCTTTTCCTACTTCCGATCCTGTTTGCCCTTCTGAATGAGGATTAAGCATCTTCCCTAGGGTCTTCCTTGTTGTTTAGCTTCTTTAGGACTATAGATTTTAGTATGTTTATCCTATTTATTATGTATACAATGTTCTGTCTGCATGTAAACCTACATGCCAGAAAAAGGCACCAGATCTCATTTTAGATGGATATGAGCCACCATGTGGTTACTGGGAATTGAACTCAGTATCTCTGGAAGAACCGCCAGTGCTCTTAACCTCTTTAGCCCAAGACTCAGATTTTTAAGTGCACATTACCGTGCTTTACTTACTTTACTGTGATAGCTTGATACTTAACCATCTTAACATGTGCAGTAGGTACTGTAAACCCACTTCACAGGTGAGGGAACTTCGCCTCCTCAGCAGCAGCACAGCAGGGCTGTGGGCACAGCTGCAAGGTTGGAAGTGGCCTGGCCTGAGAAGAATCTCCCATGTGGGTCTGTGAAGGTGCTGATCTGAGGGAGGTTTCTGTAGACTCTCATCGCGGATGGTTAGAGAAACATTTCCTCGCCCCGTCCCCACACTCTGCCCTTTTCCCTTTTGAATGCATTCTGAAAAGAGTGGCCCTGGTGAGGAGAAAGCCTCCTGGTGTATAAGATTGCAAAGTATCATGTCATACAAGACACACATTCTGCTGCTTGCTGGTTTGGTTTTATGAGCTACGGAGTTGTGTTCTGGCCCAGAATCATAAACTCTGTGGCCTTTGGCAAGAATTTAAACCCTATTCCCTAGAACCTATAAAGCTGGCATGCCAGAATAAAACATTACAGCCATTTGTACTCAAAGTGTGCTGAGATGCTGTTTATTTCTTCCCATAATCATGCTTATGATTCAGAATGATGCATGGTTACCATAGAAACTACACATTTTCCATTTCTTTGTATGATGTTCTTTCATTTTCATCTTTTCTTATACTCTTGGTTATGAAGATAGATGTTATCTTTTTTCCATTTGTATGATTCAAGAAAATAAAGATCTGAAAGTGTAAGCACTTAGCCGAATTTTCATCTCTTGTAGGTTTAGAGACAGGAACTTGAGCCAAGAGTGTCTTCTAAGCTGGGTGTGGTGGCTGATGCCTTCAGTCCCACCACTGAGAGGCAGAAGCAAGCAGATTTCTGTGAGTTCAAGGCCAGTCTGGTCTACATAGCAAGTTCTAGGACATGCATGAGAGCCTGTGTCACACACACACACACACACACACACAAGAGTGTTTTTTAAACTTTCTGTTAGTTTTTGATGTATGATCTTGTCATATATCCCCAGCTAGCGTAGACCAGCTGACCCTGAACTCATAGATATCTGCTGGCTTCTGCCTTTCCTTCAAGTTCTTAGATTAATGATATATGCCACCATCCCCTGGCCTTTTTAATTTTTTCAAGCCCTTAGTTATTTTTATTTTATATGTGAATGTTTTGTCTGTGCCTGGTGCCTTTGGAGGCCAAAAGAAGGTGTCTCCCCAGAAACTTGAGTTATGTATGGCTGTAAGACACCACGTGGGTGCTGGGAACCAAACCAGGTCTTCAGCAAAGCAGCAGTGCACTTAATGACTGAACCACCTCTCTGCCCTCCAAAGACTATTACTTTTTTTTTTTTTGAAACATATTCTTGCCGTTTTCCCTTTTCTTTCTTTTTTCTTTTTGGTTCTTATTTTATTTGATGTGTGAGTGTATATTTTGCTGGTTAGTATGTCTGTGCACCACACTGTCAGGTAGGTGCGGAGAATCGAACCCAGGTCCCCTGGGTTCAAACAGTAAGTGCTCTTCACCATCAAACAAATCATCTCCCAAGAGTATCTTTTCTAGGTATTTGTTCTGAACCCTAGCTTTGAAATTTTAATTCTGCCCTGCTTCCTAATACTTTGCTTTAGACAATATGACGAAGCACTTTTAGGTGCCGTATTTGGCACATTTGTTGCTATGCACACAAATAGAAGAACTCTCTAGCGTTTTCATACTTTAAGGGTTAAAAATGAAGCTCTTTAACATATATGTATTACATACAATGCATACGCCTCATTAAATTCAAACTTTTGGTTTTAACTGGATTTTACAGTAAATGCAACACTGTGATCCCTTGCAGTTTGCTGAAGGGCATTCTGCCAAAACAGTTACACTTAAATGTTTTGTTTGCTTGATCAGTTGATTTGAGCATTCTAACTGGAACCCGTGTGCTGCTTATCCATGCTGTGCATTTTGGTATTTGGGGAATGGATTTTCTGAGTCAGCATCGAAAGTAACGATCGTTCCTTCTCCTAGGAATAATAATGGTTGGAGTCATTGTGGGCTCAAAGAAGACAGGCATAAACCCTGACAACGTGGCCACGCCCATTGCTGCTAGTTTTGGTGACCTGATAACTCTTGCCATATTAGCTTGGATAAGTCAGGGTCTGTATGCCTGCCTCGGTAAGTTGACGTGAAACTAAAAATGATATTGTCCAGAGTCTTTTAACAGAAATGTAAAATGTTGTGGATCCATGATGACCTTCATCTGTTAGAACTAGAGACAGAATTGATTAGAAAACTGTAGCCTGTTGTACGTTTACCATGTGCTGTGGTTCTCATATTTTCTCTTACTCTGAGTTCAGAACTCTAAGATAATGTTTATCCTGTGTAATTTTTTTCCTTTCTGCCCCACCTTTCTGCTTTTCTTTCTTTGTTTTGTTTTTTGAGACAGAGTTTCTCTGTGTAGCCTTGGCTGTCTTGGACTTGCTCTGTAGACTAGGCTGGCCTTGAACTCACAGAGATCCACCTGCCTCTGCCTCTCAAGTGCTGGGATTACAGGCGTACACCACCACTGCTGGCGGAGTCTGATGAGTAGACTCTTATGTGTAGACTCTAATGAACTGTTTTAACTGGATTGTTTGTTCTGGGACCACAGTCAGTGGTAGCGAATGTGATTTGTGAGCATGAATTAAAATCAGAATGTTTTCTTTATCATGTCAAGTTTATGTGTGTGTGTGTGTGTGCATGGATGTGTGCATGCTTGTGTGCATGCATCAGATGTCTAGTTTAAAAAAACACAGAGTTTCGCTATAACAAAATTATTTACAAGCCAATCCAAAGGCAAATATTTATTCACAAATTGCCATGGGTTCTATACAGCCTTGTGGTATAATTTAGAATATATCTACAGTATGCTTAGTCTGAAGGATCTTCAGAGGTGGTTTTGAACTCTAGAAAAGCTTTAACCTCCCATGCATTAAACCTTGTATAACATTTGGCAGCAAGGAGGAAAGCTTCCCTCAGTATCTGACCCTGTCTTAGCTTTGATTTGATGAGTGACATAAAGACTTACTGTATGTTCAGATACATTTTTTCTCACTTGAAGACAAGGCGCATTTGCCTAAAATAACGTGTAAGACAGTAAGTGGCCAGCAGCATAAGCTACCGTCACTTTCTTTCTCTTTGGATATGGTTTTTGTCACTGTACAGTACACTGTACCGACACTCAGTGCTAGTTCCTTTTCCTTTCACAGGAGGCACAGAAAAGGGGACTTGTGTTGTTAAAGAAATAACCCTAAATCTTGTCTAATTTTCATTGTTGGGATAATAAATCGATTCTGCTTTTTCCTTCTCTGAATTATGCAGTTTAGGTGCAGATGCTAGACTGGTGGAATAAATGTCAGTTTTTACACCCAGTATTGGAGACTGTGGTGGACTCACAGGCAGATATCTGAGCAACTGTGGTCCTCACCCTATAATACCAGGCTGTTAAGTGTGCTGGGGAAGGGAGGTTGTCTAGCCAGGCATGATGGCACATACTCATAATCAAAGTCCCCGGGCAGCTAAGGCAGGAGAACTGAGAGTTTAGGACCAATGTGTGAGACCCTGTCTTGGGATTGTCATCAGTAGGAAGCCAGTGAGAGCCTGAGCAGGATGCACAGTGTCCCTGTTACTAACCTTTGAAATTAGAGACGTTTCTCCCGTGTTAAGGGGAGAAAAAGAGAAAAGGGACATACAAGAGGTTTCTTCCTGGCACTATGAAGGGCTAGAAAGGCCACAGATTAACCGGGTGTGACTACGTGCCTGTAACCCCGGCACCACATGGCAGCTCACAACCATCCCAAATGATCCGATGGCCTCTCCTGGCCTCCTGTGTCCCAGGCATGCATGTGCTACACAGACATACTTGCAGATAAAATACCCATACAGATTACATAAGTAATAAGTAAACAAGTCAATAAACAACAACAGGATCGCACCGTGTTACCATCCAAAGCTTGCACTGTTTTGAGTGTAATGTGCCACGCTGAGGTTGGATCGTGGTGGGGTCACACTGTGTGTCTGAGGCTGGCTCTGAAGCAAGCTCGCCGTGCATCAGCGTTCTGAGTATTGGGATTGTGGGTGAAGCCGCGCATCCAACATCACTTTGATTGTTTGCGGTGCTTTAACTGTGGTGAGGACTAAGACAAAGGACATGTTACCATGCTTTTAGAACACCGCATTATTACATATTGCTTAGGATATTCTAGGCCTTGATTTGTCTTCTGAAAGCTGGCTTAACATCATTCAAGTTGCAGTGTTACAGATCCTTTTCATTTCATCCGTGTAATTGATGCCCCAAGGATTTCCCTTTAGAGTGGGCTACCAGTTAATTCCACAGTTAATATAACGGCCTGCAGGAGTTCCGAACTGTGTGTCCTGAGCACTAGGGGGCCTCAGAAACTAGCAGTTAGACGCCTGGCATTTCATTCTGAATACAAAGATCACAATTAGGCACGTTTAATTTTTAAGATTCTATTCATGTTGCTGAGAAGCCCGGTCCTTGCAAACAAAGTTTCTGAACTACACTGGAAACACTGAGCAGTGTTGGGAAGGAGGATCTTTTTGGTAGATGTAAGCGCTGGCTATAGAGGCTACATACTGCAAAGGATGGAAGAATCAAGCTCAGGAAAAGTTTCCCAGGGTCAGTTCGTGACGAGGGCACAATGGTGGTAGATGAGTATGTGCCCAGTGTCAGCGCTCCTAACTATATAAAAGTTAACAGGCTGGAAGGGCCGTGGAGAAACAGTACAGGAGCAGTGGCGATTTCAGCACCTCTCTTTCAACAGTGGGCACGTTGTCCAGATGGAAGCGTAGTGAAGGAGCCTGGCCTTGAAGTGGACACTGTCCACATGAGCCTGACACCCTACAAAAGGTTCTACCCAGCGGCCACGTGGTGTGCATTCTTCTCGTGTGCACAGACCATTTTCTAGAAATGAGACAAATCTTAGCAAATTGAGGAAGAGACCACCATCTCCTATCTTTGTCACCATGATGATGTGAAACTAGAAAGCAGTGGCAGAGGGAAAAGCGCAAATATCTAAATATACAGAAATTCAACGGGACACCAAGCAAGCAGTGGGTCAGTGAAGAACTCAAAATAGAAACTAAACATCTTAAGCCAACGAGAATAGGAGGAGTGTTCACTGGCCCACAGGTTGTAGCACAGGCAGTTCTAAGGAGGACACACAAAGCTGTAAATGCCTGTATTAAAGAAGATGGCGAGCAGCCTAATACACAGCAGGAAACTGAAAAAAAGAGTAGAGTTAAGAAAAAAGACCAGGGTTAAGAAAAGAGTGAAGTAAGGAAGTAAGTATGATTAAACCAAGTCGAAAAGCTATACAGTAAGTCAACAAAATGAAGGGTTTTCTTTCATATAATGAAGAAAGTTGACAGAGTCTTAGCTAGACTAAGAAGAGAGAAAACTCGAAGCGAAATAAGACCAGAAAGGAAAGCACAGGTATTGTAATGAGTACCTCAGAATGGAAAGGATCACAGAGGCTATTATGAAGAATTACGTGCCCAAACCTTAGCCTCTGGGGGATGGATACATTTCGGTAAACACATATCCACTGAGATTGAATCTGGAAGAAATGTAAGACCTGACCAGACAAGTTCGCTGGAGTAGTAATTAAAAAGAAAGAGGATTGCTGTGAGTGTGAAGCCAGCCTGCGCTGCAGAGCGAGAACCTGCCTCAACAACTCTAATAGATACACACATAAGTAAATGTTAAAAGATTAAAACCCAGACAACAAATGCTTCCAGGAAGCGTTCCTAGCCCGTACCAAACCAGAGACCCTGAGAAAGCTATTGGCTGGTAGCTCTGATGGGCAGAGCTGATGCCTCCTCGGTAAACTAAGAGCAGAGTTAAAGCTCCCCCAGCTGAACGCATTGCCTCTGTGATGATGCAGGGCGGGAGCAGCCGCTCTTGCCACTTCTGCTTGTGATCACACTAAGGGCTAATGAGCAGTTAGACGTGAAAAAGGCATGAAAGGCATACAGATGGAAAAGGAGTTAATAATTTCTGTAGATGACTTACGTATGAAAAGAATAAACTCTGAAGATTCCACAAAAAGGGTTTCAGAGCCGGATGAAGGTTTCAGAATGTGAGTCGTGGACAAAATTCAGTTGCATTCCTTTATGCCAATAAAGATGTATCTGCACTAGACATGGTGATGTGTGCTTGTAATCCTAACACCGAGAAAGCTGAGTCAAGAGGATCTTGAGTTCAAATCCAGCTGGGTTGCATGGCAAGCTCCAGGCCAACCTTGCTTCATGATGAGACCCGGTTGATAAACCCATGCATCCACCCATCCATCCACACGTCCATCAGAGCTTTTCTGAGTTGTTGCGTCACTTTATTGAGGCTTCTGTGCATTTGACTTTCTCTGCATTTGGTCCGTGATTATAGCTTTTCATATAAATACAATATTCCTTTTCCTCCTCTTTTTTTCTTAACTGATTTAGTTTACTTCAGGAAGAAGTCGGTGGGGTGGGCAGTAACGAGGGTATTGCCTGTGCACGCTGCTGCCCGTTTGAAAGTGCAGAGTTCTTGACAGTGCTGTGTTTTTAATTTAATTTTAATTTTTTGCAGTACCCTTGGTGCCGTTTACATAGTAGGTGTTGAATAAATTCCATTTTTAGAAAGTACATTATTCCTTTTGAAAATGACTTAGGAAAGATGATTAGTATTTATTCAAGTGGCCCTGTGGATGACTTTGGCATGGCCAATGTCCACTAATTTGATTGGTTGTAGGAAAAGCATCCTTGGTGCGAGGACGTGGGTTAGAGAAGTTATGTACAGTGTCTTGCCTCGGCAGATTGTTCTGGGGATTTGTGTCACTTCAGAAAAGTAAAAGTGGCAACGCAGGGCTAGGAAGATGTGGTTCAGTTGGAAAGAGAAGAGGAACTATGGTAGTGTAAGTGCTGGTTTACATGATTGTGGTGTGCTTTGGATTTGTTTCCAGGGGAAATGCAAAGGCTTAGGCAAAGGCAAAGTCGCCACATGCTCACTCATGTTTGAAAGCTCTGAGAATGCATCACTGAGCCAGCAACTGGAGTAGCTTGAACAATGGCTGTTGCTGTTTCTTTTTTCTTGTTTTCACATTGTTTTAAAGCAGAATTGGAGCTTATCAAGAAAAGGTTTTCACATAGATTTATGTTTTGGCATTCAGGGAGAGAAAACATGTAGGAAAATGATAGTGTCTACATGATCTGGGCTTCTCAAGAGACGTGGCTGAAGTGTCCTTAGTAGTGGTAGTTTGGCTTCTAGATTGAAAGGGTTTCCGAGGAGCTCCATTTTCTATTAGTAAATGAGACCATAGGGAGAGGTCCATTT
This sequence comes from Meriones unguiculatus, assembly GCF_030254825.1. Taxonomy (NCBI): domain Eukaryota; kingdom Metazoa; phylum Chordata; class Mammalia; order Rodentia; family Muridae; genus Meriones; species Meriones unguiculatus. The sequence goes on from NC_083350.1 coordinate 94,109,460, forward strand.
CTGAGGTGTGTGGGATAGGAGTACAGGCTGACAATGTGAAGCCACAGGCCATGAGGGTGGAAGACATGCCTGCTGTACCGAGGGAATGAAGGGGTTTTAACTGAAGGACCTGATGATGGTGTTCGTGAGATTCTCGGAGACCTTACACCTGGGAAAGGGGTGGGGTTGAGCTCACGGGTCAGCTTGGCCTTCAGCATGGGTCACTGCATTTTAACACTCATATTGAAACACCCCTGTAAAAAGGAATAGTGTCTCTGTACAGGCAGTCTTCACAGCAAAGTTTGGCTATTGTGCTGAGGTCCTTGGCCCTGGGCTAGAGAAGTATTAACCAGACTCAGGGTTCAGCGGTTCCTCTCCCTTCCCATACTCCTTTATTTTCTCTGCTTCCCTAGTGTACCTTAGTGTCTCTCTCTGGGGCCTCAGTTCCTTAACCTGAAGGGTTTCTGAAGCCAAAATCTGCTTTTGTAACCTCTGCACTTCTCAATCCAGGGACTGAAAAGTTTGCTGTGTCTGATCTCAGGGAGGTGTGAGAAGGCCCCAGCCTGGAGACGTAGAGAAACTTCACTAGATGGTGCTCTGGGAAAGGAGATGTAAAGACTCAAGATGCTGAGCCACAGAAACAGTAAACACACATCACAGATTCAGTTGTCTAATCCTAAAATTAGCACAGAAATAGACTCAAAAATTATCACGCACCTGAGAACTCTGATGATAAGTCATTAAAACTTGAAGCAAAATTTGAAATGGAGTTGAATAGAAGGACTGAGGACACATTGCCGTAGTTTCAGTATTCTGCTACTTCCATTCACTTGTTTATTCATTTGTTCATTTCTTTATTCATTTATTTGGGTGGGGAGTGGGTATTGTCCACCATGGCATGCATGCAGAAGTCATTCATTTATTTGGGTAGGGAGTGGGTATTGTTCACCATGGTATGCGGAGGTCAGGACAACGTGTGGGCTTTGGGTCTTTTCCTTCCATCCTGTCGGTTCTAGGGATTGAACTTGTGTCATTAGGCTTAGTGGCCAGCTCACCTGCAGAGCCATCTCCCCAGCCCATGTCTCTTTAACATCTGCAGAGGTTCTGTCTCTCTCCTGCTGCTGGAAGCCTATCAAGGATAGGCTTATTTAACTTTTTTTGTAGGATGATTCATTTAACTTCTAGTGATTGGTTTGAGCACACTACTAGTAAATTCTAAGACACCAATAATGCATCGGTGTCTCATTAAGGAAAGAAATCAAAGCATTTTTCCATGGTGTCATTTAATTAAGAGTAAGGTCAGACTGAAATTTTCTACTTCTGCCCTCTGTCTGTTGTATTGAATCTGTGCCTGCCTGATGTCTGTTTTTTGATCTATCCTATGCGACTGTGTTTGTTTCTGAGTATGTTTGTCCCGGTGTATCTGCCTGATGGTGGCCCTGTCTTAGTTTGGGTTTCTGTTGCTGCGACAAAACGCCATGATCAAAAAGCAAGTTGGGGAGGACAGGGTTTTTACATTCCTATATTGCTGCTTATCAGAGGAAGTCAGGACAGGAACTCAGATAGGGCAGGCAGGAACCTGGAGGCAGGAGCTGATGCAGAGGTCATGGACGGGTACTGCTTTCTCTCTTGCTCCTCATTATTTGCTCAGCCTGCTTTCTTATAGAATCTGGGACCACCAGGCCAGGAATGGCCTCACCCATAATGGGCTGAACCTTCTTTGCATCAGTTGCTAATTAAGAAAATGCCCTACAGGCTTGCCTACAACTCATCTTTTGGAGGCATTTTCTCAATTGGTGCTTCGGAGGAGCACTAAACAGATAATTCTAGTTTGTGTGTCAAGCTGACTCTGACTAGCCAGTCCCTAAGAAGGGACTTTGCTCTCTCTCTCTCACTGAATAACACAGGAAGTTTTTCAGTGGAGGAGGAATGAGGGTACTTTATATAAGAATTTAACAGGGTTTTTTAAGAGATGAAGTGACTGACTCCAACAGACCTGGACAGCAGTATTACAGACATCATTGGTCAGCAAACAATGTCCATGTATTATAGTTGACATTTATGCTGTATATTCATTTTATAAGACTGTTTCCACAAATGATTATCATAGCACACATGCATTATTTTTTTAGTCAGGGGCATGGAAGAGTCCATAATTTAAGATTATAGTTGTGCATTAGCTTGGGTTGATTACATGGGAAATCTAAGGCAAATAAGGCTGATTGTTGCATTGTTCTCTTAAAAGCAGACTAAACAGGCTGAGTATACAGTAGGACAGCACCCTTAAGTCTTAAGTGACCTCAAGGTGTATTATTAATTCTCAGCAAAAATTCCAGTCTCTTAGAATGTAAATTATTTTGATAATATTGCATTGCCCCAACCCCTGGGCTTAAGAGTAAAACCCGTTGGGCTGTAAACAAGAATCTACCAGAAATTATGTACATCTAGCCTGCAGGATATAGAGAGCCACCCCAGAGGGGATTCAGTAGTGGGGAATGTCAAATGGAAAGTAGTCTACGGCTGTGGTGACTGGTTATGCATTGAGCTAGCAGCAAGGAAGCAAAGCAATGGCTCACCAAAGCATAAAGCGAGGGTGTGGCCTTTGACGGTCTAAGAGTGGGGCTCACCTCCGTGCATGAGAAGTTGTGTTTTTCTTTCATTGAAGAGAACGTTTACATCTAACAGTTTACAGGTTTAAGCAGCTTCATCTTCAGGATGTTCTTGAGGCTGAAAGACTCAAGGAAAACTTCTATTCTAGAGGACAAGGTCATGATAACATTTTGAGTTCTGGGTAGAGCAGGCGTCTAAGCAAACACCAGAAGATCTGAGTAAGATCTAATTGTCATTTTGGGCATGGTGGCTCACACCTTTAATCCCAGCACCACGGAGGCAGAAGCAGGTGGGTCTCTGTGAGTTTGAGGTCAGCTTGGTCTACAGAGTAAATTCTAGGCCTGCTGGGAATACATAGTGAGACCCTGTTTTCAAAAAACAAAACAAAGCACAAAGATCTAATTGCCAGTTTTTCACTAGGCATCCATTTTGTAGTGGGTTAAGTCAGGGCGGTGGCATGGCTTCAGCTCCTGGTTATTACAGATGTAGAGCAGACAGCCTGCTGCCATTCTGGGTTGTAGACTTTACAGTCTTATTACCTAAAGGCACATGTGAGTAGAACACTTAGTGTTTTTCTCCCTATGTGGGATGAATCGTGAGAGTCTTTAACAGTTTTCTACTGATCTGCTGGGAACAGTAGAATCTATGTTCTTGCTGAGTCCACCAGTCATTTTCAGTCACCTGTGTCCTTGATGGGCGGCCCATTTATTTCTTACTTCTGTGTAAGATGGGCTTAAGTTGAATTCTGGGATATACTTACCGGCCATTTCTGTAACCTCACCTACCAGCATTGTTCCAGTTGTAGCTTACCTTGGCCACCCCTGTGCTATATACACTAGCTATAGAAGTGAACGGAGGGTTAGAAATGTCCCCTTAATTTTAGGTCACAACATTCAGTGGCAGGTTTTATTGTTGGACTGTGTGGAGTGATTGCCAAGGCTGCAGCTGACAGTAACAGATCTTTTCTCTTTTGGACATTTCTACCAACACTGGTTGCTGCAGAAGTTCATTTAAAAAGGAGGCCAACTAAGACAGAAAGTCTTTCTATCCAAAGGGAATGAACATTTATTGATAAATTGATTAAAAACTACCAGCTTTCTCTTTTTAGGCAAGATCTCAGAACCGAAATCGGATTAATGTTCAGTCTTTAGGTCACCTGGTTAAAGCTGTGGCAGACATGGGCTCTAGCTATTTCAACCTCTTTTTTAATTTAAATTAATTAAAAAAAAATTACTCACTTTACATTCTGATCATAGCCCCCTCCACCTGCTCCTACCCTTCCTTCCTCTCCCCCACCCCATTTCCCTCCCCTAGTCCTCAGAAAGAAGGAGCCCTCCTCTCCTACCAGCTGACCCCAGCCTATCAAGTCTCATCAGGTCTGCCTGAATCCTCTTCCTTTGTGGCCTGGTAAGGTCGCCCCACTAGGGGGAAGTGACCAAAGAGCAGGCAACAGAGTCCATGTCAGAGACAGCCCCTGCTCCCCTTACTAGAAACCCACATGAAGACTGAGCTGTGTATGGGTTACATCTGAGCAGGAGGTCTAGGTCCACTCCATGCATGGTCCTTGGTTGGTGTATCAATCTCTGCTGCCCCCCTTGGCCCAGATTTTTTGGTCTCTTTGTAGAGCTCTTGTCCCTTCCAGGTTCTTCATCCCCCCACTCTTCCACAAGACTTCCTGTGCTTTGCCCAAAGTTTAGCTGTGAGTCTCTGCATCTGCTTCCCTCCCCTGGTGGGTGGAGTCTTTAAGAAGACATCTATGGTGGGCTCCTGTCCTGTTCCCTGCCTTCAACCGCTTCCAGTGTCTATTCTATTTGCCCTGCCGAATGAGAATTAAGCATCATTTCCTGGGTGCTCCCTGTTACTTAGCTTCTTTAGGTCTGTGGATTATAGTATGGTTATCATGTACTATGTGGCTAATATCTGCTTATACGTGAGTATGTCCCATGAGTGTCTTTCCGGGTCTGGGTTACCTCCCTCAGGATGATGCAGATTTCACGATGTCCTTGTCTTTAATGGCTGACTAGTGTTCTGAACAGTATTGTATAGATGCACCATTTTATTTATTTATCCTTTGGCTGAGGGACATCTAGGTTGTTTCTAGTTTTTTGCTATTACAAATAAAGCCACAATGAACATAGCTGAGCAAATGCCCTTGTATGATGGAGCATCTTTTGGATATATGCCCAGGATATATAACCCACATACCTATAGACACTCGATTTGTGCCAAAGAAGCCAAAACCATACAATGGAAAAAAGATGGCATCTTCAACAAATGGTGCTGGTCTAACTGGATGTCTACATGCAGAAAAATGCAAATAGATGCACATTTATCACCCTGCACTAAATTAAAGTCCAAGTGGATCAAAGACCTCAACATAAAACCAGACACACTAAATATATTAGAAGAAAAAGTGGAGAAGAGCCTTGAACTCATTGGCACAGGAGACAACTTCCTGAATAGAACACCAACAGCACAGGGTCTAAGAGCAATAATCAATAAATGGGACCTCATGAAACTGAAAAGCAAAGGACACTGTCAATAGAATAAAATGACAGCCTATAGACCTTGGAAAAGGCCTTCACCAATCCTACATCAGACAGAGGGCTAATATCCAGAATATATAAAGAACTCAGGAAATTAGACACCAACAAACCAAATAATCCAATTAAAAATGGGCTAAACAGGAATTCTCAACAGAGGAATATGAAATGGTCAAGAAGCGCTTAAAGAAATGCTCAATATCCTTAGTCACCAGGGAAATGCAAATCAAAACGACCCTGAGATTCCATCTTACACCCATCAGAATGGCTAAGATAAAAAACTCAAGTGACAGCTCATGCTGTTGAGGTTGTAGAGAAAGGGGAACCCTCCTCCATTGCTGGTGGGAGTGCAAACTTGTACAACTACTTTGGAAATCAATCTGGTGCTTTCTTAGAAAATTGGAAACACCTCTACTTCAAGGTCCAGCTATTTCAACCTCTTGAGGTGGTGAGGCGCCCTCTAGCTGTTCATGGCGTGTTCTATAGTCTCAGGAACTTGATGTATTGATGTGAAGAGTCCAAGCTTACCTTGACTACCACTGTGCTTGACTGGTTTAATTTAAAGCAATGAGCCATCATCTGTTTTTTTAGAAGTGTCAGTTCTCCAAGAAAGTGTGACGGTTTTTAATGTGGTCTTTTGGGAAAAAGTGTACAGTGTGTATTACTGTGTTGGTCACATAGAAACAGCTGGTATATAAAATTTGTCACTCCAGAGAGTAATTTAGATGAGGATGAATGCCATCTGTGAAGTGATACAGAAGTGGCTGGAAATGCGCCAGCTTTACGCTTGGTGGGCCACTGAAGTGGAGTTGTGTTCGACAGGTCAGCAGAATCGGAGTACTTTACTTTGTGAATGTCTACTTTTCTGTAGTTTATTTCAGCACAGGATAAGTACTACATGTATGAACTCCTGTGGGTGTGAAAACCCCAACATTTCATGTGTTCTAGTTTTCAGTTGTGGAACAGGTTGCCAGATTGGCTTGAAACAGTGCAGTTGTGTTGGCTAGTTCTAGACGCTAGACACCCAGAATGAGTCAAGTAGGACAGATACCAAGGTGTTGGCAGTGCCAGCTGCTTCTGGGAGCTCGGGAGAGCCTGGTTCCTGCTCCTTCTGTCTGGAAGCGGCTGGTCCTCACTGTTTGTGCGGCTGCTTCTGTTCTCACTGCTTCCCCTGTCTCCTTACAAGGATGCCAGTGTTCACACTTAGGACTCACGCAAATCATCCACACCGCCCTCTCATATCAAAACCTCTGACTCTGTCATTTCTGGCAACATCCCCAGTTTCAGGGTATCTTTGAGGGTCAATATCGAGCTCACCACAATGCTAAATGATGTATTGGTGTTTCAGGACATAATACGATTCTACCCAGGATCTACTAAGCATGTTTCACTTAGAAGAGGGCGTCATCTTACACGCTAGCATGATGCAGACATTTGTATTTGGCTTTTAAGTGGCCGTTTTCTTTTGCTAATTGTGTCATTAATGGTTTTCTAAAAGTAATTCTTTCATTTTATGACATCAATTAAACACCAGATTGAAATAGAAAACAGTTATAGTAAGTCGTTAGGAAGTTTTGGCTTCATGATGATTTTCCTACTTTTTAATGCTTAAGAAACTTACTTGGTGGTATTTTTATACATGCAGAATTGCTGTAAACATAAAAAGAGCCCTGAAGGCCTCTCTATAGCCTCAGCCTCACCCCGCGTTGGCATTGTACCCTGATTGCTGCATTGTTTCTCCTTTTTTTGTCTTTCCTTCATTTTTTTATTAAAGCCTTTGAAAATCAAGTAACATATACCATGCCACCCTCTTATATAAACCGCTCAGCAGGTTTTGTTTTGTTTTTTAATAAGATCCCCAGTCTTCACCATTTTCCAGGAACTATCGCCACCCCCAAAGCCTGTGTACGTGAGCACGTTCCTCCTCTCTGTCTGGCTGGAGGTGACTTCTTTCACTTAGCACAGTGCTTTCAGGACGGCCTGTGTTTTCACAGAAGCCCAGGACAGAATGAGAGTATGGCCGAGCCACACTCTGTTGGGTGGATACGCTGCATGTCCTCCATTAACCAGCTGACAAACAGTCTCTGCTTTTGCCCTCCTGCAGATAATGCTGCAGTGAACATTTACCTAACGAGTTTTTATATGGAAATGGATTTCTTCAGTTCTCTTGGAGACATCTAGATACAGCATTTTTGGTTATATGGTAACTTGGTTTAACGTTTTGTGGCCCCACATGGGATACTCATTTTTAATTTTTTCCCTTATCTTTGAGACCAGGGCAGCAGTGAGGGTTGGGGGTGGGGAGTGTTTTTCTCAACTTGAGATGTCCCTGCAGATATTCGGGTTGAGGATAATGTGGTTAAAGCCTGCGGTGGAGTTTCTGTCTGGCCCCGAGCATGTGATGCTGAGGTGAGCTGACTTGCAGGGGAGCACTTTTCTTGGTGTTCAGTGCTTTCGATGCTTTTAGCTTCTCCTCTGTGCTATAGACATTGTTGGCAGTTTTAGGTGTTTTATGAGGTAGGGATGTTTCCAATTGTTTTACAAGGATCACCCGGAATCCCTGTTTGTGCTTTTTCATCTTTAAGAAGGTAAAGGAGAGGACCAGTGCGATGGCTTAGCAGGCCCTTGCTGCCAAGCCTGGTGGCCTGAATTTGACCCCACAGTGGAAGGACAGAACGGACTCCTCTGAGCTTCACTTATGTGTCATGGTATGCAGGCATGCATGTGCACAGCCAGGTTATACAGAGACACTCTCTCCTGAAAAACAGAACAAAACAAAAACCCCTTAGGGATGATTTAATGACTTAAACAAAAGAGAGGTCATTTCCAATCACAGGGAAACATAAAGTGTAAAGGATCTGTGGCTCAAGCTCAGAGAGTTAAAGTTCATGCCAGAGGCTCTGCACATTGACGTGCTGGGAGTTCAGCCCATAAGTATAACACCAGCCCTATGATTTTATTATCTCACTCTTGGGATTGTCAAGTAGAGAACTAACTAAAGCTGTGCATACTATATAAATTTGTACGCTAAAAATTGTCATCTTTGGCATTTTAAGGACTTTTATTACATTATGTGCTTTGCCTGAATGTATGTCTGGGCACACATGTATGAAGTGTAATGGAGGCCAGAAGAGGGAGTCAGATCCCCTAGAGCTGGAGTTTCAGGTGGTTGTGAGCTGCCATGTGGGTGCTGGCAATTAAACAGCCGTGCTCTTAACTATTGGGGCCATCCCGCCAGCCTTTTGGATTTCCTTCTTAAAACTTTACGTGTGTGCATGTATGCAGGGATATGTGTGTGTGTGTGTGTCCAGGGGCAGGAGTGTATGTGTGTTTGTGGGCAGGTTCATATGTTTATCTGTGTGTCTGTTTCTGTGGGCAGGAGTATATGTATGTGTGTGTGTCTGTGGCAGGAATGTATGTATATCTGTGTATCTTTATGGGCAGGAGTGTGTGTATGTAGGTGTGTGTGTGTACTTGTGTTTGTCTCTCTGTGTATATATGTATGTATCTAGGTAGGTGTATGTGTTTTAGTGTGTGTTTGTGTCTGGGCAGGAATATATGTATAGGTGTGTGTGTGTGTGTGTATAATTGTGTTTGTCTCTGTATGTCTGTGGTCAGGAGTATATGTATGTAGGTGTTTGTGTATTTGTGTTTGTCTCTGTGTGTCTGGGCAGGAGTATTTGTATGTAGGTGTGTGTGTCTATAGACAGAAGTGTATGTGTGTAGGTGTGCCGCAGTGCCCCTGTGGAAGTCAGTGGATAGCTTGCAGGAGTCTGTAACTGGGTCAGGGGGTCAAATGCAGGCACCAGGCTTCCTGCAGGTGCTGTACTCTGAGCCTCCTGTGAGCCCTACCTCAGGTTTACTTTTGTGCTGTCCTTTTGTGGCCAGGCTGGCCTTGAACCTGTGACTGTGTGTGTACCGCTTGACCAGGCAATTCACCTTGTTTATGTATTTAATTTACTAGACTTGTTAAAAATTACTTTAGGCACTTGAAAAGATTTGTGGGGAAAGTGAGCTGAAGTAAAATTAACTTTTTTGTTTGTTGAGACAAGGTTTCTCTGTGTAGCCTTGGAGTCCTGGACTCCTTTGTAGACCAGGCTGGCCTCGAGCTCACAGAGATCTGCCTGTTTCTGCCTACCCGTGCTCAACTGAGCTAGAGACTATCTCAGAGACTTTCACGCAGTCAAATGTCCCCAGCTTTGCTTTTGATTGGCTGCTGGGCACCGTGGGCTCACTGCAGTTCAGTGTCCGTTGTTCCGTCTCTGTCACAGCGCTGGACTTTACTAATGTGGACTGTTAACCATGGCTTAGCTTGAGCTTTGTGAGGCCAGTGTGAGTCTGTGTGTGTGTCTGTGGGCAGGAGTGTGTGTGAACAGATTATGTTGGGTGAGTCTAGACTGGACCTTGCCCCGGGCCAGTGTCCTCTTCCTCCTCCTTGGGCCTTTCTCTAGTCTCTGACTGCTCTCAGTGTATATTCCGGTGTGTGCAGGCTGGGGGGCTCTCAGTGTATATTCCGGTGTGTGCAGGCTGGGGGGGCTCTCGGTGTGTATTCCGGTGTGTGCAGGCTGGGGGGGGGCTCTCGGTGTGTATTCCGGTGTGTGCAGGCTGGGGGGCTCTCGGTGTGTATTCCGGTGTGTGCAGGCTGGGGGGGCTCTCGGTGTGTACTCCGGTGTGTGCAGGCTGGGGGCTGCTGGGCTTTTTTCCTTCGGCTGTCATGCCAAGTTCACCTTGTGCGCGCACGCTTGCCGTTCATGTCCCACGGTCTTTCTCCACTAGTTTCTCTCCTGCTCTCTGCTGTGAATTCATGTCTTCCAGCCTCCCTCTCTGGGCCTTTAGTAAGAAAGGAAGGTATGTGGCCACAGCTTGCGGGTTTGTTTCTGATCTTGCAGTGACTTTTGTCTGGTGTTAGAAGATAATTTATACGCACACATCATTTCTGAGAGCACATGTAAAATTTTGTTTAGAGATGCCCTGCATCCAGCCTGGCAGTGGTGGTGCACGCCTTTAATCCCAGCACTTGGGAGGCAGAGGCAGGAGGATCTCTATAAATTCAAGGCCAGCCTGGTCTACAGAGTGAGTTCCAGGACAGCCAAGGCTACACAGAGAAACTCAGTCTTGAAGAACAAACAAACAAACAAACAAAAAACAAAAACAATAAAAAGAAAGAAAAGAAAGAAGAGAGAGAGAGAGAGAAAGAAAAAGAAAGAAAGAAAGAAAGAAAGAAAGAAAGAAAGAAAGAAAGAAAAGAAAGAAAGAGAAAGAAAGAAATGGCACGTGTCATTTCTGTGAAATGGTGTGGAGCCAAGCATGCTGTCAGTGAGGAGGCAATAGTAGAAGCAGGAGGAGTAATTGGGACCCAGACATTCAGAGAGAAGCACAGCAAGGCCTGGCAGCTGTCAGGGAAGAGACTCCCCTGCTTCCTGCTGTCCACCCTGCTGTCCTCGCATTTCCGATGTGGGCTGCACTGTTGTCTCATAATAAATATTTGTGGAATTAGTGATTTTTCTTCCAGTCGCATTATTTGATATTTTAGAAGAACATATTACTGTGTAGCACAGGCTGGCCTTACACTCGTGTAAGCTCTAGCCTCTGGAGTGCTGGGGTAGGGAATGGACTACCATACTTGACACTGGGTTTTAGTTACAGTTCTAAGTTTTACCTATATAGAAACTGCAAAACACTTACTATACTTGATAAATCTGGTAAAAATTTTGATTGTTTAGATTTGTTATTGGAAGTAAGAGGGTTGAATGTCTCTTTTTCTTTATTCTAGAGACATATTATTACATTTCTCCATTAGTCTGTGCCTTTTTCCTGGCTCTGACACCTATCTGGATTATAATAGCTGCCAAACATCCAGCCACCAGGACAGTGCTCCACTCGGGCTGGGAGCCCGTGATAACAGCCATGGTCATAAGCAGGTGAGTGCCGGCGTGGGGGGCATTGCGTGAGTGGCGTAGGCATGCGCACACTAAACAATGAGGCGTCAGCTAGAGGAATCCTAGCAGGCTTGCAAAACGAGTATCCGCCTTCCAGAATAGCGCTTACATTTCTGTTGCTATGGAAGGATGTTCAGGGCACGTTTGATGAAAGCAGTAATCTGGAAAAGAGTAGGAATGTCCTGTTAAATGTGGTAAGCTGAGAGTCTTATGTAGTATTTGGATTTGGGTAATACAAAGAAAGATTAAATCCAGCTCGGAAGAGCTGTGAGAGGGGTGGAGGGTGACAGCTATGCTTCTGGTCTCAAGACCAGCCACGTGTCTAGGGGGCAGGGGATAAGGACAGTGTCCCTAAGAATTAAAAAACAGCTTTGTGGCATTGATTAATGGTTGCTTCTTGGGTTTTGTGTCTTGAGAAGGGCTCGCCATGACTGACAGGATGCAGATAGAAGGGGCTTGTGGAAGCTGAGGGGTGTGTCTTCATGTGCCATAGGAGGCATTCACTCAATACAGGTCATATATGTGGCACTGGAACTGAGCCAGCATAGGCTTGTTACTTAGAAACAGATGCAGCCAGGCATGATGGCTCATGCCTGTAACCCCAGCACTCTGAGAGGCAGAGGCAGGTGGCTGTCTGTAAGTTCAAGGCCAGCCTAGTCTACAAAATGATTCTAGGACAGCCAAACCTACACAGAAAAACCCTGTCTCTAAAAACCCATCTAATTACTAGTGCATAGAATGGGGCTAGGGACACCTGTCAGGTGATGTCATAGCTTTTGCTCTGCTGTTTGAACTATCAAATCCATCCTATGACAGCGTGTGGCTCATTTTGATGAAGATAGATGATTTGGTGTTGGGACTGGCAGTGTCTTATACACCCCAGCCCGAGGGTAACCAGCGAATAAAGACTTCAGAAACTGAAACAAGCCTCTAGGTTCCACTGAGGTACTGAAGGTGTATGGCTTGCCGCCGGGTTACATTAAAGCCGCCATCTATCTCCCGGACTTCTCAAGCTCAGCTTTCTGCTGCTGCAGCTCTCCGTGGGACATGGTTGTAATCCATCTAGTTTTAGCACAGTAGAAACCACCCTTTAATGCCTGCTTACTTCAAAGATGAAAAGACACTGCTTTTACATTTAGTTCTTAAATTAAAGAGTGATAGATGATGTGACTCAAAAAATAGTATGGTCTCAGCACCTGAGAGGCTGAGGCAGGTATAGCTTTAGGAGGTTGAGGCTAGCCTGGTCTACTAGGAAGCTCCAAGCCAGCAAAGGCTATATTAAGACACCATGTCTCAAACCAAAACAAAACAAAAAATACTATGTGCAGAAGACTATGAAGGAACCATTAATCCCATTGTTTTAAGCCGTAAAATAGTTACTGATGCCTTGCAGGTCTTTCTAGATAGTTCAGTGGACTGAACATATGTATAATCTGGGAATTGTGATACATACCTATAATTCCAGCACTTGAGAGGCTGGGGCAGGAGGGTTGCCATAAATCCAGGGTAATGCAGGTAACAAATTCCTGTTTCCCATTGGGGGAAAAAGATGAAGCAGGAGGGTTGCTGTAAGTCCAGGGTAATCCAGGTAACAAATTCCTGTTCACCTGGGGTGTGTGTGTGAATAAATAAATACCCCCCACAAAACTAACACACTCCTGATGGTTATGGTGTTTGTTATTTATTTATGATGCAGTGTGTGTCGTCTGCATGTGTCCTGGGCTGTGCCCAGGTATGCGCCTGTGGAGGCCAGAAGGCATCACCAGCGGTCTGTGTGTCTTCTTCCACTGCGCCTTATTTTTTTCCTATCCTACTTTTTCATGTGGCTCTCACCAAGTCTGGAGAACACTGATTGGCCAGTGAGCCCCCGAGATCCTTCTGTGTCTGGCCCGCTGCACAGTCTACAGTTCCCTCCTTACCTGACTTTTCTGTGGGTGCGGGCCTCTGAAGTCGGGCTCTGTGCTCATGTTGCCAGTCCTCGCCTCTCCTGCCCCCACAGCCATGCTTTAGTTCCAGATTCTTACCGTTAACATTGGTTTCTGCCTTGAACATTCCTCTTTTTTTGAGGCCTGATTTTTCCATTGTACAAACATTGAACTATCCAAAGTGGAGGTGTGTGAAGGTCAGAGGAACTTGAGGTCCGTTTTTGTTCCTCTGCCCTAATATGTGATTTTCTTTCTTCCAGCATTGGGGGCCTTATTCTGGACACTACCGTATCCGACCCGAACCTGGTTGGGATCGTTGTTTACACGCCGGTTATCAATGGTAAGACTTGAAGGCCCTGCTTGGTGGTGTGGTCTTAGAGACATACACGTGTCTTCCTACTCCATCCGCTTCTTTCTTCAAACTCAAGATGTAACTCAGAGTGGAAATTATCTTCCCTGGTCTCAGGGACAAACACTTTTTGGGAAAGAATGGTTTCTCAATAATTTTTGTTACATGTTGGTTTTACAGACACACCTAGCTTTAGAAAATTATTTATTTTTATTTCATGTGCATTGGTATTTTGCCTGTATGTATATCTGTGTGAGGGTGTCATATCTGTGTAAGTCATGGTTGCTGGGAATTGAACCTAGGTCCTCTGGAAGAGCAGCCAATGCTCTTAACCACTGAGCCATCTCTCCAGGCCCCAGACCCAACTTTTAAGGCTAGTATGACATAATACAGTATTTCAGCTCTTAGTTGTCCTTTCCCATTTGTTTGCCTGGTGGTTTTGGTTTTGTTTTTGTTCTTTTAAGCCCTGGCTGGCCTCTTCCTCCTGAGTGCTGAGATTAAAGGCTTGCACCACCACATCCAGCTTTTTAAAAAAGATTTGTAAATTTTAATTATGAGAATGTGTGTGTGGGTATGTGCGTGTGAGCACAGGGGCCAGCAGAGGCCACAGACACGGGATTCCCGGGGCGCTTTCTAGAAGTGGCTGTTACCTGCCTGACGGTCATGGTGACGGTAAGTGAACTCAGGTCCTCCTGAGCAGTGCCACAGGCTCTTAGCCACTGGGCTGCTTCTCCAGCTCCTCGTCTCACCTGCTGGTCTAATATTTGCTTCTGTCGATTATCTTGGAAGAAGCAGAATTAGCCAGATTTGATCATTGTCTAAATTTATTCTATCCACTAAGACTTGCTACTCTATTGATGCCTGCAAACTCTGCCTCCTAATTTCTTTGCCAATAAGATAGAAATTATAATCTTTATATCAAATAATTATAATACATACATTAAAAATCATATTAAAATAGAATCAGAGGTTTTGTATGAATTACACTGAACACGACAATTTAATAGCTCTCTACTGGTTTTGGGAGTGGTGATCGGTACCTTGGACTTTAGTATAGCCTAGGTTAACACAATTTAAAAGTAATTCTACCCTGGCATACCATGCATTTAGCATATACTAGTTTTTTGGTTGTTTTTTTTTTTTTTTTTAAGAATTAACTTTCTATATTCACATAAAAAGTTATACAATGACACGTTCTGAAGAAGTCTAATTTTAGACTTAAAATTTCAACTGACTACTGTAATTTTGTCTACCTTTCGAATGTCAAGGACAGGCTTCCTTATGAGTCTCTCTCCCAGCTGTGTCTGATGCCACCATTCCCCTCCTGTCATTCGCCCTGAAAGTCATGGAGCCATCAGATTCTCCTGGTTCCTCCTGTCTTTGACTTAACATGATCAGACGTCCATTGCCCTGTCATAGGGCTGCTTGTTCAGTCGTGTATACAGTGGCGTGTCTGTCTACTCCAGTGTGAGGTCTTGCTCTGGGGCCATCTCATTGGAATAGCAGAGTAACCTTTCCTGAGTTATTGCCTGCTCAATGCAAATTATCACTAAGATGCTGGAATTCCATGGCATTGTTTATGTCCTGTCAGTCAGAAGATGGTCTTCTTACTGGGTTTGTGTCACTGTCTCTCAGAACCCTTGGTACACTGTTGAACTCAAGAATCCCTTAAGAAGCACCAAACTACTACCATGCTTTCTAGAATGTCATACTGTCCTTACTAAGATTCCAGTTTTCACTACCTGAATAGCTGTGCTTTTCCTTCCTCCTATTCCTACCCTCCTCCGTGAACATTAATCAACAAACTCATTAGTGTAAGGATTATCAGATGGAGTTGTATTGAATATCATTACAGGTACCTTAAATGGAAATGACCCTTTATTCGTAAGACTTTCTTGAATCCTGTTTTTTTGGGTTTTTTTTTTTTTTTTTTTTCTTTCCAAGACAGGGTTTCTCTTTGTAGCCTTGGCTGTCCTAGACTCACTTTGTAGACCAGGCTGGCCTTGAACTCACAGAGTTCCACCTGCCTCTGCCTCCCTGAGGGCTGGGATTACAGGTGTGCCCCACCTCCGCTGGGCAACTTTCTTGAATCTTTCAGTTGCCTCACCTTACACATAAACCAGTTTAGAGCATCACCCGGGGCTCTCCTTGGAGGTCTGTGCTGTGACAGCGTGTTGCTGAGTCCTTTCTGTTATGTCAACAGGTAATCCTCTCAGATGGATATCACAGTGAGCTCATGTTAAACTCCACCTTTACAAACAGCGCTAGTGAAGATCCCATATTCTCAAAGAAGTACAACTTAGAACTGAATTTAAAAGTTTTACTGGATTTGTTGATCTTATTATGTGTGTGAGTGTTTTGCCTGCATGTATGTCTGTGCACCATGCGCGTGCTTGGTGCCTACAGAGGTCAGAAGAGGAGGGCATTGAGTCTCCCGGAACTGGAGTTCCAGAGGTTTGCACACCACCATGTGGGAGCTGGAACTTGAACCCGGGTCTTCTGCAACAAGTGCTCTTAACCACTAAGTGATTTCTAGAAATATGTTTCTCTTTCCCCTTCTCCTCATAATCTAATCTTTACTGTGTATCTACCTAAGTGTCAAGTAACTATAAGTTTTTTAAGCATATTATATATAATTTTATCCTCACAGAAGTAATTATTCCAAGATTAAATATCTAGTGAATTATAGTAAGTCAAAATTTAAAGCCAGATCTGCTTAATTCCCAAACCTGTAGGTTTTTTTTTCTTCTCTCAAAACATACAACTACTAGTTTATCTGATTTATTCAGTACACAGATGCATGTGTTTAAAGCAACGCTTAACTGTGTTAATGTGACTAAAATATCACTAAGTGTTTACATGCCTCAGAACTAAAAGCGTTTTCTAAAATGCATTGGTCACACTTGCTCTGTAGGATGTTAGTAGGATTTGAGAAGTGATGAATTAGATTTGGTAGACATGAATGGAGCAGAGTTCTTGACTGTAGGATATTGTAAGCCATTCCTGTGCTGATGTCTTCTGTGGCTCTCTCTGTTTGGAACTTCTGCTGGAAGTGTTAGAAGGTCTGGACCTAACCTTCCTTCTAACCAAGACCGTGCTTGACGAAGTCCACTGTCCTAGGGCCTATATGTGGTTTGTTTACATATTTACTTACTTACTAGTGGATCACTCTGTCCTGAGGTTTGTCCTTAACCCACACTCTACTTATTTTTATATATTTTGTTAATTTTTGAGAAAGACACACAATCTTGATCATTTCCAAACACCACTGCTTTCTCAGAACCTACTCCCCATTTCTACCCTCCAGACTTCATGTTTCCTTTCTCTTTTTTTAAAACAACCTTATACTTTGTGCTAGGATGTGGGCATCCACTGGAACATGGTTTACCAGGAACCACACTTTCAAAGAAAACTGGCTTTCCTACTCTACAAGTCCTTACTCTACAGAATGCCTTAGAGTTAGAGGCTCAGGAGTCGCTCCCCCTCCATGCAGGAATTTTGACTGGGTTATGTGGACCTTCCGGCCACCACAGCTACTGTGAGTTCATGAGGGCAGCATTCTGTCATGTCCAGAAGACATTGTTTTGATCTGAACCCTTGGCTTTTTGGTTCTTGCAATCCTCCTGCATACTCTTCCAGAGTAGTTCCCTAAGCTTTGGGGAAGGGTGAGATGTGGATTTTTCATTTGTGGCTGAATATTCCACCAAGTCTGAGTTCAGTCCCCAGGATCTACGTTGTGGAAGGAGAGAGCGGGCTTCTCCCAGGTCAGAGTGTTGCTGCTGTTGTTGGCTGGGGATAAGGCATCGGTTATTTAGCCTAACACACTGGGCCCAAAAACTGCCGCTCTTACCTCCCTATCCACATTAATGTCTCCCTTGTTGAGCTGCTTGTACTGGCTGTCAGGTGCATCACTGCTGACTCACGCCTTTGTGCTCCTTCCCATGCTCCTTCGTGTGCCTACAGCGCACGGTGGGGTCATTCAGACACAGTGACACCTGGTCCCCAAGGCATGGGCTTAGCAGGGCTGATTGCTCTCTCTTCTGCACTTCCCTGCCACTCTTCTAGCAATTGTCTTGCAGCATGTGCTAATTTTGAAAGAGTGTCTTTTTCAGTGACTGAATAATGCCCACAGGCCCACAGTTTGGGCAGTTGTTGAATGAATAAATGTATGAGTTAAGGAATAAATTTCATTTTGCTGCAAACTACTTGTCACTGAATCAGAGGAAATTATCATGTTAGATAATACAACTTAGAATATAGAACAAATTCATAGACTTTAGAGGAAACTGTTAAGGTACATTTAAGGAGGCAAAAGTAGAAAAAATGGCTCCTTCTGTTTCTATAAAACTTAAAGCAATGTTAGCAATGTTTCTTTCAGTCTTTAATAATTTCCCCTGCTTATACCTAAAGAAACTGACTTAATAGTGATTTCTCAGCTCTTCTGTGTGTTCTGCTTTACATAGGAGTATTTAGGCAAGGCCTCTTTAGATGTTAAATGAAAGAGTTAAAGATTCAAGAGTGAATCACTTGCAGGAAGAAGAGTAGAGGGCCTGCCGTGGGCTCATCGGGGAGAGGTGGCTGCCCCCACTCCTGGCAGCCTCGTTCAGTGCCTACAACCACATTGTGGAAGGAGAGAGCCGACTCCTGCAAGCTGCCATCTCACGTCTACCCACAAATAAATAAATAAAAATGAGGGAAGAAGAGTTGAACTAGATATCGCTCCTTAGAAGAAAGGGAGCAACCATTGCCTTGGTGGTGAAGGGGCCAGGCAGGAGCGCAGCGTGGTTAGCAGCAGGCTACGGAAGCGGAAGGTTTCCTCTTTTAGTGGAGTGTTAAAGTGAATGAGAGCTTGGATCCTGGGGTGTGATATAATCCGGGGATGGTGTTATCTCCTTCATATAAAGCCTAAAAGCATGAAAAACTAAGTGGTGTGTTGTTTGGGAGTATGCAGCTTGAGAACATTGCACGTGTCTGGGAAACTAAGGCCGCTGTGGTGGAGAAGGAAGGAGGGGGCACTGCAGGGGTGGGCCACACTCCCTTAAACACAGCAGGGCACAGGCCTGATGCTCACAGTCTACATTTGCTTATAAATGCTTTTTTCAGGACAGGATCTCTCTGAGTAACTACCCAGGTGTCTTGGCACTCACTCAGTAGACCAGGCTGGCCTTGAACTCACTGAGATCTGCCTGCCTCTGCCTCTGCCTCTGCCTCCCTATAAGTGTGCTTTATTTATTAACTATTAGAGTTTTTAAAACCTTGGATGCAGCACCTGAAAACCGCGTTTTAAATTATGAAATTGTTGACAGTGGAAAGAGAATTAGGGAGAGTCTAAATGAGGACCTTATCTTGAGGTGAGCGTTGCAGGGCAAGAGTTACTAGCGGCAGGGAAAGGGATGACGGAGAAGGGCAGCTGGGGATTGCAGGAGGGAGGGGAACAATGAGGCATGAAGACCACGAATGGAAATCCTGTCCAGGCAGCCTTGGAAAGACAGGCCATACCCTACTTCAGCACTGAGAACAGGATCCCTGAAAGTCTGGTGGGAGCAGGGAGGAGGGGTGGGAGGAGGATTAAGATGGAGGACGCAGGGCTGACAGCCTCACCTGCCCCAAGTCCAGTCGACAGACTTGTTTTCCTAGCACCGTGTCTCTTGGCCTTTTTCAGGTCACGGTGCATACAGGAGACGGCGCCGTGTTGGGGTGGCACGCGAGGTGTACTAGATGGTGCACACGCGGCCTCTCTGGGAATTTAGAGGGTTGTTTCAGCACACCTGTAACTCCGGTAGACCTCCTGGGTGGGACGCTCTAGCCTAGGGCAGTGTTTTCTTTAAATCACTTTCTGAAGGAGCCATTTGAAATAATTTCCTCTAAAGACTGCTATATAACTGATAACATTACGGATCCCTTATGTACCTATGCTATATTCATTATTTATGTCCACAGTGCGTGTGTAATCACGCACACCGTTATTATTGATGTCCACAGCGCGTGTGTAATCACGCACACCGTTATTATTGATGTCCACAGTGCGTGTGTAATCACGCACACCGTTATTATTGATGTCCACAGCGCGTGTGTAATCACGCACACCGTTATTATTGATGTCCACAGCGCGTGTGTAATCACGCACACCATTCACATGGCTACATGCGTATAGCTTAGTTACACATTGATGCATATGTACAGTATGTGTAGACTTTACACGCTACAGGAATACAGTGTTCCCGACCTATTTTTGCCCGCATTAGAAATGCATGAGGTAGGGTGGAGGATGCAGAGGTCCTGGTTAGCCAGCTTATGCGTAGTGTATTCATAAGAAAGCAGTAAAGGTGGTAGACGGGGTGGAGCTAACTGCACCTTGGCGAAATGTCCCTGCCCTCATCTCCATTAAAGGGGCTTCGCCCACATTTGAAGACCTGTGAAGCCCAGGGTGTGTCTCCATCCCTGCAGAGTGAGTCCTGCATGTGAGCTCTGAGGGGAGTCCTGCCCCGAGGGTGGTCTTGCAGGGGAACCTGGGGGAAGGGGGCTGAAGTACCTAGCACGCATGGAAGGTGCTGGATCACTTGCCAAGAGGGTCAGGAGCATATTTTCCTTTTGAAAGAATGAACTTTTGTATTGGGTTCCTTTGAGAATATGCAAAAAGAATTCTTGGCAGAATCTGAAATATAATCTATGGCGTGAGTATGAAATGTTTACTCAAGACATAAAGAATTTTGAGAATTCCTAGATAAACCTACTGATAATTTCCTCTTAGCATACTTGTACTATTCGTGAGCTTACTGTAGCACCATATACCGAAAATTAGGTCCTGTGGGTACTGAGGAGTCTCACTCACTGTTGACAGGCTGTCTCTACTGATGTCTTTAATTTTTATGAGACTATCTTTAGGTGCCTTCTGCCACCTTTAATAATGTAGTTAGTGTCTGTAGAATTTAAACACTTCAAAAGCTATATTAATAACAAATTCTTAAAAGCCACGGTGCCTAAAACAGCAACAAGAAAGCATTCTTTGACATGAAAGAAAGCTGTTGCAAGGTAGTAATTTTTCAGTAATTAAAAATATAACCAGCGACCCTGACAAGAGTGAGAGACTGCCACTTGTTAGTCTCCTCACTCATCACGTTGTTTCCTTTCATCTGGAGACACAGCACTAGTCGACTGAGGAAGGCTTGGAGATGACTGATTGCACGTGTTAGCCCGCAGCATATGGTAGCACGGAAGTGATAAACGGTGTTTCTGTAGAGTTCACCAGGGCATCTGGGGCTGTCGGAGAGAGCTACGAGTGATCATTAATAACTCAGTCTCAGGGAAATCGCAGCTACGGTAGATTGGCTCAACCGTAATCATGCATGCTGTCTGTGTCTGCACTGAAGCATCTCATGTCTAATAAAACACCAGGTGGGGCATCACCCTGAGGGGCCCCAGAGCGAAGAAGGCGGGAACAAACTGCGGTGGATGCATTCCTAGCCAGTGCTGAGAAATGTTACCTGCAATCTTTTGATTTGTGTTCCGTAAAATCATACTGTTGGATTCTTCTGCATCTTGAGAGGCTGTGAGCAGAAGGCTCCATTTTAATCAGCTTCTTCCTCTCTGCCGCCCCAGAATCTCTGCCACAGTGCTTCAGTCCTGTGGGACAAATGCTGTTCCTCTTTCAGCTGCTGGGATGCATGAGCTCACTCTCCGGAGAGTGAGTTACTGGCCTTGTGTGTGTAGTGTCAGCAGATGTTCAAGTCATGGTAGTTACGGGGTGCTCTGCTCCCAGTTTACCTTCAGAAATGCGCTCTGATTAGAAAACTCCAGACTTAAAAACATAGTTGTCATAAGCTTCTAATAGAAAAGTCATTAAGCCAGGGCTGCGGTGATGGCTCAGTGGGTGTCACACTGAAGACCTGAATTCCCCAAACCCATATAAAAGGTGGGCACCTTAGCACTCTATAGCTCTCCTAGGGCAGAACAAGAGAATTCCTGGAAGCTTGCAGCCAGCTAGCCTAGAGTGCACAGTTACAAGATGATGACAAACACTGGAGGTTCTTCTTTTTTTAAATAATATATTTATGTACTTATGTTATGTATATGAGTCCTATATCTGCATGTACACCTGCATGCCAGCAGAGGGCACCAGAAATCATTATAGATGGTTGTGAGCCACCATGTGGTTGCTGGGAATTGAACTCAGGACCTCTGGAAGAGCGCCCAGTGCTCTTAACCTCTGGCCTTCTCTCTAGCCATGAGGTTCTTCTTTGGCCTCCATGTTCATTGTGGTACATGTGTACACACACACCTGCGCATGAACATGAACACATACAAGAGAAGCTCAACATTTTAACGTGGTATGAGTACCAGGGTGGGTATGGTGGCACGTGCCAGTAGTCCAAGCACTCTGCAGAGGCAGGTCAGTCGCTGTGGGTCTGAGGCCAGCCTGGCTTAAATGTTCCAGGTCTGCCAGGAGCACACAGTAAGACTGTGTCTGTCTCAGTTAGGGTTTCTGTTGCTGTAATGAAACACCAGACCAAGGCAACCTGGGGAGAAAAGTGTTTATTCCAGTTCATACTCCCAGCTGATGGTCCATTACTTAGAGAAGTCAAGGCAGGAACTCAAACAGGAGGATCCTGGAGGCGGGAGCTGATGCAGAGACCATGGAGGGTGCTGCTTCCTGGCCTCCTCCCATGGCTGCTCAGCTGCTTTCTTAGAGAATCCCGACCTCCACCCCAGGGATGGCTCTACCCACAGTGGACTGTGCTCTCCCTGACTGATCACTCCTTAAGGAAATACTTCACAGGCTTGCCTGCAGCAGGGTCTTATGGAGGCATTCTCTTCACGGAGGTTCCCTCCTCCGAGACAACTTTAGCTTGTGTTAAATTGACATAAAAATGGCCAGTCTTCCTGCCGATTTTATGTCACCAATGAACTGAATTTTATGACACCAAATGAACTGAAAAGCACTACAGTTCCTAGCTAGATGCTGAATTCTACATCATGCTAAGTGAAGAACCTACAGTAGGAAACAGTGAGTCAGGAATTCGATTGTTGGTGGTAGTAAGTAACATATATCACTATGTTCATAAGTGTTGAGTGTCTTCGATTTGCACATCATCTAATCATTTCAGTATCCTTGCAAAAATTGTCCTTATGTTTCCAATACAAGAAGGAAGTGTCTGAGGGGTCCCTGCCACTGAAGCTGTCTGAGCAGCTAGGGCAGGCTTCAAGCACTTGTGCTGGAGTGGACATCTGCCCGGAACAGAGCCCTGCGTTCATCTGTCTCAGTGACTCTGCCTGGCCATGTGACTTTTAAACCATTTTACAGATATTTGTTTCCCTGAGAAGAGTGCCAGGGACACTGTCGGGGGCATTTCCTGATATTTTTATGATAAACTGAATTAATTTACTTATTTTTAAATTTAGTATTACTGTGTGTGTGTGTGTGTGTGTGTAGGCAAGCAGGAAGACAGCTTTAGAAGTTGTTTGTTGCCTTTTCATTGTGGGGTTTGGGGATTGGACTTGAGTTATTGGGTTTTTACTTTTGTACTCTGAGCCATCTCATCAGTTCTAAGTAACATTTTCTTTATTGTTTTTTAAACCTACTTTATTTTTACTTACATGTGTATGGGGAAGGTTTTTGCATGTGAGAGCAGGCACCCACAGAAGCCGGAGGTATCAGGTCCGCTGGAGCCTGGCACAGAGCTAGAAACTCAGGTGCTCTGCCAAGGATAGTGCAAGCCCTTGGCCATGGAGCCATCTCCCCAGCTCCTCTGAGCACCGTTTTAAATCATCATGTCTATTGTTTTCGCCTGAGACAGGACCTTGATGTATGTCCAGATCCAAATTCTCCTGTCGTAGCCCCCACTGCTGTACTTGGAGATGCGCACTACCACACCCAGCCTTCACTCTCAGTGAAATTTGTTATTGCTAGATGACATGTGACAAAGAAACTGTGGCGCTAAATATAGTTTACAAGTGAGCCATAGTTTTAGCTTTTAAAAATATAACAAATAGTTTTAGTTTTAGTCTAGTAACAGTAACAACAACAAATTATCTTTGCTGCTGGAAAATGGCAAGTCCATATTTTTTTGTGGTTGCTTTTCTATTTATATATTTTCTATGATTAAAATAATTAAAATCTTGTTTCCACACTAAGTTAGCTTTATTAGAATGTGTTGAATACCAAAATTTCACTAGATGCCAGACCTGCAGTCACTGAACTTGTATTTATTTTTGTTTTTTGACACAGCGTCTTTCTGTTCTGGCTGGCCTGGAACTCACAGAGAGCTACCCACCTCTGCCTCCTGAGTGCTGAGATCAACGGTGTGCCCCTTACACCTGGCTCCAAACTTGTCATTTTGAACGTAATCTTAAATATTCCCAGGCCCACTTCTTAGCGCCAGAAGCTGCTAATACCAGCCTTCTCCAGGAGGAGTTACTAGATGCTGGTTCCTCAAAGTCAGCTCCCTAATTGCCTGGGAAAGAATCCATCTTCCAGAAACAGCCCACAACCCTATCAGAGGGAGAACAGCAGTCTCACTGGTTTGGAACACTGGGATTCATAGTGGGTGCTTGTCTTAGTTACTTTCCTGTTTTTGTGACAAAACAGCATGACCAAGGCAACGTATAAAGGAAATCACTTATTTGGGGCCATGCTTACAGTTTCAGAGGGTGAAATGCTCCCTGGTGGGGAGGAGCATGGGGATAGACAGTCAGGCACTGTGATAGAATATACAGGCTTAGCACTTACAGGTTGATATGACAACCATGAAACAGAGTGCTCCAGAGAGAGAGAGAGAGAAAGAGGGAGAGAGAGATATGGCATGGGCTTCTGAAAACTCAAAGTTAACCCCCAGTGACTCACCTCCTCCAACAAAAGGGAACCCCCAGTCCTTCCCAAATAGTTCCACCAACTGGGGACCAAGTATTCAAACAATGATCCTATGGGAGCCATTCTCATTTAAACCATCATAGCAACAATCTACAGCAGAGACCTCAGCAAAGCTGCTGATTCTTAGTACCAGGTTCAGATATCCACCTGGAATGATTTTTACTCCTTGGGTCTAAAAAATCTCCTTCTGTAATAGTTACCCACTCAGAATGTCGTTCTGGGCAATGACCTCCTATATGGTATAATGTGAGTGTATAGGGCAGGCTTAATCTGTGTAGCTGTCCACTGTGTTCTGTAAGAAGAACTCCAGCAAGTTCAACAGAGGGCGCCCTCATGCTTACACGATGATGTGTGACTAGTCACTGCCATTCAGGTGGGGTCCTGGTGAATTCATGTTATCCTTCCAACCCTAGCAGTTGAACTCAAGAGACATTTCTCAAAAGATGTGCAAATGGCCCACAGCAGCAATCAGGGACACACAAATCAAAATCACAGTAACCCATCTGGCTGTTTTCAGAAAGACAAAAGAGAAGCAGTGGCAAGGCTGTGGGAAGAAAGGAACCCTTGTAGAGTGTTGAGCTGTCACTAAGGAAAGCGGAATGAAGGGTCCCCAAAGAGTTAACATGACCACACGGCACAGCGATCCCACTGCTGGGTACACATCCAAGGGTAGTGAAATCAGTATGTCAGAGACATTTGCACCTCCCGTTTATTGGCACACTCAATGGATGTGTTCCAGACAAACAGTGGGATAAAAGAGCATGAAGCCTGGTCACCTGTGACAGCATGACTGAAATGCGAGTATTGTGTTGAATGAAAGACTAGTCCTGCTAGTCAGAAGACTCTGAAAAGTTAGCTTCCTGGACTCTCAGAGGCCGGGGAGAGTGGCATTGGTGGTGGTAAGGCACTGACGGAGTCCCAGCCAGAGTGGGAGGCCCGCCACACTGTGAAGACAGATGGAGACAGAGAACATGAGCATTGTCACTCAAAAACCAGATAACGCATTTTAATGTCTGTGATTTTAGTATCTGACGTTGATACGATAAGTATTCAAGAAAGAAAACTACGTTTAACTTACATCACAGCATGTAACACAGCAGCCCCTGGTAATCCACTAGTGGGAACAGCCTTTATGGTCTCATTTGCTGCTTAAAATGCCCATGCTGCTCCAGTTGGTCTCCAGACTGCACCAGCACCCTCGGCTCTGGTTAAAGTAAAAAGCCTTCTTTTGCATTAAAAGAGGTTTCCAGGCCTAGAGAGATGACTCAGCTGTTAGAGCACACTTGCTGCTCTTCCGGAGGACCCACAAGTGTCTAACCCCAGCCACAGGAACTCTGACGGTGCTCTCTCGACCTCGTGGACACCTGCATGCACGTGCGCACTCAGGCCTATGCCACCTCTGCACAAAATAATAAATAAATCCTTAAAAACCTAAAAGAAAGCTTTTAAAAGGAAAAGCTCTCCAGTTCTTTTTATTTCATATTTCTTTCCGAGCTCACTTTTCCAACTGGCGCACATGAGCCACCCCTCCCCTTTTACTAAGTATGGAAGAGTAAAATGGCTAAATTGCTAGGCTGTAGGGCACGCACGTCACTTTTATTACATGGTTCCCAAGAGTTTTCCACAGGGATTCTAAGGCGCTCGTACTATTTTTCAGTGTTGGGGGTCTGCGGCCCTCTGCTCTTACTAAGCGAGTGCTCTCCCACCAGGCTACACCTCCAGCCCCAGTTCACAGTTTTGAGAGCTTTGTGTCAGGGTGCTGTGCTCCATGTTAGCAGCAGTTTATGTGCCCAGAATGCTGCTCTGCTTGCCCTGGCCAGTGTGAAATACTTCTTCGCTTCTGCTTGTATTTCTTCAGTACACAGTGGGATTGGGTCTCTCCTGTTTACTATTGATGTTGGTTAACAACTTCTGTGTGTGAAAGAGTGTGTCTGTGTGCATGTGATGGGGCCCCCACCTGTGTGCAGAGACCACAGGAGGATGGCAGTCACCTGCTCTACCACTATCCACCTTTCCCCTTGAGATGAGGGCCCTCACTGGAGCTGTGCAGTGGCCAGCAGGCCCCAGTGGACTTCCTGCCAAGCTCCCACAGAACTTGTGTTGTAGGCACATGCCCAGCCTTTACTGGATGCTGAGTTAAGAACTCAGGTCCTCAGGTTTGTGTGGCAAGTTCTCTTATCCAGTGAGCCCTCTCCGCAGCCCCTGGATTAGCAAGTTCACAAACACAAACCCAGTGAGAACTTGATTAACTTCCTCCGTGAGCTAGCTGCTAAATCCCTTGTCCTTTTTTCCTGTTGATAGTTATATGTCTTTGCAGACTTTCTCCACTCTGGCTTGTTTTCCCTCTTTGCCTAAAGTGTTTTCTGGTGAGCCAAAGTTTTACACTTTATAAACATTCCCTTTACGTTGTATAATTTTGCTAAGCAAATTCTTTCCACATGTATTAGGATTGTCCAGAGAATGAAAGTGTGGGGTAGAGAAAGGGAGAGAGGGAGAGAAGGAGAGGAGAGGAAGAAAGAAGGGGAGGCAAGAGAGAAAGAGAGAAATTGGCCCATGCGATATGGAGGCTGAAAGGCCTGTCAAGAGGCCACTTACAGTGAACCTCACTGTCAGCCTTGGGACCAGGGAAGCCAGTGGTGGTGCATGGCTGTGAGAGGCAGAAGGCTTCAGAGCCCTGGGGCCCCTGTGGCAAGAGTTCTGGCAGGAGGGTGCCTGGACTTTGGGAGAGAGATCCTTTACCGTCTGTCCAGGTGCCAGACAATTAGATGGACCCTGCTCACCTCAATCTTCTGGGCTCATGTCTCAGAGAAACACCTTCCCATCCACACCCAGAAATGGTCTTTCTTTATCCACGTCCCATCAAGCTGATCTGTAACATCAGCCACCTCACCATCCTTCTACAGCTTAGCAATTTTGTCTTGTACATTAGGTTTTTAATTCATCTGGAACTGCGCTTTGTCTTTAGGATGAGAGCAAGGACCAGACTTCATGGCTGTTTTACACATCAGTGGCTTATTGAGAAGCCATCTGAAGGGTCCCATCCTGTCCCAGCTTGTATGTGTTTTAGGTTACAGCTTTTTGCTTTGCTAAGAGCATTTAATCATGACTGTTGAATTGTATCAGTTTTTTTCCCCATGTATTCTTACAGTCCTGTTACTTCCCCCTCCATTTACTCTTTAATGAATTATGTTAATTTACTTCCAGATGTTAAATTGGTTTTTCACTCCTTGGATAAGCCCAATTTGGTTCTGATGTATCACATCTTGATTTGTTAATAGTTTAGAGTGGAAGTTATTTCATGGTATTTCTGTAATGTCTTTCCTGTGTGTCTGCTCACTGGAATGGTGGTGAATTCTCTTCTATGTTCTTAATATTTGGCTGCTTTATATTTTTAATGTATAGTTGCGTGCGTTGCGGTGGGCAGGTTTTCCCTGTCCCCTGGAGCGGGAGTTATGAAAGGTAGTGAGCCACCTGTGTGGGTCCCCTGTCAGCACGGCATGTGCTCTTAGCGCTACACCTCTCCTGCTGATTGACTGATGTCTGTAAGGCTGGCACCGGACTCCCTGTGACTCACTTGGGAATCTCAGGTGTCTGTTTTCCTGGCTATATCCCAGGCTGGCTTCAAACTCATGTCAATCACGCACGTGCGCACATACACACACACACACATACACACACACACACACACACACACACACACACGTGCACACACACGAGTCTCCGCATGTGTATTAGAGGCGTGAGCCGCTGCACTGGTCCTTTTATTCTGGGTGTTGAAATGCGAGTCCCTTCTCTTCTGTTCATTTGTTGAAAGGCGTCTGGTTTATTTCTTTGTTGTGTTTTCTTTTATTTATGTTTACTCTGCTGCTTGCTCTTCAGTCTCCCCTCTCTGTTTTGTGCAACTTTTTGAAGTTTTAAGGATGTGAGCTTGACATCGTCACTACGAGACTCTTCTTGTGTACAAAAGAGGGAATACCTCAGATCTCAAAGGACTGCTCTGTGCGCCTCACGTGGCCTTCAGGGCGAACACACAGGGTGTCTCGAATGTTTTGTTTTTATTAAGTTGACTATATTTTCCTCACTGTCTGTGATCTCTTCTTTGACCCCTAGGTTATTTAGAAGAATACTGTTTACTTTTAACACCTGGGAGCCCCAGGTATCTGGTTTCCGGGTGTACCCCGAGGCCCTCTTTCTGTGTTTCAGTCATCTCAGACTCAGGGAGATCGTCCTGGAGCTTGTAGTTTGTGAACGGCCCGTGGGTACTTGGCAAAGTGTTCTCAGCTGTATCACTGTCCTCACTGCTCCCGCAGCTTTCTTTAGCATTATGTGTATCTGGTATAGATTTCTTCCGATTTTGACCCATCTTTGCCCCATCTTTTATAGTGTGTTATATACTTTGCTCACTGGATTCTTTAATGTGTCAGTCATAGTTATTTTAGAATCATTGTCAAATAACTTCAGTATCTGGATCTGGGCATGATAGCCTAGCTCTGTAATCCCAGCACTTGGAAGGTGGGTCAGGAGTTCAAGGTTAGAGCAAGCTAAGGCCAGCCTGAACTATAAGAGACGCTGTCTCAAGCCTCAAATGATAATGATAACAACAGCAACTATTACTTCAGCACTGAAGCGTCTCTGGGTCTGGTTTTGCTGACATCTTAACTCCTGCAGTGGGCTGCTTTCTTTGTTGCTTTTTACTCCTATCTGGTAGAGTTTTATTAAACGTCTGACATTGTATATATAAAAGACAACTAGAGACTAAGATAAATATTATTTGTGCCTAGAAATGAGCTGTTTTTTCCTTTGGTCAGTGTAGAGGTCAGGGCAGCCCTTGGACTGTGGTTCCTTCAGTATTCTTCACTTTTCTTCATTGCGTGTATGTGTGTGTGCGCGTGCGCGCGCACCAGCTATCCTGTTCTTGGTGTGGCTGAGTGTGGATGGTGTTAGGTGATTGTTGACGCTCTTTCTCCTTCCGGTGTCAGTGTGCTGATTTGTTCCCCTCCTGAATGGCGTGGACTACCTTACCTAGTCTCCTGCCTTACCTAGTCTCCACAGTGCCTGCACCCGGTCCTGAGGGCTGGGGTGTCGGTGTTTCTCTCTTCCCTCTGTTGGCAGTCAAACCTCCAGGCTGGGTGTGAGCTGAAAGGCCTCATGCAGCTGTCAGCTTTTTGCTCTTCCCTCCTTCCTGTGGCAGCTGCTCTGCCGGGGACCGTGCAGAGCTTCTCCTCCCGCGTCGCTTGTCATTACCTAAGAGGATTTGTGTGACGCCAGGTCTGGGAGAGGTTAAGATTGTGCCCCTTGAGTTTGGCTCCTGGTCTCCGACCCCCCTCGGTCTGTCCCAGAGGCACCTTTTGAAAGCTTTTGGGAGGTCCTTGTATCAGGCCATCGGCTTCTGGAGTAGGCGTGTTGCCCACATGTAGTGTGTGACAGTTTGGAATCTGAATTTGTTTTCTTCCCCCTCGTGTTTTTGTGGCTGTTGTCTTCCTCACTGACTCTGCGAGTGCCCAGTCTCACCTTGGAATCTGTTTTCTTCCTCAGCTCTCCTGCCCCTGAGTCACACGGAGGCTGTTTCTATGTTGAAAGTGGAACTTTCCTGAGTCACTTTATTCAGCTCCTAATTGATCCTCCCTTAGCAAGATGAGAAAGTGTCGGGCCTGTCATTTTGAATAAATCTAGCTTACTTTTTCCCTCATTAAGGTGACAAACATGAATATCTTGTTATCTTGTTTTGTGACTTGGTTGCAAGAATGATTTTTAAATTACCTGTTCCGGTCTACTTTCACATCAGACAGCTAGTCAGATTTGAAAATAATGGCGGTGTTGTCTATAATAATGATCTTATGGATTATCTAGTTCAACATCAAAGAAACTAACGTTTCAGAAGAAGCTTTTGTGTCCTTGGCCTTAGAAGGTGGCAGGAAGGGGCTTGCCCTGGTGGGACCCGTGGGGTTGTTTAAATGTGGGTAACCTGCTTGTTTGTTTCCCCAATGTTTCAGGTATTGGTGGCAATTTGGTGGCCATTCAGGCTAGCAGGATTTCTACCTACCTCCATTTGCATAGCATCCCTGGAGAACTACCTGAAGAGCCCAAAGGTTGCTCCTATCCGTTTAGGACGTTTTTTGGTTCAGGTAAGTGTGTGTGTGTGTGTGTGTGTGTGTGTGTGTGTGTGTGTTTTGGGGTTGTATATTTTCAGGAACTGCTGCCCACCAAGATCTGGGGCAGGCAAAATTTGTTGAATTTGTGAATGTTGTGCTCAGCTAATCTCAGGGAACAAAGGCCTCATGAATCCCTGTGTGCAGCTGCTGGGGGTCTTCAGGATATTTGCACTTTATATTTCTGTCTCTGGGACAGCTTGTCAGTTAAGAAAGAGGAGCCAAGCTGGGTACAGTGGCACACCCCTGTAATCCTCTGGGAGGCAGAGGCAAGTGCATTTCTGTGAGTTCAGGGCCAGCCTGGTCTACAAGGTGAATCCAGGAAGCCAAGGCTACAAAGAGAATCCCTGTCTTAAACAAAATAAAACAAAACAAAAAAACAAGAAAGAGAGAGAGAGAAAGAAAGGAAGAAAGAAAGAAAGAAAGAAAGAAAGAAAGAAAGGAAGAAAGGAAGAAAGAAAAGAAAGAAAGAGGAGCTATATGCACAATCACAAAAATCACCCATGATTTAGGGACAGCTGGACTTTTTTCCCTGTACTGCTCCTTTTGCTCTGAAACAGGACATTAGGAGACAGCCCAGTGACAGGGAACAACATGTTGCTTATGTGAACAGCTATGTGACTACCATTATGTTATTAATCATTATTTTATTATTTTATGTGCTTGGATGTGTGCCTACAAGTGTGTCTGTGCACACTTGCATGCCTGGTAGTCTTGGAGGCTGGAAGAGGGCATCAGATCCCCAGGAACGAGAGGGATAGAAGGTTGTGAGCCACCACATGGGTCCTAGGAATTGAACCCTGGTCCTTTGAAGGAGCAGTCAGCGCTCTTAACCTCTGGGCATCTCCAGCCCCTCCTTGTAATATCAGTGACGGGACAGTAAAAGACATAAAATTAACATTCCAGGTTTTGCAATTTTTTCTTGTTTTTACAATAGATACTAATGTTCTCCAAAATAAGTTTTTAATCAGGCATCTCTTATTTGATTTTATAATTAGACCTAATAGGGGAATTTCCAAGATGTAAATGAGTTGCAAATAACTAAGATTTCTTTTTAGCGGTGTGGGAATAGGTATTCTTCAGTTTGCCGTCTTGCTTTTCTGAGATAGGGTCTCATTTTGGCAGGGCTGGCTTTACACTTGAGGTGCTCCTGCCTCAGCTTCTGCAGGGCTGGGATCACAGACGTGTTGCCGTGCCCCCCCCCCCCCCCCCCCCCGTGTAGACATTCACTTTCTTTTTCCATCCATGCTGGGGCTTGAGCCTGTGACTGCCAGACAAGCAGGCCACCCTCGCTGAGCTGCACCGCAGCTGCAGCCTTCGAAAGCGGTTTCTGACGCGCCTGCCCTTCACGTTGCAGGAGTGAACAACAAGTCTGCCCAGGTTCTTCTGCTCCTGGTGGTTCCGGGCCACTTGATCTTCCTCTACACGATCCACCTGATGAAGAGCGGCCACACCTCTCTGACCGTCGTCTTCGTCGTCGTGTACCTGCTGGCTGCCGTGCTCCAGGTAAGAGGGCCAACCTCTTCAAGTCTCTACAGTACGCAGCATAGTCACCATGCCGGAAGTCAGTGGAGGCCTTTGCATTGACTTGATATAAAACCAATGGGCGGGACACTTCTGATACAGCCTGGTGCACAGAGCCTTTGGATTGCCTGGGTTTCACAGCAGCCTTTGGTGGTTATCCTGTTCTGGAGGACACATCTTCCTAGAGGTTCTTGAAGCAGGGAAAGGAAGTCCATTTTGTGCCTGTGCCTGGGCTGTGCCCTACTTTCTGACTGATAACTTCTCTTTTGGAATTTTAAGGTGTGCCTTATTGCCTTCTATGCTCATATTGCGGGTGAGAATTGGTGACATCTTACTCCTGAATCTGTTGTATGAACTTGCTCTTTTATCTTTGTTTATTTTCACATGTGTCTATGTGAAGGAGTGCAGGTACGTATGTATGTGTGTGTGTGTGTGTGTGTGTGTGTAGGTCAGAGGACAACCTTGAATGCTGGTGTTTACCTTCCACCTTGTTTGAGGCAGTCTCGTTTGCTGCTGCATTTGTAGACTGGCTGTCTGGTGAGCCTCCCATCCTGCTGCTGCAGGAGCTCTGGGATCCAGATGTGTTCCTCTGCACCTGGCTTCACGTGGTCCTCACACCTGCAAGGCACACACTTGACCCACTGGGCTGTCCTTCCCACTCTCTCCACACTTTCTGTTTAACAGTTGTGCTTTTTACTTCTCTTTTTCTCATTGGAATGTTGATGGTTTTAAATTATATACTGATAAACTCTGGTATGGGTATATTTTGTCTCCTTCGTTGACTTATCAGTTCAAAAGCTCATATTCTTTAATTCTAGGGAAACCTCCTTTAAATATTATTTTTTGATGAATTTCCTTTTCTTCTTTCTCATTCTCCCTCTCCTCCTCTTCCTTATTCCTTTCCTTCTTCTTCTCCTTATTCTTTTCCTTCTCCTTCTTCCTTCTTCTTTCTTCTTTCTTTGTATGTAACCTACGCTGGCCTCAAACTAGTGATCCACTGGCCTTTGATGTGAGGCCTGGGTTACGGTAGTACTCACCGTTTCTGCCTCCTCATGGACTCTTACATGGTTACTAGACTTGCATCAAGCCTAATTTTAAATGTTCTCTGTTTCGTTATCTATTTTATCTTTAAATTTCTATTTCTCTCTTTTTGTGGTAGAGAAGGCTTTTAATGTTAAAATTTTTGATGTTTTCTTTTATGTGAACAAACCCTTATCCATGCTCCTGTAAACAACTTTAATGAAACTCATTGGGTCTCTCTGTCTCTCTCTCTCTCTCTCTCTCTCTCACACACACACACACACACACACACAGACTCAAAAATGAAACTCGAAGGGGTCCTGGTTTGGGAGAGGAAGGAGTTTGGAGAGGATAATAAGTATGATGTCCATGTAATCAAAATACATTATGTCCATGTATGAAAATATCATAATGTAACCCAATATTATATATTTAATTAATATATGCCAATGAAAAAATTTTAAAGTGTGCCACCATAATAAATGCCCACATTTTAAAAATGAAATAGTACCAAAATGTTCTATGCCCCTAGATCTGCTTCTCAGAGACCATTACTTTGAAATATTTTAGCTGTGTTTTTCTGCCGTTATTTGTATATTTGAAAGTAATATGCCTAAACTTCAAGTGTATGGTAGCTTTCCTTTTTGACTTCGGCTTTAAAATAAAGTGAGGGCTTTAGGACCATTATACCATTTTTATTGTAATGCAGATGGTTTGCTCTGGCTGTATCTCTTTGTTTGTGTATTATTTTCCTTGGTATTAATAATTTTTCTTTTACTTGGGTCTCTTCCCATAAATTCAATCTTAGTATTTCCAACTGCCCCACCTTCTCCTCTCTGGCTTCTTGTTCAACTTCTTAGACTTGGTGCCCCAAACAGTAAGGAATTAAAACAGTGGCTGAGGTGGCATTTGCCTTTGACCCTCAGAGGACTTGCCCTGGAGGAATGAGGCTAGGGAAGGCTACTCCAGTGCACTGCATCCTCAGTGTTACAGGAGATTTGTTCTTTGGTATGAGACAGTGATTTTTAAAGTGCAGAATGATCCAGTGAGCATAGAGAGAAAAAAATTAAAACTCCTGCCTGCCTGGTATATCATCATCTTTATGATTACTTAATAATAAACGTATTAGCATAGTATTTAAAGTTTGCTTAGATATTTTTTATTAGAGAGCGGCATAATGTGGGATTCTGGATTGCTGAATACACAGTGAGAAAGCACAGAACTGTGCCAGGAAAGGAACGTCGTGTACAGAATTTGAGGGTGGAGTGGGCGAGATGAGGTCGTAAGGCAGATTGCCAAGTGAGGGAGGCTAGAGTAGATTTTTAAAACAACCTAATCTTTACAGCTTAATGGAGACTTTTAAACACCTGTATAATGCTTTCAGTCTTATTTTTAAAGCCACTATTAATGCTTTAAATTTTTTATTTATTCTCTAAGTCTTCATTTGATTCAATCCATGTCCTGGGGCTTTTATGTCCCCAGAGCAGTGAATTAAAACACTATTGAAGGACTTGTGGTCTGATACTCCCTGAACGCACACGTGTTCTGTGGTGTAAATGCTGGCTGTGTGAGACATTTCCGGGAACAGAAGAAAAAGCAGCCGCTCGTCTGGGAGTCGTCTTTCTCTCCGCTGATAGACAGGCATTTATTCCCAGGGCTTTTGACGCTGTGAACTGTGATGCCCAGGAGATGGTCATTTAGTGCCGTTTATGTTTGCTGCTCTTCTCAGCCCTGAGAGAAGCAGACAGGTTTGGTCTGGCCAGCCGTTTCTAGAGCAGGTTTCCATGTGCACTCTCCCCTGTGGCTCACAGACACACATGCCGCTGTGTCTGCATCTCTGCAGTGGACTTTCCCACATTCTTCCCTGTAAGCTGATGAAAATAGAAGTAATTTTTCTGAGATTATTTACAAAACATTTCCGTTAAAAAAAAAAAAAGATTTAAGGTCTGTGTGTGTGTGTGTGTGTGTGTCTGTGTCTCTGTGTGTGTGAGTGTGTGTGTGTCTGTGAGTGTGTGTGTGTCTGTGTGTGTGTCTGTGTCTGTAGAGGCTGAGACATTGGCTCTCCTGGACCTATAGTTACAGGCAGTTGTGAGCTGCCTGATGTGGGTGAGGAGGTTTGAACTCAGATCCTTCTGGAAGAGAAAGACAGTCTCTTAATCTCCAGCCTCAGATTTCACTCTTAGAGTGTGTTTCTGTGCCTTCCCTCCCAACCCCCGAGACAGGGTCTCTTTATTAAGAGGCTACCCAGGATCATGCTGTGTAGACCTGGATGGCCTCAGATTCACCTGCCTCTGCTCCTGAGTTCTGGAATTAAAGGTGGATGCCTCCAGATACGGCTTCTTGCGTCTTTGGCCTAAATCCTTATAAGTGAAGGCTGCGAAGCGGGACTTGAGGAGAAGGGAACTGACCGTTTATTGTGTCTCAAAGGTCCCTTCTGCATAGTAGTAAGTGTAGTAGTGGTCACTTTGAAAATGGCAGCTTGCTGCATCATGGGCGCTACACAGGACTTCCAGGACATGTGAAGAAGTGCGGTAGAATGTGCTTAGGCTGGTACTCTGGACAGTGGCCTCCTCGTACTTACCTTAGGAACACGGGTGTATCTGAGATCTCAGGGCTCACTTACATCTGCATCGGTAGCCACAGAGTGTTGGAATGGCGAGTCACTGAGTGGCAGTGGGGGTCAGGGCCCATGGAACTGGGTCCCTGCCACCATTCTGAAACTCCTCTTGGAGTCACTCCTCTGTCTAATGAAGCACGAAGCGCTGTAGTGACTGCATGACCACACTGGGAACCTCAGGACAGACACCCACAAAGTAAGTAAGTTAGCTTACTTAATTTCAGGAAGTTATTAATCCATGGGGGGAAGGCTGTCTCTGAGTGCAGAATGAGCACACTTCATCTTCCTTGCATGGTAGCTGAGTAGTTGAGTAGCTGATACATAGTCTCTTATTAAATGATGGACCCATAGCTTATACTTCAAGGGAAAGAGCCAAGCAGTCAGGGGGTTGTGTCTTCATTTGGATTTTATTGCCACGAAGAGACCCATGACCACAGCAACTCATATAAAGGAGAACATTTAACTGGGCCTGGCTCAAGGTTTCAGAGGTTTAGTGCATTGGCACCATGATGGAAAGCATGGCAGCATGCAGGCAGATGTGGTGCAGGAGATGGAGCTGAGAGTTCTACATCTTGATCTGCAGGCAGCAAGGACACTGGCACACCAACCAGACTTGAGCTTACAAGACCTCAAAGCCCACACTTCCTTCAACAAGATCACACCTACTCCAGCGAGGCCATGCCTCCTAAGTGTGTCACTTCCTATGGGCCGTGTATTCACACACATGAGTCACTGGGGGCCATTCCTACTCAGACCACCATAGTTTATAACAGCCTGCTTGCTCATATTCTCACCCGCAGTCTTCATAGCTCCTTGTTCTTTGGGATTTAAATCTATAAGATTTCAATTGGAAAGATTTTCTTAGTTGTTTTTTAGAGATAGAGTCTTATGTAGACCAGGCTGTCCTTGAACTTGCTCTGTAGCTGAGGCTGACCTTGAACTCTTGATCCTCTTGCCACCACCTTCTGGTTGCTGATATGTGCCCCACACCTTGTTGCTTTATTCTTTCCATGTAGCTATTCTTCCTTTGTCTCTTGGTTGGTTTTTGGCTGTTTGCTTGGGTTGACAGGGTCCTGTGAAGAAAAGGAAATGTTGTGACAGGAGGAACTATAATTTCCTCACTTTTCTACTAGTTGTAATAATATCTTCCTTGAGATCCGATTGGTAGGAAGCAGGTGAACTGTTGGGATTTCTTTGCAGGAGTTTTCCAGATGCCTTTCTGAAATACTGTGGTATTATGCTGCTGTTTGGGTAGCTAAGGTGAAGCAGCTTGCTTTCCAGGTGCTTTCCTCACTGTGTGCTTCTCAATAGTGCTTTAGGTGGGTGTGTCTGGCTTCCCACAGAAAGTCATGTGACTGTACATCTCATAGAGGAGCAGCACTCAGGACCCAGGATAGGGAGGCCTGGGGGAAGGGCTCCCTTTCAGTCTTGTCAGACCCCATAAAAATGAAGCAGAGCCAGAAAAGTTGAAGCAGCTCTTCCCAGACGTTCAGCATGGGTCCTACTGTACTCTGACCATGGCTGGAACTTCACCTTTAACTTAGAGGAAAGTCACGTACCCACACAAAACTGTCAGCTGTGCTACGCACATTGTAACAAGGCACAGTGGTACTTCCTGTCATCCCTGCACTTGGGAAACTGAGGCAGGGGGAGTTCCAAGAGTTGTGGGCCACCTGGGCTACATAGAGAGGCCTTGTCTCATAAAGCAAACAGCGGTCAAGGACGATGAGCCAGTCAGTCTGTATCAGAGCTAAAAAGTCAGCTTTCACCACATAGTCAGCAGGCCTTGGAGTGGTCTGTCTAGCTTATGTAGAGTGCTAGAGAGTCATGGCTTCAGGGACCAGTGGGCATTCCTGAGCCCGAGTGGCTGAATGTCAGTCATGAAAGTTTGATGATGGCGGTGTCGTCTGGCTGCATCGCACTGTGGATTCCTGGGAAGAATTAGTTCCTAGTTGCTACTTTAGAAACTAGGACTGCCATTGGTTGGTAGTTTCCAGAACATGCTCGGTGGGGCCAGTGGTTTGTTGCTGAGAGGAACTGAAAGCAGTTTAGTAGCTGTTCATTACTGTGGCCAGAAGCAGGCCTCTCCTCTCCTGGGAGTGTGGCATCAGTTTAGTCTCACTTCCTGCCACTGGCGCTCACCTTTAAGAATTCCACAGACCTTCCCATTCCACCCTCCTTGCGTCCTCAGTTTGTGGAGAGCTAACATAACCTTCCTCTTATGTTTCCTTTCCTTCTTGTTGCTGGATCATTTGTAGAAACATCTGCTGGGGTGGTATCCAGACAAAAGCATTTGAGACTCTGACAATAAACATGA
This sequence comes from Meriones unguiculatus, assembly GCF_030254825.1. Taxonomy (NCBI): domain Eukaryota; kingdom Metazoa; phylum Chordata; class Mammalia; order Rodentia; family Muridae; genus Meriones; species Meriones unguiculatus. Next base: position 94,147,299 of record NC_083350.1, read on the forward strand.
AATGACTATGAGACAAAAAAAATCAGATATATTTTATAAAAGGATGAGAAGGTGCTCCACTGTTGGTCTCTGTGGTTCAGACTGCCTCCCTGTAGTTAGGTATTTCCCCTGTAACATTAATTTCCATTCAGCTGAAGTGTTAGCAATGCTTTTGGCTGGCCAAAAGATAGTCCAAACTTTACTATCTTTAATTATTTTTATTTTATGTGCTTTGATATTTTGCCTGCATGTATGTCCACAGGAGGGTGTTAGATCTGCTGAAACTAGAGTTATAGACAGTTGTGAACTGCCATGTGGTACTGTCTGTAAGGGTCCTAGGGGAGCAAAGCCTCAGTTGGCACGGTAACACCACAGAAACGTTACTCTCGTTCCTGTGTGCCATTGAAGAACTTGATTCTGAGGCAGAGGCCAGAGCCACGAATTATTCAGGACATGGGATTTATAAAGATGGGAGGGAAAAGGAAGGTTACATAGAAATTCTTTCCAGTGGTCTAGGCTGGGACGGTTGTTGTAGGCGACTATTAATATTTACTATTGGTTTACGTTTTATTAACGCTGCTGTTAATCCTCAATAGCTGTATACCCAAATCACCACATAGAGACTATGATTTATTTAATTAACCTAGAACACAATGCTGGGCAATAGTTACTCCATCCTAAACCTCCAAGCCCTCATAGTTTCCTAACATTTAGATTTCCCACATTATACTTGCTTTTTGTGAAATCTTAGGTCCCGTTCATTCTCCACGTTGTTCCAAGACCTCTCCTCCAGCCTTGCTCTCCCAGCTATCTCCTGCTCTTCTCTCCTCCTCTGCTTCCCACACCTTCCTGTCCTCTGGCTCCTCCCTCTCTTTCTGCTTCCTTTCCATTGCTCAACATTGTGGCTGCTTGCTTTATTTTGGCATGTTTACACAAAGTTGAGACAGGTGATGCTTAGAATAAGTATCACAATGCAATGTCTGGATTGAAACCAGAGAGTGGGGGAGAGAAAGCAGCATTTGAATGAACAAGGGTAAAGAACATTATACCAGCAGACAATATACTTTGTGCAGTCACACGAAATCTTCAGTTAATAGGCCAGCCCTTTTGTGACTGTATGTAGTATGTATGTTAAGTCTTCCCAGAGCTGCTGAGGTCCTTATACTTGTACAGCAGTTAGAGATGTAGCTAGCAGATAAAGGGTTGGGTGTAGACAGTGGATAGACTGGGTGGAGACAGTGGATGGAGTGGGTGTAGACGGTGGATAGAGTAGGTGTAGACAGTGGATGGAGAGGTGTAGACAGTGGATTGAGTGAGGGTGTAGACAGTGGATGGAGAGGTGTAGACAGTGGATTGAGTGGGTGTAGACAGTGGATTGAGTGGGCGTAGACAGTGGATTGAGTGGTGTAGACAGTGGATTGAGTGGGTGTAGACAGTGGATTGAGTGGGTGTAGACAGTGGATTGAGTGGGTGTAGCTAGCTCATGTCCTCCAGGGATTGTGTTTTGTTCCTCAGTTCCCCCTCAGCCAGCACGCATCTGTAAAGTGAATATGTAGTCGTGGAGATTTTCACTTTACTGGAAGTTTTGTCTTATCTCAGAACAAATGTGTCTTCCGTGTCAGTCATAATAATCACATTTGTTCCCTTGTGGGTATCTAATATTGGTAGGGCTAGAACATTGGCAAGGCTCCTTGTGCAGGGCAGCAATGGAGCCGTTGGCATGAAGCATCAAACTGAGCGAGACTCTCCTGAAGTGAGAATTACATGCTCTACAAGGACACAGAAAACCTCCCGCCGGTGCCTGGGGCATTCCAGCCCTGTAGATATTTTAATGTCTTAGCCTTGTGAAGAGGTGTGTCCCTCACTGCTCTTTTGCTCAGCTCATCTATGCATCTACTCTTCTGAGCCTTTGGATGTTCATCTCAATTTTAGTTTCAAAAGGGACTCATTGTTGTTTTTCTTCAGGTAGGTAGGTCACAGTTCACTAGTATGGATGCATGTTGTATGCTGAGTTTTAAATATACCATAGCTAAGTCAAATGTAGATGCATCTGCCCCCACAACTTCTGCCAAAGCCACATCCTCCGAGTCCTTTGCGCACTGGCGGTCAGCACCAGCAGCCTGCAGACCTGCAGAGCCCTGCACACCCGCCACTCCTCAGAGCGTCCCCAGTGCCTGTCAGCATTTCCAGAACGTTGACTAGCTTAGTGTCTTCCTGTTGTCCAGTAAACCAGCCTCTGCTTTTCTCCAGTTCTTGAGGCCCTCCCAACAAACACAAGAGCTGTTTTATCAGATTCCTCGCTTATTTTCCATTCCTTCCTTTTATACCCTTCCCATGCTGCCGAGAAAATCCCCCGTCTGTCCAGGAAGTCCCTGATTCTGTTATGGTCCTTGTATTGTTTTGGATATACTGCCCACGCATGCGCCAGCTGGGCTTAAGTTTTCGGTCCTTCTTCCTCAGCTCCCAGGGCGCAGGGATTACAAGAATGAGCCACCATGTATGATTACGCATGTATTTTTCTCTATTAGCCTCGATCCCCTGTTGTTCTTTTGATGCTGTTTTGCGTCTCCTCATGCTGCGCTGTGTGGCTGTGTGTATTTGGATCTCTCACCTTGGTGTGTTCCAGACTCGCTGAGTATGTTCTTGTGGCTTTTCTCATTGTTTCTGGGAGGTATGTGTGGCCATTACTCGTCTATTTCAATGTTAGATGATGTCCTTGTGTGAACATGACACAATTTATTCATTTTTTTAATTTTAATGTTTGATTTCATGTGTATGAGTATTTACTTTGCCTGCATGTATGTACACCACCTGCATGCAATGCTCTCAGAGGCCAGAAGAGGTCACCTTTGGACTGGAGTCACAGCCAGCTGTGAGCCACCACATGGGTGCTGGGACTCGAACCTGGGTTCATTGAATCTGAAGTATGTTATTGCGGGTCTTCTGGAGCTTTATGTACTTTTGTGTCATGGTCTCTCTGGGAATTTTTAATATTAAGGGTTACTTTGCAAAATGAGGTTTTAATTGTTTTTCTCTTGGTGCAGGGCATTTGAAGTCTAGGCCCTAAGTGTAGGAAGCCATGCTGTCCCATTGAACTATGCCCTCAGCCTCCCGAATCAAGTTTTAAATACACATGGTGAATTGTAAGCATATGTAAGAAAATGACATTTTTTTTTCCTCTTTCCAAAATGCATACAAATTTTAGAAGCATTTTGTATTGTCTAACAGTCATGATTTTTTCAGATTATAAACATAAAAAAGAAAAAAATAGTAGGAACTATATATTTTGATCATTGAAAGTTCTTGTACAGGAAATTAATGTTAAAGATTTTGTTGTTGTTTTGAGATACGGTTTCAGGTAGCCAAGGTTGGCCTGTGTGGTTGATTATGGCTCTGAGCTCCTGATCCTCCTGCTCCCACTTCAGAAGTGTGGGAGTTGGGGAGATTATAGGCATGTACCTCCATGCCCGGCTTGAAGACTGTTATTACACTCAGGACTAAACAAACAGTTAAGAGTGAAATAGTGTTTTCCTAGGTTTCCTAACTTAGGGAGTGTCTGTGTGCTCTTTAAACAAAGGCCACAAGTGTTTAAAATGCTACCTGGTGAGCAGCTGGCTTCCGCCCTTTGATCTCACACTCTTCACAGGGATGGTGCGTGTGTGCCTGTTAACCAGCTTCTGTCTGACTCTCACAGCAGTGTCTGAGAGGGTTGGTGGGAATGGAGGGCATGTTGGAACGCGTTATCGCGTCTTAGCAGATGGCAGGAGGCAGGGTCAGCGTGGAGGGAAGGGAGCTGCCTGGCTCTCAGGTTGTGGCCCAAAGGCCATGCCGTCTCAGCTGTTACCAGGTCTTGCCCTTGGTGACTGGAGGAGGAATGTGGAGGCTGGTCAGCGCTTCAGGACTCTGCCTCAGGCTCCTCAGCACTGAACTTCCTCCCATACACCTCCCAAGGCTTGCCTGAGCGCAGCACGGCACAGTCCAAACTCTCTGTAGCTGCTCAGGGAGGCCAAGAAGCATCAGTCACAGGCCTTTCTCTCCTTAGAAGAGAAGGATCAAGAATGGCTGCAGAGTACCAGAAGACACAGTCTATCCCAGCTGTGCGTGAGAGAGAGAGAGAGAGAGAGAGAGAGCATGCAGACGCACATGTGTCTTATTTGCCACTGCATATGCCAAACTATTGCTCCCGGTACTGTCCTGTCTCTGTGTCCTATTCCACTGTAGAGCAATGGAATTGTAAATTGGCTTTATATGGTTTGGGGGATTTGAACTCGGGTCCTCACCCCCGAGTGGCAAGTGCCTTAACCACTGACTCCTCTCTCTCTAGCTCTTCAGAAAAGTTTTTTGTTGTTGTTTTGTTTTGTTTTGCTTTTCCAGTAGCCTTGGGGTACCACCAATCTGATATTCATCTTGAGGATTTTCAAGGCCACACGAGTCATTTGATGCTGGATTCAGGTCCTTGAAAGAGCACTTGCAGTTAGGGATTTTTCTTAGGGATGATTCTTGTTTCTCTCTGTCCATGTAGTCAGACATTTTCCCACCTGTTCTTGAGGACAGTTTTATGTCTTATACGGGGTAGTTTCTTTCAGCCTTTGCATCTTCTGAAACATGTCCCACGTGGGGACAGCTTTCTTTTTACCGTCTGCTCTCTGTGCCCTATGCTACTGTCAAAACTAGACTTCTTGAACTGTTGGAGAGGCGGAGTCTGTAGATGGCTGGGTGTGGTGTGTGCCCAGTGAAGCGGCCTGTTCAGGCCCTTTGGGTCTTATAGATACCTTAGCAGGCAGCAGCCTCCGAGTGCCTGTGTCTCTCTCCCTCGGAGATTTCCTGTGACGCATTAAAACAGCAACAGTGCTGCTCTAGCCCTGCAGCAGCTACGCCTGTGATCCCAGCACTCGGGAGGCAGAGACGGGCAGATCTCTGTGAGCTTGAAGCAGCTTGCTCTACAGAGCTAGTTCTAGGATAGCCAAGGCTACACAGAGACCCTGTCTGGAAAAACAAGAAAACCTAACCAACCAACCAACCAAGCAAAAATATTGTTTTCCAAAATTTGCTGAGCATTTGAAGTTGTTCTCAATGAATGAGTTGTTTGCAATACTACTAAAAAAAATCAATTCACTGATTTGGGAGGAATGTCTTTTTAAGGCTTGGGTCTGGCTATGCTGTGTGTTAATGTACAGGTAGAAAACTTTCTTTTCCCTGCTGCCCTCGGTCTCTATTCAACAGGGCTGGTGTGGGACAGGGAGAGCAGCTTTGGAGTGCCGCAGCTTCGGTTGGACTTTATTCTCAATGGCTGTCTTACCAGACAAGTCGCGTAACCTTTATCCACACAAGTGCTCCACACAGTCCTCAGGAACAAACACATATCGCTGCTCACCTGCGAAACCTCACAGAAACAGTTTAGGTCAGGAGGACATTTTCTCTGAATATGAGAAGTAGACTGAATTACTCCCATCATTTAAATACTAGATTTCAGTGGTGGTTTCCAGCCTGGAGTCCAAAAGGTTTGTTGTTGTTGTTGTTGTTTTGTTTTGTTTTGTTTTGTTTGTTTGCTTATTTTAAATAGGGCATGGATTCAATCTTTGAGAAGCTCAAGAGTTAGGAAGAACTGTCCTCATTTCTATTTCTGAGATTTATTTGTGTCGTATCCGTAAGCATTCCTCCCCAAAAGCAATCATCTTTCTTCACACAGCACAAGGCTGCTGTTGGCAAGCACAGCATTAAAGGAATGTTAATGCATTTGAATGTTGACCTGAGCTCAAAGGAAGAGGCAGCCTAGAAAGTCAATAGCATCCAAAGCAAATACATACTCTTGTGCTCACGTATTTATTTAAATTCTAGGCATACATTTATGACTTGCATATTTAACCAGGGATACAAAGTTGCCTTTTCAGAAGGCATATTTACCCAGAAAAGTTATGCATATTTCATAAAGAGCAGGTGATGTTAAAACATAGTGCACCCTTGGTTTGGTATCCAATGTGAAAGCATTTGTTCCTTAATCAATGATTTAATTTTGAGGAAAAACATGTTGTTATTAAGAAGGTGCTGATATTCACCTTGATTTTTATGATTTATATTCAGAGATCCAAGAAAACACTAATAAATTTTGCTTACCTGAAAAAAGTTAAAAATTTTTAAACCTGTTTAAGGTCATTATGACATCTTTAAAAAGAACTCATGTAAGGAGTTGACTTAATTCTGTGGCATATTGCATAGAGTAAATGGAATAAGAATGTAGAAGAGAAAACACAAAGGAGAAAGCATGTATGACAGCAGGCGCAAGTTATTTGAAGCAAATATTTCAAAATGAGATATACAAGCACCCATGTAAGTGTCACCCATAAACCACTTCCTGACCCTTTCCATTCCTCTCTGGTGCTCATTGGCACCATAACATATCATCTGTCCTTTCTTCGTCTGTTCTAAATATATAAATACTGTGCTATTTTGAACATTTGGAGGCTATATACTTTACAGAGTTTCCCATCACTGTTTCTATTCAAATGTTGGGGTCTGTGAATCGCTGAAGAAGGACCCCAGAATCATATGGTATAAAAAAACAAAGAGTGTTTATTTTGCAGAGAAGTCCAGCATGCTAGGGTCAGCACCTTCACAAAATGGCAGCGACCAGAGGGGAGCCTGTAGGCTCCTTTTAAAGCCATAAAGGGGAATTCCTAATGTGGCCATGTGACCTCAATTGGGATTGGCTGGTGCCCATGGAGGCTACGTAACTTCAATTGGGATTGGCTGGTGCCCATGGAGGCTATGTGACTCTGCTTGGGACTGGCTGGTGCCTTGGAATTAAGTCCTCTCATTCTCCCCTGGAATAGGATTCCGTCTCAAATCCTTGAGATGGGTCCAAAGGCTGGCACTGAGGCATTAACATCATTACTCAGACCATGAAGACCTGATCTTTAACAACATTTTTTCTAATGCTAGGCATTATCATGCAAGGGGCACAAAGTGTGGCCAGGAGAAACAGAACTAAGGGATTATGCCAGAGTTTCTTTTGACTTAGCATTTCAGCCTGTCAGGTGGGACAATAGGCGACGTAGTCTGTTCTATAACTTTTTCCACCTGACATTAGGATGATGTTAGGGCTCAGAAAAGCTGAAAGGCTAGTCAAAGGCTTGGCAATGGGGAACTTATTAGAAGCATCTGATTATTGATCCAGTTGAAGAGACAGGGAACAGTTACATCTGTTGGACTGGTTTACATCAGCTTTTAGCAAGTCAAGATCTCAGCAGCTCATAATCCACAGGTAATCCCTGAATGGATTCTGTCAGCCAGGTAAAAATCTGCTGAGACAAATAGAGACTAGGAACAGAAATTAAAATTTGTCTAGTTTGTGGGGAAAGTAAGGAATCCCAAGACCAAGGGAAAAATCCCATTTCAAGATCAGGCGAGTGTACTTGATCTGTTTGATCTGTGGTATACCAGGTCTTACGACTTTTTGATTTCCTGAAGCTCATATGAATTTCAGTTTACAAAAGGAAGTATATTAGTATTACCATTGTATTGAGATCCATATTTTAGAAAAAGCAGTTAACGGGTGTCTGTAAGACAGCAGGGGAGGCTTATCCCATTGAGACCTAGTAAAAGCTATAGCTTTGGGTTAAAAAACATAAACGTTATTTTCTCAGTCCAGAGGGCTAGAAATACAGATTGGACAGACATGTTTTTAGCATGATGAGAAGCACTTTTAAATCTATATTCAGGAGACAGCCAAAGGGAATCTAAAATCTTGAGCTTGTGACTGAATAGTCAGTAGCCAGTGCTCCATCAACTTATCAGAACTCCATTGATCAATGTTAAAATTTTGAACTTTAGAAATCTTATAAAACAGAAGTATAGCATAGAGGGGGGAGAGAAATCTGAAACATTTTCCGTTTTTATATGGCTTAAATCACTTTCTTCTAGAATTACTTCTTGCATTCACATACCTTAAAACACCTTCTTAGACCCGCAAACACTTTACAATTTGCATTTACCCGCCTTAAAATACCTTCTTAGACCGCAGACTTTTTTTTAGATCCTCATAACTTAAACTTTCATATCTCCAGACCTTATATAAACTTTATACCTTTTCTATCCAGTTATTCACCTGAAGACACAGGTGGCTGATTGGGAAAAGTTACATTGAAATCTGTTTACCTTTTAACATGAAGCCTGTGAGCAGGTTTGCCTTTTTAAATAAGAAATCTAGTACCTAGTAGTTCTAACGAGCTAATGAATTGACTAATAAACTAACAGTGGATCTAAGTGTCTGTTCTCTGGCTGTTAAGCTACTATTACCCTAGCCATCAATGTGATCAGGGACCTGAGGATAAATTGTAACCTAAATAAAATCTATGTATTAATCAGAATGACAGAGATGATTAGTCAGTCAGACACCTAGACAGTTGCCCTGGCTCCTGTGGTTTCATGGCATCATGGCCATGAAACTTCTGATGGCCAGAAGACAAGAGGCTCTTTCTGTGAAAGAAGAACATGAGAGACTGACCTCACCTGTTTTCAGCATCGTGAGACTATGATTGTCCAGGTGTCCAGTTTTGTCCACAGTTCAGGCTGGTCCTTAGCTGCAGGTGAGGCATTGGGCAGTCTTGCCCAATGCTTAGCATACCACGGTCCAGAGTTATCTGTCACTGTGCCCAAATCTTCTCAGAGACCTTGGAGAGCTACTGCTAGGATTTGGGACTCTGTCTGTCATAATATGCTTAGAGCCAGCATACCTGAGTTAATCTTTGTCTGTCTTCAGTTATCTGCTCTAAACTGCATCTTGTCCACATGAAACAGAATGTTATACTTTTTAATTATGGCATAATGTATAGATAAGTGTTTTAGGACCATATCTACTTCAGTTAGATCTAAATAGGCTAACTTTGTAGTTACCCATCTAGGCTTAACCTTCAAAATGTGAACAGGAAACTAGGTAAAGCTCAATCTTGTAATCAACTGCATCAGTTATTAGCATAACTCTAAATATGTTTCTGAACTGCTATCAAGGCAAGACTTTCAGTCATAGATACAGTTTATAGAGAGACCACAAATCTTGCTGATCCTACCACATTGCATTACTAAGGCTGAACAGCAAAAATACAAAGGAGAGAAGTCGCGCTTGGTGCTAAACAGGTTACTGGGCACAGTGGCAGCCCACAGCAAAGATGGTGTTGGACCACAACTCCTCCATAACCAAGATGGCTGCCAGTCATGTGACTGCCCTTAGTTAAGGTGGTGTGAAACCATGGCACCACTCTCCTTATCCCTGGATCAATATGGTGGCCAGCCACATGTTGTTCCAGGCTGTAGAGGGCAATTTAAAAACATAGCCATTAGGTGCTGCTGCTGGTGCTGCTGCCTTTTACGGTATAGCACTGTGGAACACGCACCCATCTCCAGAGTCAGCAACAATCCGAATCGACCTTTATAACCTTAAAATTGTACCATCGTCTATACAGTATGTTGTAAGAACACAACCTTGAATTTTATATAAAAAAAACCCATACCAACTTAAAACGAGACTTGTTGCTTTCTTAGCTTAAAAGGAGATAGGATAATAAACAGAGTTCATTACAACTAAGAGGTCCTGTAATTGTTGCCCTCTCGCACGTGGCCGTCTCAAGATGGAGGGCTGCTGTCTCCAGGGCAGGCTGTAGAGCGTGTGCTCCACAGGTTACTTCACTTTTTGTTACAGATTACTCTGTGGCCAGGACATGCAGAGCATAGTAAACTGACACACTTAAGACAGACAGACAGAACTGTCCTTACTTTCTCCAGCTGTAAGCTGTTCTCTGTTGAATCCAGGCAGGAGCTGGGGCTTGCCGGCAGTGTTGCTCCGTCGCAGTGGACAAAGGGGATTGTGGGGGCCGCTACCCCCTGGTGCCCCCTCACCTCTCCCCTTCCATCCTACGCCGGGCGCCCATTGAACCCTGGAAGACAAGTGGGCCCTGCCACGGCGGAAGTTTGCTGCTTCCCTTCCCGGAGGTGGGGCTTCGGGTCACCGTGCACAGCTGGTGCTCGTTGCAGCCACGAGCTCCCTCCCATCCCCGAGCCTGGACGCCATCGGTGTACCAGTGTCACGGCCTCACAGCCCCTCCTTCACTGTTCCCCAGAGGTCTCTGCACCCCATGGGCATGCCTGGGGTGCCCCTGGCCTGGGGTTCGGAGGACCTGGCCCCACTGCCACCACCCGTAATCACAGTGAGCCCTGGCCCACGCCAGGGATGCGGGTCACATCCGAGCTGGGCCGAGGGAACAGGGATGGCTAAAGGGGGCAGGTGAAGTTTGACCCGTGATAGAATAACAATTGATCTGACAACCACAACAATGAGACAAGTACAACAGTTAGGACAACTATGGACAAAAACAAGACATTCCTAGGAAACTGAAAATAGCACACCAAAAGTGGCATCTCCTAGTCTCGCTCTCCATGAGCAAGAGGCAAAAAGACCTGGGACCAACCCAGATGAGAATTATCCAATTCTCCCAGAACTCAATGAAGACCTCAAGGCCCTCTCCAGGGATCTGGAACGTGGGCAACCTTGAACTTGGCCAACAGTGGCCCAGGGGTTCCCAGAAGCAATGCTTTGAGCTGGCAATCTTGGGCAGTTTTCTTGCACTCTGCCTGCTTTAGTTTTCTCCTGTGCCAAAGAAGGATAATAGCCCATACTGTATTATAGAAGTGGTCTGGGAATTAAATCAGTTTCTGTGTGGTGGACCTCTTTGAATGCCACATGGTCCCATTACAGCCCGTTTAAAAGACAATGTTTGCTATTATTGTAGTTTCCATTTTTTTTCCATGAGATGAGCATGAAATGGAACACACAGATTAAAACACTATATTCCATTTCCTGTTCATCTCATAGGAAAACCAAAATTATCTGTGTCCCTTGTTATTAGTGAGATCAAACATCTTGCTTATTGGCTCTTGTGTTTCTTTTCTCCCTCGTCAGATTATTTTTCTTGTGAACTGCAGGAATTCTCAGTAGTTTCTCAAAATATTCTGAACACTAATTCTTTGTCAGTGAAATGCAAGGTAGAGATATTTTGCAAGCCTGGGGCAAGATTTTAATTTATTGAACTACAGAAGGATTCACTGTAGCTTAAAAAGTTATTCATTTAACACGTTTTATTTATAAATTCATCCCCCAAATCAAGATCAGAAAGATATTCTCTTACATTCCCATATAAAGTATTTTTCTTTATATACATCTTACCTACAATTTCTGTTGAGGTGTGGGGGGAGGCTGGCAGTTTCTGTTTTCTTTCTTTCTTTCTTTCTTTCTTTCTTTCTTTCTTTCTTTCTTTCTTTCTTTCTCTTTCTATCTTTCTCTCCCTCTCTCTCTTTCCTCTCTCTCTCCTCTCTCCCCCCTCCTTTCTTTTATTAGAGGTGATAATGTTTGAGACAGGGTCTTTCTATGTAGCCCAGGCTGGCCTTGAGCTCAAGGTTCTCTTGCCTCAGCCTGCTACATCCAGTAGCAGCCATTTTCTTCTTCTTTCTTTTCCCTATGTTCCTCTGGATAAGTCCACACCATTTTCTGTAAATTGACAGAAAATAAATTCCTGAAGCTCTGCGGGTTGCCGCTTTGTGACAACTGTGTGTCTGTTTGAACCTCTCTGACTCTTTTCCAAGTGACTCTTACAAGCAATAAAATGCAAGGATTCAAAAGTAGACTCAACAGGCAGTAAGTAAAGGACTGAATGGAGTGTGTTCTGATAAAACTTTCTTTACGGAAGTAGGTGATAGGTTGAATTTGGCTCGTAAGATGGTATTGCCAATGCCTGTTTCAGATGAGGGCTTCATCAACCTTTTCCATTTGTGACCTTTTTCTCCTAAGAAATTTTTATGTGACCATGGTGCATGGGTCTGTAACACAGTGTACACATAGAACTTTTATGGATTAATAGAAAAATCATAGCAAAATTTTATTTTAAAACAATTATTTGATAAATTTAATTTGTTTCCAAGTCAGGGTTTCTCTGTGTAGCCTTGGCTATCCTAGACTCACTTTATAGATCAGGCTGACCTTGAACTCACAGAGATCTGCGTGCTTCCCCAAATACTAGGATTGCAGGTGTGCACTACCATGCCCGGCTTAAGCTTAAATTTTTTACCATTAATTATAGGGGAAAGGGCCACCAAGATGGCTCAGCAGGTAAAGGCGCTTGTCTTGAAATCTGACAAGCCAAGTTTGATTCCCAGAACCCACGGAAAGTGGAAGGAGAGCGCCAGGTCCACAGAGCTGCCCGCTGACCTCCACACGCGCACTGCGGCGTGTGCCACCTCCATAGCATGTGTGGGCATACACCCACATACAATAATAAATGGTTTTGAAAAGCCAGTTCTCAGACCAGTGGCATGGGTTTGCTTGGTGTGTGTAAGGAATGAAGTCTTGCCTTACTGTTTGGTTTTGCAGGGTGTGGTGTCTTTAACATTTCCCAGAATTGATCAGTGTTTGGTTTTGTAAACATCAATGCCAAGAATGCCACTTTGACTAAATACACAGTACAGAATGGAAGGGAGTATGCTTAGGCTCATTTCAGAAACTGGGAAAATGTGCCCAAATCCCAAACGAAAATTTAGTGTGTGTATGTGTGTGTATGAAACTTAAGGGTGCAACTCAAAATAAAAACTTTTAAAGTCAAACATTCTAGCACCGTACAGAATAAAAATAACTTGGTACTTCGAAGCTGAGGAATGACAGCAGGAAAAGACTGTCTTTATTTTCATAAGTAAAGCAGAGAACTGTACATAAAATAAGGAAAATAACACCCCCTCCAACCGAAATCTAAAGTGGGGTCAAACTTGAGCAGTGTTTGAGGCAGTGTTCGCTGGCGCTGTGGAAAGTGACTGCCTGCAAAGTGCGAATGTCTTAGGTTCAGAACCAAGGTCGCATTGAAGCTTCCTGATGCATACTGGAATACAGAAACACCTCAAAGTCCTTATGCATTTGATTTGAATTAATTTTTGATAATTGTATATTCAGAAGCCTTTTCCTGCTGCCAGGTTTTTTTGAAAGCCCCGTATTTAGTTATATAACCCGTGTAGGGTTGAGACACAGTTGCAGAAGCCGGTGTGAGGCTGGATTTCATCCATATTGTAGCATGCCAGGAATTAGTAAATTACCTATATGTATCACGTAATTTCACATACACTTAGAGCTTATATTATAGTAGTATCATAGAATGAGCTAGTCCTGTTCTCTTCAAAACTTTGTTTACCCTTTTGTCACCATTGATCATTTAGTAAACAGAAGTCTTTTCATTGTTTTCTAGATTTAAAAACTTTTCACTTTTAGTCTCTTCAGTCACCATTGGTCAGCTAGAGGATGTCCCTTGCTTTTTGTGTCTGTATGCTCTGAATTCACTTGTTGGCTTACTTAGATTCTTGTCTGAGAGCATGTCCAATATAGTGTCAACTCTTAAAACCGGCTGGGACGTGACTTGTGCACTGCGGCATGGCGTGTCTCGGGAGACGTGTGCCACTGAGCAGTCTGCTGCTGTTGAGCAACACCGTCTCTACATGTGGCAGAGCATTTGCCCTTTGCTTAAACCCCAGTGTCCCTTTGTGGGTTTTCTTTCCGGCTGATGTGTCCACTGAAGAAAGCGGGGTGTTTGAATGCCTGTTGTTACTGGCTTAGAATCTCTCCCTTACATCAATCATGTTTGTTTTGCACATGTTGGGGGTCACATGTTGGGTATGTATATTTTTGCAGTTTCTGTGTCTTTTTGTTGTATCACACACCCCCTTTATGCACATTGGTATTTTGCATGCATATATGTCTGTCTGAAAATGTCAGATCTTGGAGTGACAGACAGACAGGGACTTGAACAGGGGTCTTCTGGACAAATAGTCAGTATTCTTAGCTGGTGAACTATCTCTGCAGGCCAAATCCAGCCTTTTTTTCTTTTACAACAACGTTCTTTGTCTCACTGCTTTATGTGATTTAAGGTCTGCTGTGTCTGGTGGGGATATCTCACGTCATGCCTTCTAACCTCCCCTAGATAGTGAGCCTCTTCACTGAAGTGAGTGTCCTCATAGGCAGCACATAGTGGGCTCTTCCTTTCTCTTTTAATCATTTAGCCCATCTGTTTACTTGGATTGGATTAATCCATTTAAACTCAAGGTTACTATTAATAATCATGAACTATTTTCTGTCATTTTGCTAATTGTGTACTGCTCACTGTGTGTGACTTTTTCTTTATGATTTAGCAAGTCTTTGTCATGCTAAGCTTTAACTTCTCTTCTGTTTATCTGTTCTTCTAGTAAAATTTATAACCTGCATTTTCATGACAGATTCTCTTAAGTATTTCTTGAATGGCTGACTCAGTAGGGATGAGTTTCTTCAGATTCTGCTTATCTGACTTAATTTCTTCATATTTTAAAGGATAGTTGTGCTGGGTACAGTATTCTTGGTTTCAAGGTATCTTTTTTCTTTTATTATTTTGGCTGTGTTATCTCACTCCTTTGGCCTATAAGCTTTCTTCTAAGGACTCTGTTGCAAGAACCTGCTTTAAACCTAATGGACTTTAATATGACTTACACTTTCTACTTTTAGGATTTTCTTTTTGAATTGTACTGTTGATATTTTGATTATAATGTGCTTAGGAATGGTCTGATTTGGTTCTCTAGTTAGAGACTTTCGAACATCTTGTACCTTTATAGATATATCCCATAGAAGATTTGGGGTGTTTTCAGCTCTTATTTTGTGAAATAGGTTATTATTACTATCTGGCTGTGTGGCTCTTACAGTTGCCGTTGGTGTTGGTGAGCCGGGGAGGAGGCCGGTGCAGGTGGGCTGAGTTGTAGCCTCCGGTTCCAAGGGGACTCCCACCAAGCAGGGCACACACTGACCCAGGGCTTCTGCTGGGCCAGGCATTTGGCTGCTACCTAGGGCTGCAACTAGCAATGGCACGTAGGGTAGATTTTTTGGGTTTGGGGGAGATGAGTGCCCTCTGTGAAGCAGAGGTTTCCCTGTTAGGCCGACCGCTGCAGGGACGGGGTCTAAAGCTTGTGGAGCCCTGAGTCAGGACCGCTGGGCTGCTGGGCCAGGTTCCTGGAACCTTGCTACTTTGAATTTTTAAGGCCCTGTTGAGAGAAAGAGAGAAGGAGAGAGAGTTTCGCCTTCAAATAAGAAGATAGACATTCAGAGTCATAAAAAACTACCCAAAGAACAATTTGAGAATCAAATAAAAGTCTTTTGGTTTTGAGACAGATCTTCATTGTGTACCATAGAGCAGACCTTGAACTCACTCCATGGCCCAGACTGGTTTTGAACCCATAGCAGTCCATGTCAGTCTCCCAAGTGCTGGGGTCACAAGCCGATTTCCTAATCTTACAACAGAAGTTCAAGATCCTAATACTGTCTGCTTCCTATCCACCAGATAGTCTGAACTTGTTTCATGTGACTGCAAGGCAGCCTTTGCCAGAGGAGCAGTGAGGAAGCGTGAGCTTCACACAGGACAGCAGGGCTCAGGGTGTGACGCTCTGACAGAGTCCACGGGCCTCGGACATTCGCCCTATGGAGCTTATCTTTGATTTGGACAAGCCACCCTCCTTCCTGGTAAAGGTGTCTGAGCCAGATGACTTCACCAGCAGCTAGATGAAGATGAGGTGGTGCATGTGAAAAGCGGGGCGCTTTAAGCACCCCAGGAGTCCATTTTGTCCTAAAGAGCGTGTTCTCATTATTTAGCTGTCTCTTGGCAAGCGCGGTTCTTGACTCGTGCTGTTCCTTCCAGCAGCAAGCAGTTTAGGCTCGCGGCCGTGTCGAGGGCAGGGAGATGCAGGCAGCCGGCATCATCTCTGGTGCTCTCTTGCAGGTGTTCACCCTGCTGTGGATCGCTGACTGGATGGTCCATCGCTTCTGGAGGAAAGGAAAGGACCCGGACAGCTTCTCCATCCCCTACCTGACAGCGCTGGGCGATCTGCTCGGGACCGCTCTGCTGGCCTTAAGTTTCCATTTTCTCTGGCTTATTGGAGACCGAGATGGAGACGTTGGAGACTAATGGATCCTACAAGCTGTTTCGGGGTCACCCAGAAGAAGAACACAGGCCGCCTCTGCTGCCCCTGCCAAAGCTCTGCATCTGTCACGTGACTTATGCCGGGCAGTCTGCGGTTCACCCTGACTCCATAAAAGGCCTTAATGTACTGTTTAAGGAATTTGTGCTGAAAACACAATGAACGGTATTTGTGCTGCTTTTTGTAGAATAAATAATTTGACACAGACATAGACACAGAAATAAAGCTCACACTTTAAAGTTAATTAGGAAAGAATATAGGATGTTTACAATGAATAATTTTGAAACCACAGACCTAGTAGAAATAGACTTTATTATTAAGTTATAATGCAAGGTTAGAGGCAAGGAAGCTTTCGCCTTCTTTGTCTCACGGCTGTGTCATGCTGCAGAGAGGGCTGTGAGTGCTGTGCTGGGAGCGCTGCCAGCTGAGCTCCCGGAGCGTGAACTGGGCCCTCCTCCATGGCAAGGAGGCCACCGATTACTCCTCACTGACTTTCTTTTGCCCGTGTCTAAACCTGCGCTGTGCCAGTGTTCATTTCGTTTCAGCTCTGAAGTTCGCAACAGATACCCCTTAAGTAGATTTTCTTGTCCTTTTTCTGAGATGGGACTTGCCATGTTGTCCTGGCAGGCCCTCCGCTTGCAGTCCTCGTGCTTCGGTTTCCTCCTCTTGATTCTGAAAGCACTGAGCCATTTTGCCCAATCCTGTGTTGAAAACTGCTAATCCGATTTAGAAAACAGTCATCAAAGCAGATCAGTTGAGCTGCATTTGTGGCACAAGATGGTACGAGGGCCTGCGTGCGTACCGGAGTGCGTGCGTGCGTACCGGAGTGCGTGCGTGCGTGTGTGAGAAGAGAGAGAAATGGGACAGAGACCAGAGAGAGAGACAGACACAGAGAGACGGACAAAGTGGTTTCTTTTTCAATACTAAGTACCATTTAACATAATGCAGACCTAAGATCTGGGAAGAACAGGTGGCCATTGTCCGCTAAGGCTCGCCGCCTGTCCGCGCTCCTCCAGAGGAGCTGGTGGCTTACGTCAGCTGTTGGTCATGGCTTCATCTACAGGGACCATCTCCCATATGTGGCTGCATTTCTCATATTTTCCTGAAACTTCAGCCATATCGTAAGCACCTAACACATGGCTACTCGGTAGTAAGCACTTTTAGATCACTTACCACTTTAAAAAAAAAAGCTGTGCAAGCTTTCAAGATGATTAAGTATTTAATAACTTAAACTGCTGAGAGATAAAATGCACATGGCGTTGATTGTCATGGTGCATTTGTGTTATTGTGTAACTAGCAGGTGGTTTGTAAATATATTGAGGAAGTATTCTTAAGTCTTTGTGGAGGCTGTGGTTTACAGTTATATATTTTTGCTTATTTTAAAACTTCATTCAGTTCTACTGCCTTATAATCAAACTTTTAAGGCATAGAACTGAACTAATTATGAGATCTCTCCTTTGGAGAGTTACAGTGTCACAGAGTAGACATTCTGACAAAATAAGCATAAAGTTTAAGTTGATGAATACTTAGGTGCAAAGATTATTTTATTTTTTAAATAATTGATGAATAATACCTTTCATTTTATTATAAGGCATTTGTGAACGTGGGCTCTGCATTTGGGCTGCACGTTCTTTCTTTTGAGACAGAGTCTTGCTAGTCCCAGGCTAGGCTTAAACTTGAAATCTGCGTGCCTCAGCCAACTGTGGTTCATTTTCTCTAACACACACACACACACACACACACACACACATACACATATATATACATATACACACATATACACACATACATATAGACACATACATACACACAATACACACACATACACACACACACACACACACACACACACACAGAGGAAGCCTGAGTGTTAGCGCTGGCCAGCAGTGTTAGGCTGCTGTTACTTTTTCTGGAGCACATAAATGGTGTTGACAGCACTATCTTTTTGAGTTGGACGGAGAGTCTCCTGTCTGTGTTTTATAGCAGGGGCCATGGAATGCAGAGGAGTGACATTTTTAAGATTGCACAACTACAAAGTAGCCAGACTTCTAGACCAGTATCCCTGGTTATGCTCATCTGTGTCCAACCCCCAAGTGTGCAGAGAATACCCAGTAGGTACCCGAGAGGAAGCCAGCTGGAGGAAGTCCAGTCAAGTGGCCCTGGTTGCTTAGATTGTCAGCAGGGAAGCCTCCCCCTGCTGTGGAGCAGCTCTGAACTATTTGACCCTAAGGTTAGAGAGACTGTGAATGAAATAGTGAATATTTACCTTATAAAATATTTTCCATTCTATGACAAAGACTTTTAGACTAAAGAACAACACCTCATTTCTTAATGCCTCTAAAAGCCAACCCTCTTCCTAGATCTGCTGTGTCAGGTGGGCGGCCGAGGCTCAACCTTTGCCAGAACAAAATGCCTAAGATGCATGTGATGGGCAGAAGTGGGTGTGGACTAAGTGCATTGTAAAGGGATATACGTTTTGTTAAAAACAATTACAGATCTCTGAAAGTGTCCGTGTAAGTGCGTAAGTTTTATTCACCCATAACATTTATTATCAGTCTTAGGTAAACAAACAGTATTTTTATACCACACACAGCCCTGCTTTCCAAAACTCTTTTTCCACTAATTTCCCAAGTCCATTATACACACAGCTAAACAAATCATATTTTTTTATTCTTGACCATCCACTTTTTTTGAAATTTCCAAAGTTTCTTAGAAGCCAATGAAAGAGAAACATGTGGTAGTGTATCTTGTGGAGAAATCAGAAAACCTCACACTGCAGAGACGCTCCATGATGTGGCCAAATGAGTCTTTTAAAGGTCTCTTAGTGGCGGGTGGACCTGCCCTTCCTATGTCTAAGGTGTAGTTTACCCACCAGTAGTGGGTGTGGGCACCTTGGGATTGTTGTGAACCCAAGTCAAAATAAAGCCTGAGAAGCATATTCTCGCGTCCTTGTGGTTTCTTTTCCAATTACTGTCAGCGATGGAACATAGAACGTGTCTGAAAAGCTCACAGCAAGGTACAGGTGGCCTCTCCCTCCCCCACCCCCCCAGGTTTATGAGACACAGCAGCTGGGCTCTGGTACCAGCCACACCGCCAGCCCCTGCTGCATGCTGCTCCGCCTGTGGAGTGCTGCTGCCTTCCCTCCATCATCATCATCCACTCCCACTCCCTCCCTTCCCATCTCTTTCCTCTCTCCCCTCCCTCCTCTCTCTGCCTGGCCCTGACCTGAGCCATGGAATATGACCAGTGGAAGACGTGCACATCCTGCCCTGTCTCACATCAGGTGACCTTTGGTGGCAGGCAGCTGAGTGCACTTGGTGTTATCACTTGCCCTTGGGACAGCCACCTGCCCCCGCCAGTTCAATGAAAGTGCACTCTTCCAGGTCACCAGCAGTCTGTATTGTGCCAAATCTAGCAAGAAACAGAAAACAAAGTGGGGAATTAAGCATTCCCTAATTACATGGAAGAACGTTTGTCATTCTTAAAACTTGTCATTCTTCTAACTCTGCTTCTGAGATCTGCCCATGCTGTGTTCCCTACACTGCCAGAATCTCCTCTTCCTGTTTCCCTGGTTCTTCTCAGTGTCTCAGTGTTGGGATGCTGACCTGTGTCTCCTTAGAGTCTGCTTTGTTCCCCTAGCCCTCCCACATCATCGTTACATCATCTATGCTAATTCCTAACTCACCTTGTCATCCCAGCCTCTCCATTGAGTTCCCCATCTATACTTCCCAATGCCTGTGGATGGTGCCATCTCTTAAATGACTGACAGCTTGGCATCACAGGTGTTTGAACATCACCCACCAGACCTCACTGTCCCAGCAGCCCGCTGTAGCCAACAGCTGCAGAGTACATGTTAAAGACTGCCTTCCCTCAACTGTGAAGAGCTGTGTAAGTCAGGAAGAAAACAGTGATCGGGAGTAGAGCAGCCCCTGGGGCGGGGCGGGGCGGGGGGAGTGTCTCGGAGACAAGCAAATGTAGGTGCCCAGTCTGTAAAAGCAGAACAAGGCGAGGGCTGGGGAACTGGTGGTCTGATCTCAGCACTTGGGAGGTGGAGCAGGAGGATCAGGATTGCAGCTCATTCCTCAGCCTTGGAGACACGAAACCCTGACTCAAGAACAGAACACGAGGACTGAGTTCTCCACCTTTTCCTGTGGCCTGATGGGACAGTCCCATTAGGGAGTTCAGAAAGCAGAGATCAGAAAGCAGGCAACATAGTCTGTGTCTGCGATCTCACCCACTCCTTGTTCGTGGCCACAGGAAGCCTGAGCTGCCCATTGGCTGCATATATGTAAAGACCCTAGATCCCGTCCATGCCTGGCCCCTGGTTGGTACTTTAGATTGCACAGGCCTTGCTGGGCCCTGGTTCCTTGCCTCTGTTGGTGGTCTTGTGGGGCTCCATTGTTGGTGGTCTTGTGGAGCTCATGGGCCCTACTGGGCCCTGGTTCCTTGCCTCTGTTGGTGGTCTTGTGGGGCTCCATTGTTGGTGGTCTTGTGGAGCTCATGGGCCCTGTTGGGCCCTGGTTCCTTGCCTCTGTTGGTCTTCTTGTGGAGCTCCTGTCACCTTTAGGTCCCTTTATTCTTTGCTCCTCTTTTCCACTAGGCTCCCTATGCTTCACCAATGTTCAACTCTATCTTTTTCCGAACCTTTGCTGGGTGGAGCCTCTCAGAGGACAGCTCTGAAAGGCTCCTGTTTGGGAGCATAGCAGTGATAGGGTTGGTTTTCTTCCATGGTGGGTCTTAGGTGGGCCTGGCATTGGTTGGCCCTTTCCTCAATCTCTGAGCTAACTCTTCTGTCTTTGACCCTGCAGGCCTTGTAGGCAGGGTAAGTTTCGGATCAAGGTTTTTGTGGGTTTTTGTGGGTGGGCTGGGGTTCTCCTCGGCACACTAGGAGTCTTGTCTAGTTCGGGGGTGTCCTCTTCAGTCTCCATGGCTACTAGCTAGAGTCCTCCTCATACCTTCCCAGAGGCCTGTTCTGACTTAGGTCTGCAGCTGGAAACAGAGATGCCCCCACCCAGTTTCTCTTTTCTCTGCAGGCCTTCTGCCCTGCCAGATGAGCTGGGG
This sequence comes from Meriones unguiculatus, assembly GCF_030254825.1. NCBI lineage: Eukaryota > Metazoa > Chordata > Mammalia > Rodentia > Muridae > Meriones > Meriones unguiculatus. Next base: position 94,168,356 of record NC_083350.1, read on the forward strand.
TGTGTAAGTGGGGCTGGAGGCTCCCCTAGGATTCAGGACAAAGGGTGGGAATGGGAGGAGAGGAAGGGCCTACGACCGAGATGTAAAATGAATAAACAAATTAATTTAAAAAGGACTCAAAAATAAAACATGAAGTAGAGTGATCCTTAGATACTGTGCATTACCTATCATATTGGCAAAAACTCAAAGCTGAATAAAATGTGCTCCGGCAAGGCTGTAGGGCGGTGGACAGATCGATGGTAGTAGAACTGGACGGTAGGCCGCCTACAGAGGTCATTTAAACAAAACCACAAATGCACTTGCCATTTGATTGTCCAGTTTCCCCATTACCTCTGAACAGGTAATAATAAAGCATCTGCCTCTGCCCTGTGACGGCACTCTGCTTGTTGCCTGCCTGTCTCAATTAAGTTTTATTAGAATACATTTGTGGCTACTCCAGTCTCCACCTAGGACCGAGGAGCAGCTAGAAACAGCATAGCTTGGCCCTTTAACAGTATGCTCACCATGCCCCTGCCTCAGAGAGCTCCTGCCAGTGGGGCCAGGCATACCCTCTGGGGAGGACACCCAGCCTGGGACTGCTCCCTTTTACAGCTTATAAAACAATGTAAATATCTGTTTTCTGACAGTCTTAGCCAAACCCCAAAGTGTTTGTGACCCACAAGTTGAGAACCACTGTTCTACACGCATGCTCTAACAAGCCAAAGGTTAAGTGTAAGTCACCATGACCCCAGAGACACCAATGAGTACATTCTTGGGTACATACTCTGTACATGACTGTACACTGACTACTCAGTACTGGAAGCCAGTACTGATGGGGGCGAAGGGTGCGGGACAGAAGCACTTTTGAATGAACAGTCTTAAGGAAATGCAAGACAAAAACAAAAAATCTATTTGGTTTTTAACCAAGCAGGTTCTGAAGCGCTGTGGCAGTGAACGGAGCAACAGTGATGGGGCTTTCTCTCAGTGGAAATAGGAAGTTAGGCAGACATGGCGCACTTGGCAAGGAGGAAAACACAAAGTACGCGCTCGGGGCGCTGAATCCTCACTTGTGCTACTTGGACAATACTCCAATGCAGGAGTGCCTCTCCTTAGGTTTATTGTCAGGGGTTGGGCTGGTGCTAAATAGTCTAATGCTAATTACTGGCCTCCAAGATGGGGTCGCTGCCCAGAGGAGCACAGTCTCACACACACCTGACTTTGTTATATAAACCTTGCTCTACCTAATTTGATTGGTTAATTACAAAAAAAAATGCTGAAGCCTGGGCAGGATAGAAATGAGAGGCAGAGCTGAGGTTCAAGGGCTTAGAGGACAGAAGGATCTAGGGAAAGAATGGGACAGGTATAGGAGGAGGAAGCTGAGTCATGTGGGCCGGAAGAAGGCCTGGCATGAAGGGCGTGGCCCAGATGAAAAGCATGTACAGTATTTATGGAGATACTGGGTGGAAGTATCCCACATAGGAATGCTTGCAGCAAATGGCATAGACTGTGGGGCTGAGAGGTAACAGTTACCTCAGGGATCAGGGAGTAATATCTATCCAGCCCCAGGCTTATTTAAACACAGCAGGTGTCTGAGTCTTTTATTGATATGGTAGTGGGTTAATAATAACTGACGTAGTAATTTTAGGCTTTTAATAGTAAGCATTATTAGCCATATTTATATTTTCTACAGCAGTTTATTTAAAGCGGGCCCTCCCCAAGCCCCCAAAATGGCATTGCTGCTGAGAGTGTCGTGGGTTGCAATCTGGGCTTCACTAAGGCTGGATGGACTGACTGGGAAACAGGATTGCTATTTAAACTCATCATTCCTCAGAAACCTTGTGAAGAGGGTCTTTGTTTGCCAGGAAAAAAACATTACTTTCTTTTCATTTTGTTTTTGAGACAGGGTTTCTCTGTGTACCCTTGGCTGCCCTGGACTCACTTTGTAGACCAAGCTGGCCTCGAACTCAGAGATCTGCTGTTACAGGTGTGTGCCACCGCAGCCAGCTGCCATCATTACAACTCCCTATCTTGGGAAAGGAGTCTAGCTCTTTGTTAACTCAAACAAGCCTCCTGGAGATCAAAACCTCACCCTAATGCCCAGGCTGTTCCAGATAGCTCGCCTAGCTCCTGCTCCAACACAACCCCTCGTAACTGACGGGGCTCTCCTACCACTTCTCTTCTGTCTGACCCTGAAAGCTAGCCTTGGCAGTTTGGATAACCTTCTCCAACTGCAAGTGGTCTAACTGGGCTCACCGCAACCTGGCTTACCCCTCTTTTCTCCCTGTTACATTACAGTTTCAGGGATAATCCACTCCATACGAGCTCAGGGAGTCTGTAAAACAATGTAAGATCACATGGTGTGTGAGAACAGGGTCTCTGCAGAGAGTGTTTGCCCAGAAGCCCCTCTTCTAGGGGCCCCTTGCACATATACCCGATTCTGAGTGTCCCCAAACATACAGCAACCTACGTCAAGGCTTATGATAGCAAAAGAAAACAACAGGAGGCAAAAGGATGATCATTGTGTTTGTAAAATGCTGTGCTGGGCACTCCAAGACACTAAGGGTTAAAAAAAGCTTGGGATAGAATAGAAAGTAGTCTCCCATTGTGTGGGACTGAAAAAACATCAGAAGGAAAATAATAGCCTTAAGAAAAGTCATCCCAGGGAGGGAATACAACACAGAGTGAGTGGGTACACGAGGCAGAGGACTTGCCTGTGTGTGCTTTTTCAGGTCTTTTGGATTTTAAACTCTGTACATGTATTACTTATGTAAAATGCCTTTAAATGTTTTCTTTGATCTACAGTCTCACTGTGTAGCCCAGGTTGGCCTGGAGCTGTATGTAGACCAGGCTGGCCTCCAATTCACAGAACTCTGTGAGCCTCCACCTCCCAAGGCCTGGGATTACAGGAATGTGAGCAATGTAAAAATATTTATTTTTAAAGAAAATGTATTCTCTTAAACAAAAATGTTGTGTTTCAACTATTGGGCCTTTGTTCTCCTGATCTGAACATGTGTTACACCCAGTTCTCGATCCCCCAAAAGACCTACAGGAATCGACTCCATTGCAAAACACACGAGGGTCTTTTTATTACAAGCTCGAGCCCGGGTGGCTGCCCTTTACAACGACATACAGGCAAGTGACCTCCAGCTCCGGGAGATCAAGGTTCTTAAAGGAACAAAAATGCCAGTGGGGTGGTACAAGCCTTGGCATTACAGGATTGGTAAGAGGAACAAAACGCAAGTGGGGTGGTCTCTGGGGAAGCTGACCTTGAAAATGATTGGTCTATTTTTAAGCACCAAGACTGCTAATGATCGGGCCTAGCTACCTGGGAGACATCTTACCTCTAATTCTTAGGGGCCATGTGACTCCAGTCATACCCTGAGGTTTATCTGGGTGGGGACTGCTGCTGGCCCATTATCTGAAAGGAATGTGGTCTTGCGATTCTGCCCTAGCCTCTGGAATTAACTCTAACCTTTCACATCACTTCATTGGCACGCAACTTGAACATTTTCACGGTTCAGAACACTGGCTACCTTAGCAGAGGACCTGGGTTCCATTCCCAGAATGCACATGGCGCCTCATAGTCACCTGTTGTCAGGTGAGTTCGGAGGACTCAGCACCTCACTTAGTGATGTTCACTTTCTGGCTAGGAGAAACTCAAACTAACATTTAATTATTATATTCAGGCATTAATTAGGAATGAAAACACTGTTTTATTTAACAAAGACCTGCGTGTGTGTGTGTGTGTGTGTGTGTGTGTGTGCATCTGTGTGTATACACAGTATAAGCACATGTGCTCAGTTACCCATATATACATATATGTATGGGTATGTGGAGGCTGCAAGTTGACAGTGGCCGTCTCTGTTTTTTTTCCCACCCTTCTCAACCTTGGTCTCTCGTGAACCTGGAGCCCTGTTTCAGCTGGACTGGCAGGCCAGAGGTCCCTGTCTCCATTCCCCATCTCCACCAGTTCTGAGGTTACAGACACAGGTCTGGCTTTTATGTGGGTGTGAGGAACCTAAGCCTGGTCCCAAGGTTTGGGCTTCGGGTGCTTTACCCACAAGCCACCATCCATCCCTCCCTTCGTTTTTTGTTTTTTGGATTTTGTTGTTGTTCTTTCTTTTTGTTGTTGTTTTACTGTGAACACTGTTCGTACTCTTTCAGGGGACAGAAGACATTCTGTGGAAATGGGGCATTTTAGTCTGATACAATCTTGGCAAAAACTAGTAAGTGAACTTGGCGCCAAAATTCTTGCCTATCGTCTACCTTTAGGCTGCCAGCTTTTTGGTGATTTCTACAGACAGCATTTCTGAGTTCTCTACTAGACCATGGATTGCCAGTGGTTTGGCATGGAATGCTCACAGCCTGGGCTTGCTACAACCCACTCTGCCAACTCCACAGACGCCCTGAGGGAGCTGTGGACCGGCTCTGCCCACCTCCTCTCCTCTCTTTTCTCACAGCAGCTGGTCCTGCCTGGACATTCCTGTCTTGTCTGTGGTGAAGCCCTCTGCCCACTCGTTTCCTGTGACCCTTCCCCACATTTTCTCTTCAGCATTAGTACAGTTCCTCTGTGAGCCCCACACCCAGAGTCCTGCCTGCCCAAGTCCTCATCCAAATGGCAGCATTTCCGTATGACTCCTGCACATCTTCCCATATAGTCACAAACTTGGTGTGGTTGGTTTTGAGACACAGTCACCACGCTTGGCCTTTAACCCACAGTCCCCTGCTTCTATCTCCAGAGTAGCTGGGGGTCCAGGTATGTGCCACTCAGCCTCATCTGTGCATTTTAAATCAGCCCTAGAATACTTACTGGACTTGGTACATTGCCTATGATTCACTTGCACTTAGAACATGGCAAAGTCAGGTTTTGCATTTGGGAACTTTCTAGAATTGTGTGTGTGTGTGTGTGTGTGTGTGTGTGTGTGTGTGTGTAGTTCTTCCCCTCCACCTAAGGATGGTGGGACCTGTGTATGGTACCTCACTGGATATGGAATGTTGTATTTAGCTAGCTTTGTGCTCTATGATGTTCATGAGCTTCCTTAGAGAGCACGGCCTCTGCCTGCACCCGCCAATGCTTCTGCTCTCTCTTCCTGACAGCCATTTGCATCTGCCTCCTGTTAGCAGCCCCCAGCCGACAGCCTTTTCCTTTTCTCAGTTCTCTGAGTTTTGGACCACATCTCTCTTGTTCCACCATCTGCTTTCTTGCTCTTTCTCTTCCCTTGCTTTCTTGCATGTAACAAATGTGGCCAAATGAATGCAGCTCTCATTTTGGATTTGTGTCTTCCCATCTCTGAGTGAAGCCCCTATCCAAGCCTTTTAATTCAGTGTAATTTGACAAATATTCAAAGCCATCTCCTCCACTGATTCAAGTCATCAAGTGGTTCAGAGTCATCTGTGTTATGATAGGCATTGTTGTAGGAGGAGTAGGTCATCAGGTAAGAATTTGGACACAATCCTGCAGAATGGACAATAACGTGTGCTCACACGTGCGCGCGCGCGCGCGCACACACACACACACACAAAACTGAAAATAGTCCATCACTTCAGACAATGACAGAATCAACAGCGAAGGGGAAGCCAGGCACTCAGGACGTTCAGGGAACATCTTTCTATTGGTCTGTCTGAACAGACCCATTGTCTGTCTATTGGTCGAATCTGAACACCCCAGCAGCCCAGAACTTAAGGTAGACAGATCTGATTACAAAGGCTTTCATGGGGCTGGAGAGATGGCTCAGAGGTTAAGAGCACTGGCTGCTCAATTCCCAGCAACCACTGGTGGCTCACAACCATCTATAATGAGTTGTGGTGCCCTCTTCTGGCATGCAGGCATACAGACAGACAGAACATTGTACCCATAAAACAAACAAACAAACAAACAAAACAAAACAAAACAAAAACACCAAAGGCTTTCAGGGAAGAATGACATAATCTGAGCTGGAGACTAAGAAAGGGCAGTGGCCTAACTCAGTGGGACTATTGTCACATGACCTTCAACACAGACAACCACGTGCTGTTTGTCAGTGGTGAACAATTTTCCTCAGTATGCCCAAGACATGCTTGTGGGTCAAGACAAGAGAAGGTTATCTGTTGTTTGCTTTTGTGTGTTGGAAGAGGCTCTGATAACACGAGGGTGCTGCTCCCAGATCGGCGATCCCACTGCCACCCTGCAATGCCTACTTTCTCCTTTCCTTGTGAATCCGAAAGGACAATCTCCATTTTCCTTTTCTTAAAGATGCATTTGTATTTATGTATGTGTGTGTGTTCACATGTCTGCAGGTACCCACACATGGTAGAAGAGGGAGGGCATCAGACCTCACATTACAGGTCGTTGTGAACTCCTGATGTGGGTGCTGAGAACTGAACTTGGGTCCTCACAGGAACAAGTGCCATTAGCCCCCGAGCCATGTCTCCAGCCCCTCTCGCTGTCCCTTGTCATAGAGTATCACGCTTAGCACACCTACTCAGAGGAAGCAGGTGGGCTGTAGACGGTCCCCTCAGTTTAGCCTCAGCTAATGACTTCTCACGGAAGCAGCCAACCCTATCCAGCGTGTACAGTGCCTAATGGGCGTGGCTTCTCCGTGGGTGGCCAGCCCAAACCTATGTGTCTTTGGTCTCCATTTTATTGCATGAAGATAGCCTGTTTCTTTGAGACGTTTTCTGGAATTTCCAAAGGTCTGTTGGGAATGCCACACTTGGAGTCAGATCACCCCCAAAGGCCCCTGCACATTTGTTAAACTCATCTAGACACTTCCCAGCAAAGCACTGATTTAGGAAGATGGGTGTCCTTGAGAATGACACAGCCTCCGGTGGGTTGTAGCTTGGGGGTCCAGGGTCTCAGAAAGCCAGCCTGAGCTGGTAGCCTCTGGGGTCTTGTGAATTTAAAGAATGAAATTCACTGGCTGCAGGAGGGGAGCCTCAGAAGGCAGGCTTATTAGAAGATTATAGGTAAGTGTCTTTAGTTGGCAGGGACACTGTATAGCAGAGGGTGTCCCAGAAATGGCATGCCACTGAGCTTTGGACAGAAGACAGCCCAGAGACTATAGGCAGAAACTGGGGTGGGTCATGCGGGACAGAGTGGATAAAGAAAGCCCCCACAGGCTCATGAACGTGAGCACTTGGTCCCCAGTGGGTGGTGCTGTTAGGGGAGGTCACGAAACCTTTAGGAGATAGAATGTTGCTGGGGAAGAATGTCATGGGAGTGGTCTTTGAGGGTTTATAGCTTTGCCTCACTTCCTGTTCTCTCTCTCTGCTCCCCCTGTGGCTGGAAACACGGCCAGCCACCTTCCTGTACCTGCACCATACCATGACTTCCACACCCTTATGGACCTTATCCCCCTGGAATAAGCTAAAATAAAACCTTTCTTTCTTAAGGTGCTTTTGTTGGGATATTTTATCATAGTAACAGAGAAACTAGCAATCTTTAGTTCAGGGTGAGCTGGGGCCTCCTGCTGGCCCAAGCATGACATGTCCAGGTGCCTCTCGGTTTCCATCACATCTTCAAATACTGCTCCCAGGCAGCACGCTCATTTAGGGGACCAGAGACGACACCAGATCTTCCTTCTGATATTCCTAGCCTCCTTGAAAGACCACCAGACTCATAACTGCTCCGTTCCAGGATCTCTTGGCCAGTTCCTATCTTCTGTTCTCATCACAAGGAGCTTCTGGGATACATATGGAAGGAAAAGTCGCTCACCTCAGACGACAGTCATCGGTGTCATAGCTCATCTGGAGCTGGTAGACTTTCTCAAACCAGCCAAGCTCTGAAGCCATGCCCAGGGCTACAGTCAGAGTCCCACCCTCTAAACCTGGACTTTGGAAAATTAACTTTAAAATTGCTTTTCATCGTTGTATGTTCACCATGCAGAGCACTGGGTTCTACACAATTTCTCTCTATTATATCATGTACTTTGATCAGAATCAACTTTGAGGTTTAGTTTCCTCTTCTTGAAAACAGTTGTGAGATATTACTTACAGACTCAGTGAACTTTGGGAGTAAAATACACATAAGGGCTGAATGGATAGTAATGGTATTTTTGGTAACATTAAAATACATTTAGAATTGGGTATGGAGGCACACGCCTATAGTCCCAGCACGCGGGAGGGAGGTAGAGGCAGTTGGATCTCTGTGATTTCAAGGCCAGCCTAGTCTACAAAGCAAATGCAAGATAGCCAAGGCTACACAGAGAAACCCTGTCTTGTTTTTAAGAAAAATTAGTTTTTTCAATTTGGTGCAATGCCCTTGGGTTTGAAACTTGCTCCCATCCTTATACAGCACACTCCTGGATTGTTGTTTATTTATTTACTTATTTATTTATTTTTATTTTACACATGTGAGTATTTTGCCTACACATATTATGTGTTCTACATGCTGCAGTACCTATAGAGGACAAAAGATGGCATCAGATCCTCTACCATGTAGGCGCTGAGAACTAAACACAGGTTCTCAGCAAAAGCAGCTGATGGCTCTCAGCTGGGAAGCCATCTCTCCAGACCAGCAATTATGTATGTATGAATGTATGCATGCATGTTTATTTCTATTTCATTTTTTTCTGGGTAGGAAATCCTTTAATCCCCAAAACTCGAGTTTCTTCCTCATTTATAAAATGAAGTAGCAATGCCCACCTCCTAAGACAGCCAAAAAATTTAAGCAAGATAAAGTCTTGTTTAAACAAGATAAAGTAGGGAGGTGGGGAGTGCTGGGAGCCAAAGCTATCTGCTGAAGCCAAAGTCAATTAGTGAGCCAAAGCTATCTAGTGGAGACAAAGGTAGTTACTGAAGCCAAAGCCAAGTAGAGAGTAAAGGTCATTTAGTGGAGACCTAAAGCTATTTAGTGAAAGAGTTATCTAAGACCCTAAATCATGGGTGATAGATTGTGAGGACATCCATTTGTTAGAGCATCTGTAAGACATCTTAAGACAACATCCTTATGGTATCTTGAAGGTACAATATTTAACCCATGAAAGCACTCTTCCTATCTCCTGCCGCAGAAGATTAACCTTCCCCCTTTCCTGTCTTCTCCCTATATAAGTTGGGTAAAAATTTCTAATAAACGAGGCCTTGATCAGACAAACAGACTTGGTTTCACTCCTGTGTCTTTTGTCCCTTCTCCCCCATTCCTTCCAATCTAGGAACATATCTGGCGCCCAACGTGACCTAAAGGTATGGAGATCTGGATGGATCATTGTTCTTCAAGTGGTCACTAAAATACACAAGGATTCAGCGTTTCCACTGGGAACTAAAACTGCATAAGAGATCTCCACAGAGCCGCCCATCTGTGAGCTTGATCCGAGAGGTAAGTCAGAGCAAATTATGAGACAAGATTTGATTAAGCATGTCTTATTCTTACACGGACTCAAGGAGTCCCTCAAGGCGCAAGGAGTAAGGGTAAACAGAAAGGAATCTCAAAAGCTAAAAAGTTACTTGGGAAATTAGAGCAGTCAGTCAAAAAAAGGGGTGGGGACTTCTAAGGTTATTTCAAGTGTTCAGAAAGGAGCTCAAACAGATTTCTGCAATTTGAGAGAAAAAAAAAATTATTTAGGAGCTAGATAGTGAGGATGAAACAGAGTCAGGAGAAGAAATTGCTAAGTCTCATAGCCTGCTTCCCTTGCACTGCCTCCCTCTCCCCCCAAAAAAAGGGGACCCCAGATGGGCCAGGGCAGAAGGCGCAGAGAGGAGCTGCCCTAGCTTGGTGAGCAGGACGAACTCGGACACTACTTGTCTTCTTCCCACTCCCCTACCGAGGGCCAGGCTTGGATGGCTTGTGGAGAACTAGGCAGTTAAGAACGCCCAAACCCTCAGAATCGGCCTACGACCTGCTTCTGCCAGCCGCAGAGCTGAGCAGGATTGCTCAGGGGAGCGGCAGTTTACCCCACCCCCTCCCACCGGCTTCAGCCAGCTCTCAGACAGTAACCAGAGGGATGGAGCCACTTCTAGTTTTAAAGATTAAATTGTGTTCACTGATAAATTCTGAGTTTTTCTAGTTCTGACCTTTAAAATCATGGTTATGCTCTGTATATATATTTAAATGTTTAAAAAGCAGGTACCACGGTTGTTTTTTGTCTTTGTCTCTGTGTTTTGTTTTTGTGTGCCGGCTGTCTGTTTTGGTCTCTGGTTTTGGTTTGCTCACGAGGTCTGGAAAACTTGGAGAGTTTACAATCTGGTCAAGGAAATTCGGGGGACGCCCCAGTTCCCAGGAAAAGGGCCCTTAAAGGCTCCCCTAATTTGGGACCAGGTGGGTCGCTGGGACACTATTCTGTGTAAAGAGAAGGGCTGGAGAGATGGCTCAGAGTTTGAGAGCACTGGCTGCTCATCCAAAGGTCCTGAGTTCAATTCAAGCAACCACATGGTGGCTCAAAACTATCTATAGTGAGATCTGCTGTTGCTTATAAAAGAAAAACAATGTATTTTCAAGTGTCTAGCACATCTGCACAAATAGCAGAGTTATCTACAGTATTGGCTGTGTTTCAAAGTTTTAATAAGTAGTCTTTGAATTTTTTTTTTTTTTTTTTACAAATAGTGCATATGTAGCTCTGTCTTTTCCTAGGTTAGAGACTGCAGGTCAAATCCAGATATTTTCTCCTGCTGGAATTTTATTTTTACAAATTCAAAACTTGATACAAAAAAGAAACTTTTCCTTTTTTATAGGACATTTGAGGGCTCATTCTAATTTGCCAGAACCCCTGTCTAAAAAAAAATGCATTGGCAGATAAATCCACTAAAGTTTATTGTTTACAGTTAAAGAGCCCAAGATGCCCATAACATGCATCATCTTAATAGTCAAACCTTGAGACTTAAATTTGGGTTGACTAAGAACCAGGCATGTAGTATAGTCAAGGCTTGCAGTACTTGTCCTCAATTTCAGCCTGTTCCTCATTTAGGAGTCAGTCCTAAAGGATTGGTTCCAAATCAGATTTGGCAAAAGGATATGAAAGAATCAGACTAACTTTGTAACCTATGTTTCCTTTAATTGTTGTGTAACTTATATTTTCAAGTTTTAGGCCCATGTTAATTAAAGCCTCTTAGTGCTTCTCCAGAGAGCCAAGGAATGTAAAAGTTCCTGACATTAGCCATCTGTATGGGCAGAGATAAGGAAGAGAACAAGCAGAGATCCCTACTAAATGGAGAGAAAATCACCGGCTGGCGCCGGTGAGATGGGCTTTGTTTGGAAACCGAGATGAGTTAATCACACTCCCACCTTTAACTATGGCCGTGTCTCATATGGCAGGAAATTCCAAACTGACTTGAAGATCAGATATTTACGACAGGGCTGACCAGACCTAAGGGTGCCCAGAACCAACCAATTATTTTAAAAGTCAAACACCTCATCCAATCCCAAATCGCCAAGATAGCAACCCCAGGAGATTCCCACCTTTTGCCTTTTAAAAACCTAAGGTTTTTGTCTCCCGTTGCCACTCTTTGCTGACCGGCAGGGGTGACCCCATTGTGCAATGGTTAATAAACCTATTGCTTTTGCAATGAGTCCATGGTCTGGGGGAGTTTCTGGGAAGGGCATGATCTTGAACTCCTGAGCTGTGAGACCCCAGGTCTTACATTTTTGGTGCATTGGCCAGGAAAGGGCATGCCCCTTCCCCAACCCTCATCAGACTGAACTCAGAGGTTGAGCTTGGAACAGGTTAGTCTGTTTCTGTCTTACCAATCTGTTTCTTGTCAGAGACGGCCGCCATGAGGCAGCCTCTCAATCAGATTTCTGTGGTACCAATCTGTTTCTGTTTAGGCGCCTATCTAGATCTTTATTGGTCATCTGATCAGTCATTGCGATAGACAGACATGTCAGAATATCACATGACTGGGAACTGGAGGACGCTCCAGCTTTCGTTTGGGAGGTTGGATCTGAGACGGTCCTCCTCCCGTCTGATTTTCATAGAGAGTGACCACCACCGGGCAGTTGTTCTGTCAGGGCACGCTCAGCTTGCCCCTTTCTGTGAACAGGGAGGAAACAGAGAGATTCCGCTCCTCCAACCTGGACTGGGAAGGAGCAGAGAGATTCTGCTCCCCCAGCAATTTGAATCCTGTGTTTCTCATGTATGTATGTACTTTTCTGTCTGTTTCTCTGTAGACTTGGACTGACGAAAATTTGGACAGAGAAGAGTTAAAATTAGAACCAGTTCTCGCCCGGGAGCGTGCAAGGCTACATGGCAGTGCGCTCTCCCTCCCAAGTGAGTGGAGGAGTGAGTGCTTTCGGGTGGCTGGGGAGTCACGTGAAACTGGCTACACCGGCTGGAGCTTGGGCGGGCAGTGCTCAGGCACTTGAGCATCTGTGGAATAACAATGCACACCCAGCCAGGGCATGGGCTTGATGCGGCCCCTTGTTGCGATGGGCGGCCGAAGAGCACGGGGGACGGGGGAGGCCCGGCCAGGAAGTAGGTTCAGGACAGGCCTTGCGGGGGACGTAAGCTACAGTGAAGCTCACAAGGGAGCCAAGGGAGCAGGCAAGGCTCATGGGCTCTCTTGGTGGAAGTCCTTACACACGGCCGGACAGGACTCAGCAATGGAGCTGCTCCACGGACAGGAGTTGCTTGGCCACTGAGAGTGAGGAAAAACTCCTCCCCACCCCCACCCCCACCCCCACCCCCACCCCACCCCCCGCCTCCATGCCAGCTCAGCAGGGAAATGAGCGGCAGGAGCTCACCACGCCCTCTTGCTCCTCTCTTCTCTCCTCCCACCTAGGGAGCTTGAGTCAATTGCAACTTACAGATCAAACAGCGATTTAGGAAGAAAACTGCACTTGCTGTAATGTTTAAAATTGTGGCTGAGTCTAAATAAAAAGAGTTTTATCTGTCTGTTTAAATATATGGCCATTATATAATTATTTTCAACTGGTCTTAAATGGTTGGTATGATCAAAAATAATTGGGTATGTTTTAAGGTTAAATTCAAATTCTTGTTTAAAACACGTATATGTGCCTATGTGTTTGTAGGGTCTATGAATGCATATGTTTAAATAACAGCAATATGAATTGCCACATGGTGTGGCTCAGGAAAAGAACAAAGGTTGCAAAATCTCTGAATCAAAATGATTTTATTTCTTTTTAGGATAAGAAGGAAGTCTTGTTCTAAGTTGATATTGGTTCTGAAGATTGGATTGTTTGCACTGATAAATTTTGGTCTTGAAATCTGGTTTTGACTTTTAAAATTATGGTTATGCTTTGTGAATTCACTCCTGAAGAAGATACTTTGCTTTGATATTGCAGGGATGAGTTTTAAAATTTGTTTAAATGTTTAAGATGATAAGACGTTTACAGTTTATCAGATTTTTTTTAAGTAACAACTCTTGGGCAGTCTAACAACAACTTTGGAACAGTTTCCCAACCCTTTGGAAAATTAAAGAAAATTTTTGATGGGAGTTTTTCTGTTGTCTGAGAAGAAAGAGAGAGTGAGTAAGAGATATTAAAGAAAGGAATAACTTGTCTAAAGCAAGAATGTCTGGTTAAGCCAGAAAAAGGAAGCTAGGAACCTGAAGGTATATAGAATGTTGCAGAAGGTTAGTGGATGTATTATAAAAAGCCAGAGAGTTAATATGATTTAAAAAAGAACTGTATTTAAAATATGTTGTACTTCATTTAAAAGGCTGCTGATTCTTCATTGCAAAATGTTTTTTATGCTCTTTTAAGGGGAAAGAATTCTAGCTGATAGGTTTTAGAATAATTCATACAGTTTAAAAGTGTTCTGTACTGTTCTGTTATACAGTTTGTTCTAAAACTTATTTGATCACTATGTTAGAACTTTTGGTTGTGGGGGATTGTGGATGCTCCACAGTGTTTGCTGTATCATCAGCACCTAATGGCTATGTTTAGTATTGTCAGTCGCAGCCTGTGCTAACACATGGCTAGCCGCCATGCTAGTCCAGAGATAAAGAGGGTGGAGCCATGAGTTTGTGATCATCTTTGTTTAGGTCTGAGTTATGTTCAGTCCTCTGATTAGTGCTAAATGCAAAGCTTTTTACTGTTCAATTTTAATGCAAGTGGTAGGAGCAGCAAGATTTGCTAGCCTCTCTATGAACTGTATCTGATTCCAAACTGACTTGAAGATCAGATATTTACGACAGGGCTGACCAGACCTAAGGGTGCCCAGAACCAACTAATTATTTTAAAAATTAAACACCTCATCCAATCCCGAATTGCCAAGATAGCAACCCCAGGAGATCCCGCCTTTTGCCCTTTAAAAACCTAAGGTCTTTGTCTCCTGGTGCCACTCTTTGCTGACTGGCAGGAGTGACCCCATTGTGCAATGGTTAATAAACCTATTGCTTTTGCAATGAGTCCATGGTCTGGGGGAGTTTCTGGGAAGGGCGTGATCTTGAACTCCTGAGCTGTGAGACCCCAGGTCTTACAGATATTACTCATAATTCATAAATTTGAAAAATTAAAATATGTACATGTTTGCATTGATACCTATTCTGAATTCATTTTTGCCATTCCTTAACCAGGAGAAACTGCAAAACATGTTATTGCTCATTGTCTACAAGCTTTTAATGTTCTAAGAGTTCCTAAGCAATTTAAAACTGACAATGGAGCAGGATATAGTAACAAATCTTTTAAAAGATTTGTCAACAGTTTCAAATTTCTCATATAACTGGAATACCTTGCTGTCCTCAAGGACAAGGCATGCTAGAGCATGCCCACTAAACAATTAAGATTTACTTGCAAAAAACAAAGAAGAGGGAGCCACTCCCCTAGACACCTAAATTTTCTAAAAAATTTGGATAAGCATGGTAAATCTGCAGCAGATAGATTTTGGCATACAAAAAGCCAAAAAACTTCTGCTAAAGTAAAATGGAGAAATCCTTTAACAAATCAATGGCATAGACCTGACCCTGTACTCATATGGGGATGAGGAGCTGTCTGTGTTTCTTTCACAGGAAAAGGATGCAGCTTGATGGCTACTGTAATACCTGGTGCAACAAGTCAATGAGGAGTTTTCTCCTGACAATAATAATGATGTCAAAGAAGACCCCTCCAGTCAAGATGACTGCTTATGTGCTGCCCTTAAGGAAGAGTGCTGCTTTTAAACAGATTATACTGGGATTGTAAGGGACAGCATGGCTAAGGTTAGGGAAGGCTTAGAAGAGAGAAAGATACAGAGAGAACAAGAGAAAAGTTGGTTTCATAATTGGTTTTCAACCTCTCCCAGGCTCACCACCCTCCTTCCTTCAATCTTGGGACCCTTGGTGGGTTTCCTTCTCCTCGTATCTTTCGGCCCATGGGCCATTAAAAGACTCACTGGCTTTGTAAAACAGCAAATTGACTCCCTGGCATCTAAACCCATACAAGTTTATTATCACAGACTTGATTTGGCTGACAGAGGCTTAGATGAGCCGGAGGAAGACTGCTGACAGTCCATCACATGGGTCTTGATTGCTTGCATTTGGATCTCATGAGAACAGCATGAAACTCAGATAAATGCTTTCCTGGGTACCTGTAATGGGGTGCAAGATGACATTGCAAGGGGAAGGCCCAACTGCCCACTTCTGAGTCCCCTGAGAAGCAAACCTGATTGCATAGAGGTTGGTGTCTGATTACCCCTAACCAGAGCTTGCTGGGGATGCTGTCAGGTTTTGATAGGGTCTTCCTCTCTTCCCCAAAAAGACACCCAAAAGGGCTGCAAAAGCCTTGGGAGGATCAGGTCACTACTTCCCCCCTCTGGTTAATGCCCCCGTCTGCAAAAGACCTCATGTTCAAAATCTACCTGGTAGCCTCTTAAATTGTTTAAGAGGGGAGAAGATGCTGGGAGCCAAAGCTATCTGCTGAAGCCAAAGTCAATTAGTGAGCCAAAGCTATCTAGTGGAGACAAAGGTAGTTACTGAAGCCAAAGCCAAGTAGAGAGTAAAGGTCATTTGGTGGAGACCTAAAGCTATTTAGTGAAAGAGTTATCTAAGACCCTAAATCATGGGTGATAGATTGTGAGGACATCCATTTGTTAGAGCATCTGTAAGACATCTTAAGAAAACATCCTTATGGTATCTTGAAGGTACAATATTTAACCCATGAAAGCACTCTTCCTATCTCCTGCCGCAGAAGATTAACCTTCCCCCTTTCCTGTCTTCTCCCTATATAAGTTGGGTAAAAATTTCTAATAAACGAGGCCTTGATCAGACAAACAGACTTGGCTTCACTCCTGTGTCTTTCGTTCCTTCTCCCCCATTCCTTCCAATCTCCTCCTTAGGAACCCTGTTGAAGTCCCATGGGCCAGGACAGGGGAGTACCTGATAAATATCACTTTCTCCAAATAACTTACACAAAATTTCAAATAACAATAGCATAGGACCCAGAATTACAGCATCTGGAAGGGGATAAAAAAAATCAGCAGTGTCTCTCCCGTAGGGCTCAGAAAATAAATTTTGTGACCCTAGAAGTCAGATGGAGCACAGAGGCCCCTCCTCGAGGGGTGCTGGCTGAAACTCCCTAGCATATAGATTATTTTTACATCATAAGCTTAAAGAATCAGGACCCAGAGGCAGGAAAAAACAAAACAACAACACCCCCCCAAAAAAAATCAAACTCTTCAGCTGGAAAAAATTGCACAGATATGACTGTCGCCGGGAGAAGTAATTACCCATCTGTACAGACAGTTCTCAAATTTTACGTTCAGATGCTGGTAGAAAGCTGGAAATGCTGCTTGGAGACAAGAAAGACATGGCTAGGTCATTTTTATATTTTTGAGGTTGGGCCAATTTAACAGGAGCAGCTTGGCAAATGCTGAAAACTTATCTTTCTCACCAAATCTGAAGAAGTTACAGTCTTTATAATAGGTATTTTTTGAAAGCCCGGCCACTATAAAGCCACCCACATCAAGAAGTACCCACCCAACCCTCACATTTCTTTAACGGATCACCCAGAGAGGCCCCAGGCACTTGGGGCATCACAGGACTGGCGCCTGTTTGGCAGCAGTCTTGCTCAGAATAGAAATGGGAGCGGGCTCGAAAGGTCAGACTTTTTAAAGAGCAGGGTGGGGGACATGCTTGTAATCCCAGCCCTTCGAAGAGAGGGCAGAAGCATTTCAAGTTAAAAGCCAGCCTAGGCTATATCAACAGTTCAAGGTCAGGGTGGACTACAAAAACAGTGTCAAAGTAAGGGCTGAAGCGATTGCCCAGTGGTTAAGAACACTGGCTGCATTTCTAGACCAGAGTTGCATTTCTAGAATCCACATCCAAATCCAGGGCTCTGCTTTCCTCTTTAGGTCTTTGTGGGTACTTCATGCACGTGGTGAACAAACATCTGTACAGACAAAACACCCATAATACACTTAAAAACAACATAATATTTTTAAAAAGCAAAACAAATGGTAAGACAATCAAATCAACTATCTTTATATTGGAAGATAGGTATTTATAGGAGGGGGCAAACATGAAGCAAGGCAATGGCTACAGGAGAATTCAGAGAGGCCAGGGCTGGTGCTCAGTGGATAGTGGCTTGTAGAAAGTATTTCCTCAAACAAAGACTTCTTTGCAAAATGTTAAATCTCTTTCAGTTTGTTTAACAAATAAGGTAGCCTTCAAAATCCCTTTCCATTCAAATAAAAGTGACAGTGACCACAGAGAAACCTGGAGCCTGAGCCAACCCTTCCCAGGGACGGGAAGTGCCAAGTCATCCAACCTCACTGCAGATCACCTGTAGTCTCCCAGCAGCCAGGGGCTCAGGAGAGCCACACACTTCAGCATCCTCAAGGGGAATGATGAAAGGAGTCCTTAAGAGCTTCCAGAAGATTCTTCCTTGGCTCTGGGACAAAGGTCTCCACTCACCTGGCATCACATCTCTCGGTGAGTTGACAGCTGATGCTCGTATCCACCACTGGAACGTCACGGTCTCACATGCAGCGATGTATGGGCATGCTAATGAGCACATCCAATCCAGACCTATGAAATGATCTGCGCATGTGCAGGCATTCCCGACATGACATCATCTGCAGAATACACACTCAGGCACCGTGCTGCCACGTTTCAAAAACAAAAAACTAAAAAAAAGGAAAAGAACTAACTAAACAAAACCAAAAAACCAAAAAACCAAAAAGCAAAACAACCCCTCCCCCCCAGTGTTCCAAGGAAGCTCAGAACTCTGTGCAGGGCAGCAACCTTAGCTGTCCCTGGCCATGCAGAGCCCTCAGCTTGGACACATCTGCCTGTTTGGCACAGAAAACCTCAGAAGACGGTTTGAACTAAGGACCGCCTTCAGTTTGTCACACAGTTTCTCTTTTATCTAATTTCATTTATTTGTCTGATGTGTATGGGTGTCTGTTTTTGTCTGCATGTCTGTCTGTGCCTCATGTGTGCCTGGTGCCTGTGGAGACCAGAGGGGGGCATTGAGTTCCTGAGACTGGAGCTGCACAGAGCTGTGACCCTCCATGTGGGTGCTGGGAGTCAAACCCTGGCCTGAGCCATCTCTGCAGGGGCATAGCTCCTCTTGCAATGACACGCTTTGGATATGGAGTCTGTTTCTGGGGCTATAGACACGTATTCATGATGCAGTCATTGCAAAGTGTTTGAAAATGGTGTTTAGCATCTGTGGACACTTAGCGATTTTTGCTAAAGCATTTCAAAACCTCACTAGGATGAAGTGGGAACTGCCGGCTGTGGAGAGAATGGCTTGTGGTGGGCGGCTAGCTGGATCTGCACACTCTGGTGAGTTCCTTTGGCCTCATGTTATGGAGGTGTTCGTGGGCATCAGGGCAAGCCACGGTGGAGTGGAGTGAAGTTAGCAAGTCCTTATTGCATGCCATATGTGAAACCACTCCGTCTCTTGACATGGAGTTCAGTGTTCCTAGCAAGTCACACACGGGAAGGCCAGTGATGTACATGTGAGCAGGTACGTGGTATCAATCAGGGTTGACAGTTGTAAAGACAGTCAACACTTTATTTGTAAAGTGCATACTGTGTGTACATTTCTGTTTCCCCAAACATTTCATAACACGTAGGTGGAAAAGCAAAATGTTTCTGTGCACCTTGACCCCTTGCCCCAACCTTGTCCTCTACCATTGCCTCACTCGGGTCAGGGAGAAACTAAAACTCCAAAGCAATGTGAAGGAACTCATGCAACCCAGGTAGGAGCAGCTACTGCCCCAGGAAGGAAATGAAGCCTCCTCAGAGTTGGCGGTGTACATTCAAACCTTATTTCAGGGTAAAGAGCCTCGTAACTCAGCCCGGTGGTGGTGTGCACACCTTTAATCCCAGCACTTGGGAAGCAGAGACAGGTGGATTTCTATGAGTTCAAGGCCAGCCTGGTCTACCGAGTGAGTTCCGGAATATCCAGAGCTATGAGAGAGACCCTGCCTCGAAAAACAAAACAAAAAGAGCTGCCTAACAACTGTGGCTGGACCGGCTCACTCACAGCCAGCGCCCGCTGCTGGAGGGAGTGGAGGCTGCAAGGAGAGCTTGGCTGAAAGATTCATGAGCCTTCCTAGGTGAGCACCTCTACAGAAGATGAGGCCAAGCAAAGGGTCCCAGGAAAGGAGGTAGTTGGGGAGGCCACAGGGAGAAAGTGAGGCAGAGTGAACTCTGTCTTGGGAGCATGTGGGGGCCAGAGGCTGACATCAGGTGTCTTCCTCCATGTTCCCCATCTTATTTAAAAATTATTTTTCGTTACATTGTTTATTAAGAGGATGGAGTGGGGTATTGTGCATACCATTGCATGCTTGGCCAGGTCAGAGAACAACTTTCTGGAGTTGGTTCTCTCCTTCCACCTGTGGATTCTGGGGACTGAGCTCTCAGTTCTTCAACCTTGGAGGCAGGGACCCTTAACCACTGAGTTATTGCAGCAGCCTTATTTCTTGAGACATGGTCCCTGAGCCTGGAGTTAATGATTGAGCTATATGGGCTGCCCAGCAAGCCCCTGAGATTCATCTGTCTCTCCCCACTAGGGTCACAGAGACATGCCAGGATATCCTGTTTTGGTGGGTGCTGGGGATTCAAACTCAGGTCCCCATGTTTCTACAGTAAATACTTTACCCACTGAACCATCTGCCCAGCCTCTCCATCGAAGTTTTGCTCTAGGGACCTGAAAGGGCTGGCTTTGAGCTTAAGTTCAGTGCTATTGTGAATACTCCCATCTGAGAAAGAGCTTTGGGTTTTGTGATCCTTTCTCCAGAGACACATTTCTGGAGCCTCAGCTAAGAATCTGGATAAAGGAGGGTGTGGTTATTGTCCTCAGAGGAGTCGGCATATTAACCGTTCAGAAGGAATTTAAAACCATTCTGTGTGGTTAATGGGCACAATTAACACCAGAATTAGACAGAATAGGTAAGTAATTGAGAGTATTGAACACAGCTATTGACTATACCACCCCGGGGCTGTGGATTAGGCAGCCTCACAATTCATTAGAGAACGTAATTAGCAAGACCTTATTGGATTTTATTATTGGCTCCAGGGCAGACGTGCATGAAAAATACTTGGTAGGTGGCTTTCTTAGAATGACCAAGTGACGGTCATTTCAGCATATGGTTTTGAGTAGACAAATATTGCCAGCAACAGTAAATTCACCAATGTAGACTAAACTTCCCGCTCACTCCCCTCCCCAGGTCTCTTCAGTCTCCATGGCTCCGTCCCCATCAAGTGGCTTTGTCCGCCACCAGGACTCCTGTTAGTGCTCGTCATTCATTTCACTTTGACATAGCTGCTGTTGTTCCTCGTATCATTTTATCTCCCAGTTCCTGTGTTGCTGACTCCTGTCAACAGTGGGCAAAGTACTATTTACTGGGAGTCTAAGGTTGATAAGCCATGGAAGGGAGAAAGAAAAGAAATAACCGTTTGAACCTGTCAAGAGAGCTGTCATGGTGGATCAGTCAGTTTCCATTACTGTAACAAGGATCCAAACTAATCAACTGACAAAAACAAAGGGTTTTCAGAGGTTCATGTTTTCATGTTTTCAGAGGTTCATGTCCATGATCCAGTGGTCCCAAGACAAAGTAGCAAGTCGTGATAGAATGTGTGACAAAATGGAACTGGTTACCTCATGGCTGGGTTGCAAAAGAGAGGAAAGAAGGGTCTGGAAGCCCCATGATCCTTTCTCTGTAAGGGCACCACTCTCACTCTCTCTCTCTCTTCCTCCCTCTCTCTCTCTGTCTCCAAGCTTCCTCAAACTAATGTGTAGTTCAGTCTCTTAGAGCCTTTGCCAGGGGAGATGCTGGTTTTGTAGGTCTGGAGCAAGACTCAGGTGCCTGCACCTCCTGGATGTTCTCAGATCTGCTGCTATTGCTGTTCCTCTTCCTCTTCTTCCTCCTCCTCCTCTTGCTGCTGCTGCTGGCTGTCTGTACAGCCCTCCAAGATGAAGTCACTTCATGGTGAGAATGATGGAGTGGAATGAGATGTGTAGACCAGAATGATTTTTGCATCCCCAAAGGATCTGCGACAGAGCAGGCCTGCTACACTTGCAGGGCTTTCATCGCTGAGGTGGCCAGCAGAGATCAAAATGGCACGCCAAAGTGGAGAGAGCCTTACTGGGACAGATTGTGGGACCCTAATAGGAGTTGAGGCTCCATTTGAGACCCCGCTGGAACCTGAAGGAAGGTCCGGACTTACTCCATGACAGGCCTCAGTTCACTGACAAAGGAGCAGGCCTAAGTGTCCATTTCCCTGAAGTGAGTTAACATTTACTAGAAAAATCACAGAAATGGGCCGCCAATCACCTGATCCTCTGCCGGACCCTCTGCCAGACCATCTGGCAGAAGAGACAAGGTTGCTTAACTCACGACCAGCCCAAGAGTTTGCATTTTTGCCCGAGCTTATAAGTTTGAATGCTCCAATCATGCTAAAGGTTACCTAACCCACCCTGAAATCCCCCCTGAGTACCTATAAAAGAAACCTGTGAACTCAACCCCAGTGTACTGGATTTCTGCAGAATAAAACGCTCTTTGCTGTTTGCATTCTGTTTGAATCTGGGGTGTTTTCTTTAGTGAGCTCGGGACCCTAACAAGATCAAAGTGGTAGAGATAGCACCCAAGCCACGGGGGACACCCCAGGCTGCTTCATTGAGCGGCCTTGAAGCTTCTTCCCCAAAGCTGCAGCGGCCTGCTGCCCCACCCCCAAGTCCTGTGGCATTCTGCCTCTCCCAAGCTGCTGCGGCCCATTGCTCCCCCCAACCCTGCTGACCACTACCCCCCCATAGCAACTGTGCAGATACCCCCCCACACACACACTTAGAGCTATGTCTAGCCCTTGAGCAGCAGGCCACTAAAGCTTAAAGTGGCAGGCTGCCAGCCCCTCCTTCCTGCCTCCTGTCAGTCCCTACTTCCTGCCCTGGGGCTGTGGAGGCTGAAGACTGCTCCTGTCAGCAACTCAGCAGGAACTGTCCACAGTGACTTTTCCTGCCTCTGCCTACTGCTATGGGAGCAGACACTTCTCCTGCCTCAGAATGCCTACTGCCACCATGGGAGCTGTTGGTGATAATGACAATCTTTCCTGCTTCAGCATACGGCCTTCACAGTGGACTCTGTAAATTTTGGATTCTTTGTGTACTTTATAACCCCTCATGGCAAAAAAGTGGACAAACTCCTGCCTGAGGAAGCTGCAGCAGCTCAGCCCCCTCCCCAGACCTCTGTAACTGTCATCTCCAGCCCCTCAGAAGAATTCATCCCAGATTATGCTAACTTGAAGTGAAAAGTCTGGACAAAACCCCACCAATCTCCAAGCAGGAGAGCTCACCAGTGCCTGAGCTTCCCACTAAAACCTACCAATCCACACTCTGGAAGCCTCTGCCTTAGAAAGCTCTGCCCCCTAAGAAACCCGGTATAAAGGCTGCGTCCACCCAGTTCCTTGCTTTTCCCTGGAGCAGAGGCAGCCACTCCTGAATCCATCCCTCCAATAAATCTCTTTTAAGAGATTTACTGCCTGCTGTGACTATCTCATCAGAAGAAGCAACAAAGAAGAGAAGAGAAAAGAATTGAAGAAGGAGAGATCAGGCTCCTCAGCTCCTCAGAGGTTGGGGCCCTCCCCTGGGAGCCGTCAGAAATTTGGAAGTAGCTCTTTCCAGCTTTCAAAAAAAAAAAAAAAAACAAAAAAAAATAAATGTTATTAAAGTGTTGTAGGTTGTTACTGTAGCAGTTATTCCTAAACCAGCTGTATACCCAAACCACCACAAGACACTAGGATGCGTTTAGTGAACCTAGAGCACAATGCTGGGCAATAGTTACTCCATCCTAAACCTCCAAGCCTGCATAGCTTCCTCCCATTCAGATTTCCCACATTATACTTGCTTTTAGTCATATCTTAGGTCCGGTTCATCTTTCCTCATGGTTCCAAGTTCTCTCCTCCGGATCTCTGTTCTCCTACTCCTCCTCCCCTCTGGACCTGGATGTCCCACCCTATCCTCTCCATTGCTCAGCATTGTGGCTGGTTGTTTTATTGAAAATACAGAGAACAAATGGTGGCATGTTTACACAAACTTGAGACAGGTGATGCAATGTCTGGATTGAAACTAGATAGTAGGTAGAGAAATCAGCATGTGAATAAACAAGGGTAAATTGTATACATTCCACAAGAACATTATACCAATATTAAAATGATCTGGCAGATTCCGGGTTTGAACCCCATTTTTCCATGAGCCAGCTGTGTGCCCTTAGATAAGCTTCTTATTTTCATTTGAAAAAAAAAATGCAAATAGTAGCTAATTCTTAAAAATATTTCAAGGTTCAAAGACCTATTTTTCTAAACTGGCTGTGGTGGTGCACACCTGTAATCCCAGCACTCCGGGAGGCAGAGTCCAGCAGATCTCTGTGAGTTTGAGGCTAGCCTGGTCTTCAAAGTGAGTCCAGGACAGCTGAGACTAGAGAGAAACAAACCAAAAATTCTTTTTAAAAGACCTGTTCTTCTTACATTTGTACTTGTGTGTGTGTGTGTGTGTGTATGAGGGTATGCCATTTAACTGTAGATGCTTACAAGGTCAAGGCCAGCTTTATTTTAGTACAGTTTTTGTTGATGTTGCCACAGGGAATGGTGTGGAGGAGGGGAGAGTGTTTCATTGTGGGTAGCCGACGCTGCCACCCGGGGCCATAGTGATTCCAGCCCGGGTTGCCACTGAGACCACACCTTGTCTGGGCCCGTAATCTTACTGCATCCGTCTACTGCAGCCAGGCCTGTGTTGATGTCTGTGGCCTGTGCTACCACTGGAGGCCATGTGGTCTGTGGTGGGAAAGGAACTGCTATTTGCCCACTTCAGTTGTTGCCTTGGAAGATTACTGCCTCTGTCTGCTAATGTAGACCTAGTCCTAGAAGCTTCTAGCCTCTGTACAATCTAACCTAGGCCTAGAATGTTTTCAGCCTCTGAGAACCTAATAAACTCACCCTTTCTTGTTCTTTCTGAGCTCCAGGCTGGCTCGTTCAACTCAGCTGTTCTGACTGTAAGGCTGGCTGGTTCAACTCAGCTGTTCTGACTCTAACTCCGATCTCAGCTGACTTATTCAATCCGGCTTTTCTCAAGGCCTCTGAATTGCTCTGCTTGGCCTCAAACTAACTCCAGCAACCTGCTCCAATCTTCCAGTTCCTTTTCACTCTCTGTCATTGAAAAGTTTAAGTTAGCCAGAATATAACTCCATTTTGAAATAAAGATTTTTGACTGGGAACTGAATTCAGGTACAGGGAAATATCACAGAATGTACACCTGGCAGAAAACAAAGTTAACTCTCCTAGCAACAGCCTCCAGGAACTATAACAGAATAAATGCTTCATAGAAAATAGAGACAAACTCCCTGGCAATAATCAATGGGAATTGGTTGAGAATCGGGTGGGAAAATTCTCCCCAATGTTTCAGATATGGTTTAGAAAAATAGCCATTGTGATTATATGCCTTAGCCATTGTGATTGTGTGCCTCAGAAAAGGTCACCCGCCTTGTTAAACTTCACCCAATTCTGTAACGCCAAGGCTTGTGCCCCCCTGCTTGCTGCCATGGAAACCCCCGATCACAGACTTTCCCTTTAAAAATCCTGTTCACTCAGAGCTCGGGGTCCCACTTCTCTACTGCTGCATCAGTGAGACTTGGGTCCTGAGTTCGATCGCTCTCGTAATAAAGCTCTCTTGCAATTGCATCGAGTCGCCTCCTGGTGGTCTCTGAGAGTCCTGTGAACCTGGCATAACATTATCACGCTGTCTCTAAAACTCTCTCCATAAAACTGCCTCCTTTCTGCCCTCTTCTCAGGAGACTTGGGCATATCCTATTCTGTCAAATCTTTCTCTGATTTGTCACTTTTTCTGCCACTCAATTAAATATCACTCTCAGACATGAGTGCTTCCTTCTACAAGCTAACTTTATTTTCATTGTTTGGGATTAAAGGCATGTAGCACTATGCCTGCACCTACCTTTTTTTTTTTTTTTTTTTTTTTTTTTAAACCTGACACTTGCTCTATACCAGGCTGGTCTTGAACTCATATCTGCTTGCCTCTGTCTCCTGGATTAAAGGCGTGATTCCAGCCAGATCACACAGACCTAGAGGGTCTTTGGATATGATCTCTTGCCAGAAGAGCAATGTTCTGAATTAAAATTCCTCTATATGGCCAGCTGTAGTGGCACATGTCTGTGATTCCAGCACTCAGAGAGGCAGAGATGGGTGGATCACTGTGAGTTCAGGACAGCCAAGGCTACACAGAGAAACCCTGCCTTGAATCTCCATCCCCTTCCCCCCCAAAAATACTCCTCTACACTGGGTTCTACTGTAGAAGGGCTTTAAATACCCTGAGCTGAAGCTACAGGAGGCTGTGAGCTGCCTGGCATGGACCACAGGAAGTGCTCTGAAAGGCTGAGTCACCTTTTCTGGCCCTACAGCTAAGGTTAAATTAGCTAATCCGTGCCACATGGCTGAAGCAGCTGTTGAATAATGAGCCCAGCTATTTTTTATTAACCCCATCCTCCATCCTGAGTGCTCTGAAGTGTCATAACTCTAAAACTCTCTGAGTCATTTCATGCTCATCAGACTTGAAACTTGAAGACAATTAGAGAATATCATCCCTTAGATCTGGAAATTTTTTGAAATTAAAAATTCCAAGCCTCCTTTCTCTTTCTTATTCTAGGATAGCTCAGTTAAATCCCATTTTTCTCTAATTCACCTTATATGCTTTCTGTCTTTGTGTCTTTGTTTTTTGTTTGTTTGTTTGTTTGTTTTGTTTTGTTTTGTTTTTTTTCTCCTTCAGATTTTTCATTCCATTGCCTTTTCATTATATGCTCTGGGAGATTTTTTTTTTCATCCATTTTTCTTATCCAGTTTATTGCTGCTTTTGTGTACTTACTTTTCAAAGCTTACTTTATGATCTCTATTTTTTTTTTTTTGCGGGAGTGTGTGTGTGAGTGCTTTGAAGTTTTTAATGGGCACAATATCTACCCATATGTCCTTGTGATTTTTCAATTAGATTTGTTTCATGACCTTTGTATTCTGCTCTACTACTTCATTTGCTTCCACACCATGACTGGCAGTTGTGTGTATATGTATGTGTGTGTGTAAAATCTTTTTTGAACATTATCTCCATTTGATTGGTCTTCATCATATTAACTCCACCTTCCCATCACAAACATTTTAAAATTGCATTCCCTGCTCCCTGTAACTAGGATGTAGATGTTGGTTCTTCCATCAACGTCTTTCATTTCTGTTTTGTGGTAAGACACCCTGATAAAGGTGGCCTGAAGAAAGAAAAGGTTTATTAGGCTTACAGTTCTGAGCTGCAGCCATCCCTGCAGGGAAGTCTGACAGCAGGGACTTGAAGCAGCGAGCCACATCCACAGTCAGGAACAGAGAGGGAGTGTACACACGCACACTGCTCTGCTCACCCACAAAGGGAATGGTGCCGCCCACAGTGGTCTGGTTAAACCAATCCAGTCAGTCTCCAGAGACATGCCCACAGTCTAAACTGATATTTAATATTCAATCCCTCATTGACACTGTTTTTCCAGATGATTCTATTTTTTTTGCTATATTAATCAATTTTATTTATTTTTTTGTAGTTTATTTTATTTTATTTTTATTACTATTAGTTACATTTTATTAACTCTGTATCCCAGCTGTATCTGCTCCCTCATTCCCTCCCAAACCCACCCTCCCTGCCTCTTTCCAAGTCCACTGATTGGGGAGGACCTCCTCCCTTTCATCTGATCCTGTTTTATCAGGTATCTTCAGAACTGGCTACAAAGTCCTTCTCTGTGGCCTAGCAGGACTGCTCCTCCCCTGGGGGGTGAGGAGGTCAAAGAGCCTGCCATTGAGTTCCTGTCAGAGATAGTCCCTGTTCCCCTTCCTATGGGAAACCAGTTGGTTGCTGAGCTACCACGGGCCTTATCCACGCAGAGGTTCTAGGTTATATCCATACGTGGTCATTGGTGGAGTGTCAGTCTCAGAAAAGACCCCTGTGCCCAGATATATTTGGTCCTTGTGGAGCTCCTATCCTTTCCTCGTCATACAAACTCCCCCTTCTTTCATATGTTTCCCTGCACTCTGCTGAAAGTTTGGTTATGAGTCTTAGTGTAAGACCTGGGGTCTCACAGCTCAGGAGTTCAAGATCGTGCCCTTCCCAGAAACTCTCACAAGACCATGACTCGTTGCAAAAGCAAGTTTAATTTAACCATTGCGCAATGGGGTCACCCCTGCCGGTCAGCAAAGAGTGGCACCAGGAGACAAAGGCCTTAGCTTTTTAAAAGAAAAATTTCGGGAAATTTGAAGTTGCAGTTTTGGCAATTTAGGATTGGATGAGGAAGCTATAAAGTAAGATAATTGGTTAGTCTTAGGTGCTCAAGCTTGGCCAGTCCTGCCAAGTGTGGATGCAGCTGCAATTGAAGGTAGGGGTGGTTAGCTCATCCTTGAAGATCAGGGCTGCGGGCTTTTGGCTGGAGGTCAGGAGCTACTCAGAAGAAGAATTGGGGCCGTCTGGGTTGGTTGCTAAGAAACACTATCTCGAAGACAAGGGTCTGGTCCTTCTTTTTGCTGAGTGAAGGTCATTGCTTGCTCATCTTTTTTCTATCTATCCTCACAGATAGGGTCACATTTCTCCATTCTCTGGAAAGGTACTAAGAGGCTTTAGCTTAACCTGAACCCAAAACTCAAAACTATAGGCTTTAGAAGACATACAGGTTACAAAGTTAGTCTAACCCTTTCATTAGTATCTGCTTTGATACACTGCTAGGTAGAGTCTCTCAGGGGCCCTCTGTGGTAGGCTCCTGTCCTGTTACTTGTTTTCTCCTATGTCCAATGCACCTCCCATTTGTAAGTGAGGATTGATCATCTAACCCTGGGTCCTCTTTCTTGTTTATCTTCTTTAGGTGTATAGAGTACATTTGTTTATCATATTTTGTAGGACTATATGAGTGAGTATATACCATGTGTGTCTTTCTGCTTCTGGAATAGCTCACTCAGAATGATCCTTTCTAGATCCCACCATTTGCCTGCAAATTTCATAATTTCCTCGTTTTTGATTGCTGAGTAGTATTCCATTGTGTAAAAATACCACAATTTCTGTATCCATTCCTCCGTTGAGGGACATCTGGGTTGTTTCCAGGTTCTGGCTACTACAAATAAAGCTGCTACAAACATGGTTGAGCAAATGTCCTTGTTGTGAACTTGAGCAAATTTTGGGTATATGCCTAGGAGTGGTATAGCTGGGTCTTGAGGAAGCACTATTCCTAATTGTCTGAGAAAGCACCAGATTGATTTCCAAAGTGGTTGTACAAGTTTACATTCCCACCAGCAATGGAGGAGGGTTCCCCTTTCTCCACAACCTCTCTAGCATGTGTTGTCACTAGAGTTATTGATCTTGGCCATTCTGATGGGTGTAAGGTTCCAGATGATTGTAAATTGTGTCAAGTTGACAGTTAAAACCAGCAGTCTAATGTGTTTCTTAGAAACCTTTGATTCTGGAGTTAGCTTCCAGAGGAAGGCGCTCAGACCCCTGGTGCTGTTTTGCTGACACAGGAGGGCAGGAGAGACGAGGCGCAGCACCTCTCTCAGTAGCTGCAGGGCGGCTTTGGCTCTCCCACCTGGCCAGTTCTGTACGTATCAATGGAGACTTAGCCTAGAGGACTCCTCTCATTCTTTTAAAGACTGACCAAAGGGCTAAAGAGTTGACTCAGTGGCTAAGAGCACTTGCTCTTCCAGAGGACCTGGGTTCAATTCCCAAGTCAATCTTTCCAAGCATCTCTGTAGCCTTTACCACAGGATGGAGACCCAGCACCTCATATTCATGCCGTGTATACTCCTCCTTTATTGAGGGCGGGTAGACAAGGCATACTGACTCACTTCTGAGTGAGAGAAGAAATGATAAACATGGCTCCTGCAGTTAGGGAATAAAAGACTATCTTGGGGATGAGGAGATAGCTCTGTTGGTAAAGAGCTTGCCTCACCAGTATGAGGACCTGAGCTCAGATCCCCAGAAGCCATGTGAAAAGATGGAGATATGGCTGTAATGCAAGCTCTGGTGATGTGGGAGACAGAGACAGGTGTGTTCTGGAAGCTCATGGCCAGCTAGCCATTGTGAGACCCCATCTCAAACCCAATGTGGAAGGTACCTGAGGACACACACCCGAGACTGTCTTCTGACCCTCCATGTGTAATGCATTTGTACATCCTGTTCATGAACAAACACATACACACACATACACCATGCATTGGTTCATCCCCTACATGAGCACACACACACAGAATCACACACACATGCCATGCATTTGTGCATTGCCTACCCTACAAGAACAGACACACACACACACACACACACACACACACACACACACACACGCCTCACTGCACCTTCCTGTTTAGACATTCTGTAGTTTTCTCTTGGCCCACTCTCCCTGGAGGAGGCTAATTCCTACACCCCCATTCCTCCATTCTGCTTCCTGGAGGCTCATCCCCTCATAGCTTGATCCATTTATCTCCACAGAAGGCAGCTCTGCTTTTCCAGGTGCTGAGGACAAAACAAAAACAAAAACAAACAAACAAACAAACAAACAAAAAAACCAGAGACATCCTTGGCTTCTTTTCTCACGGCAGATTCTGAAACCATGTACAAAGCCCATCAGATGTAGCTGCAAAATAGTCCTGGTGGAAAGACAAGTTTTTCTGTCTACCACCACGGGCCAAACCACCATCCTCTCAGCCACGGATCACTGCACACTGTAAAACCCTCCTCACTCATCTCATGGTTCCCGTTCTCACACACCTAGAGTCTTCAAATCAGAGCCAAAAGGATCTGTTTAAAGTCAGATCATTTAGCCCAAAGTCCTCCTGTGGCTGTCCATCTCCCTCATAGTAGTGACAGACTTTCACAATGAGGTGAAAGCCTCCACAAAATGTGCACAAATCCACTCTGACTCTTTGCTTTCTTTCTTGACTGTACTGTACCCTGCAGCATCTCTTGTGTCCAAAGCTGGCTCCAACCCCAGGACCTTTGCACTTGCTGCTCTGCTTGACTGCTGTCCTTATGGAGTCTGTCTGGCTCGTTGCCATATCTGCTCACATAGATCACTCAGTAGTCATTGAAGAACAGAGTAAATGCAGTTAGCTGGGGTACCAAGCTTTGCAGCTGACAGCCAGACTAATCTGCGGGATTGTTTCCTCTAGCCTAGCTCTTTGTCCTTTGAGCACCAGTGTTTCCTTGGATGATGTCATCGCGGGTGACCCGCTTATATTCGATGCTGATGCTGGGCTCACTCACTTAGGTAATTGGTGTGGTGTTCTGTTTTTACGGGCCCTTCCTTGGAATGACAGCCTCTTCTTTAGTTTGCTCCCCTCTTGCTGGAGGGGCAGTTGCTGGAGCACTGACTGAACGGCGGCATCACTGAAAGCTTGACTACAGCGTGTCGGGCTGGAGCAGGCAGAAGACCGAGTTCATACCACCACAAAGTTGCCCTCAATCATAACATGGTTTCTTTTGTTTTTGCTCTTTGCTTTAGGAAGTTATTTTGTTTTTGTTTTTGCTTTTACAGGGTCTCATGTACTCTTGTACCCTAGGCTGGCTGGGAACCTGCTATGTAGGTAAGGATGGCCTTGAGAGCTAGGATTACAGGCACACCTCCTCCCCTGCTGCTATGCCCTGCTGGGTATTGAACCCGGGGCTCGATGCATGCTAAGCAAGCACTGTACTGATCGAGCTACTGACTGAGCTATATTTCAGGCCTAGTTGAATTCTTTGGAGGTTATTTTTCAGGTCCCACCTTGGAGAGGAGTGCCCCATCCTGGTGCATGTGAGGGAAACTAGTATCTGATGTTTTTCCATAACATCCACCGACATTTCCCACATCTGATCTTTACTGAGGTGTCCTGCAAGAAAGAACCTGTAGCCTGTACCCTGAGAGGGGCACTTCCTCGCCCACTGGGGTCACCCTACCCTTTCTCCATCCTCCCAGGCGGAAGACCCCTCACCACAGTGCACTTTTCAGCACACACCTTCCCCAGTGACCGATTGCTTCCCTCACTTGTCCTTGCTTTTTCTGCCGGCACTTCTTCCTAGTGTTAGGAAGCTCTGTGGCGGTGAACTGCTTGTGAGTGGTTTTGATTCGTGATGTGCAACAGAGAATCTGTCCTTTGCTTCTGGGAAAGCCTCTAGTCCTTTTGATCAATTCCTGCTTGTTATTTTATGTTCTCAGGGTCCTAATTAGCTGGGTATTGCACCTCCCAGGTAGATTAACCATCTCCCTCATCCCTCTCTCTCTTTTCCTTTGTAACTTTAAATCTCCTTTCTGTGCATTTTCTCCAATTTTATCTCCCCATCCTTCGGCTGAATTTGTTTCGGCTAAGCTATTTTTAATTTTCTAGAGCCTTTTTTATTCTCTCATTCATGGCACCTCTAGTTTTATGTAAACACTATCCTCTCTCACCTCTTGGCTGTTTTGTTTTTATGTTCTCTATTTCTTCTGGATTTTTTTTCCCTCTTTGCTCCACGTGTTTTCTTTTGCTCCAGATGGCTTTCTCAGTAACTGGGTGCTTCTGGCCGTGTGCTTACACTCAGGAGTCTTCGTTTGTCAATAGCAAAGAATTAAATTATTACAGCAGTTGGGTGTTCCTAGAGGGATCGTGCGCCGTACCCACCTGGCAGGTGCATTTATTTCAGGAGGCCTGTTCCCACACAAGCTGGCCAGCGTCAGCAGCGAGACAGCACTGCCTGAATGTGCCCCTAAGCTATGTCCCTATAATGTGCATGGTGTGAATGTGCCCTCCACCCCGCTGAGCTCATGTTGCAATTTGATTGCCACTGGGACACTGTGGGCAGGAGCTGGTGGAGGCACTCAGGTCCTCAGCTGCCACCAATGGTTTGATGTCTTTGGTTACAAAAGTACATTAATGGTCACGTGTCTGCTTCCCTTCCCCTATGTTGTGACACAGCAAGAAGGCCTTTCCAGGAGCTGCTGCCGTGCTGCTATCTTCCCAGCCTCCAAAACCATGAACCAAATGGTCTTGTTTGTGAGTTACCCAGCCTCTAGCATTCTATTACAGCAACAGAAAATGGACTAAGAGACCATATCTTGATCTTAGATCCTTTGAGGCCGACTGGCGGACACATCAGTGTACTTCCTTATCTAGGTGTTCTTCAGTGCCCGCCCCCCCAAGACAGGGTTTCTCTGTAGCCCTGGCTGTTCTGGAACTCACTTTGTAGAGCAGCCTGGCCTCAAACTCAGAGATCTACTTTCCTTTACTTCCAAAGTGCTGGGTTTAAAGGTGCGTGTCACCAACTCCCAACATGGCCCTGTGTCTTTAGAAACAGCTTTCTGTGTCGTGAATGAATGGATGAGCCTCCCAGTAAACATTTGCTTAGAACAAACACCCTGTCACTTCCAATAGGTCCACACCTAACAGTGTCAGCCGAAGATAGAACAAACATAAAAGCCCCACCAAGGCTAATAGGAAGCTGTCTCTCCTGGCCTGTGCTTTGCTCATCTCTACAGCAAGGCTGTAGTCACTGATGTGTCTTCAGTCAAATCAGGGGTAGTACTGGCTTCCAGCAGAATGAGCCCAGACCACTTGAGTCTATTTACTGCTCTGGAAACTTCCCTATTCAAGTTCTACTGGTTGTATATTAATTTCATCTTGCCATTAGACAACCTAAAGAGCAGCTTTCTTCTGAGACCCGAAGAGAACGTCACTCTCTCTTTCCTGCCCCTTCTCTCTTCCCTTTGTAAATCAGAGTGTGTGGCCTTCCTTGTCTTTAGTGCTAAGATGACAAGAACTTCATTTATTTACTTATTTCATTTGTCAAGGCCCAGACTGGTGTCAGACTCAATATACAGGAGAATAACTTTCACTGTCATCTCTGCCTCCACCTCCCAAGTGCTGAGAATAGAGGTGTGAATCTAGCTTGTACCATGCCGGAGAGTAAACTTCGTGTGAGCTAGCCAAACATACATTCCCTACCCCAATAAAAACTTTTCATAGTTCCTTAAAAATAATAAAGCTTTTCCCATTTAACTATGCATTACTTATTTGCATAATGCAAAGTATATAGTAATGAATTTTAGGAAGTGTAGAGGGAAAACACATAGACATAACTAATATCTGTGTGGCAACTGCTGTGTTAGTATTGTATTAACACCTCAAAAATAGTACTTAGGGGTGAAGAGTAAGCCAGCGGCTGTCTGAGAGCCTCACTACTGTGTGTGCGAGGCTCGGAGCAATCCTTGCGTTTGGAAGCAGAATTCCAAATCCGGAAAATCACCTTGGGCTCTGCTCTTATCATTTGCAGCTCGGGTCTGTAAATTAACACATGGAAATCCGAAGTGACAGGCAGGTGTGAAAGGAAACTCAAGAAACAGCTGCTTTCAGGGATAATATTGAAAATACATAAAAGCTGTTAATAAATAAAAAGAAGCCCATATGTGTAGTTTTGAAACCCAAAGCACTTCATTCCTGGCTTCTTCCCACTTCCTAAGTGTAAATAGATTTTTTTTTTTTTTAAGTTAACCAGTTCTGCCCAGATTTACAAAGATCCTTACGGAAGCATCAGGATAAGGTTTGCTTTAGTGTGAAATAGTGATAGTTCTTGTCAAGACGAGAAGAGTGTCCAGAAAAGATGGAACTCAGGCTCACAAATATGGGGGCGGGCGGGAGGGGGAGGTGTCTCTGAAGTGAGGAGGCAGCTTGCACTGGAGCAGCAGCGGAGCCACAGTAAGCTCTGGGACTCCCAGCATGCTCTTTGGGTCTTGCGTGGTGCTAGCTGAGGGGATAAGACGGCCCCACAGCTCCTCAGATCCCTTCTGCCACCACTAACCACCAGAGCAGACCAGGGCATGTCTCCTTTGGCAGACATCACTTCTACGGATAGACTCTGTGACCCCAGTGTTTGTGGTCCCTGCAGAATTCACCAGGAAGTTTACCACCTGGGCACAGGAGCCTCTCCACGGGGTAAAAGGTGGCTGGCGTGAGAGCAAGGTCACAGAGCAGCCGCTGTCATGCAAGAAAATGGTTGGGCCTTGGTAGTCCTGTCGGGGACTGACGGAAGGAGGGAGCTGCTGCAGCCCTTCCCATGGGAAGGCCAAGGGTTCCGGAGGTCACTGAAGATCAATGCTCTGACCTGCGTGGCGGCTGCATCCATGCAGTGCAGAGAATGGCACTCACACAGGCGCTGCTGTCAAAGAAAGGTGACTCCGTCGATGCTGCAAAGATCTGAGAAGAAAGGGAACACTGAGACATAAGAACAAAACAAATTTCAATTACAGAGACTAAAAGGCAGTAAGAGAGGCCACTCGGTATCCCCCGGGGCTGCCAGGGGGACCTTTAAAGGCTGGGTCGACCTTCCACTTGACCTTTAAAACAGGCCAGCCTGACCTTTCTTTTAGAACAAAGAGGTACTAAAGTGATTCTCTGGTTCTAGATCCCACAGCTGCAGGACCTTTCCTGGGGAGGGCAGCAGTACCAGCATGAGCTGGATGGAAGCGCTCCTGAAACGGAACATTTCAGAACATCCCCAGGGGCGCCTTCAGCAAGGGAATGTAAATGTTTATAAACCAGACTATAAAACATGAAAAGCCACGTTAGAAATTCCCTAAAGAGTTGGGATTCCCGGGCTAAGCCTCATGCCTGACCTCCATAGGGTTCCCAGCAGGCTTTTTTGAGAGATAATGTCTCATGCAGTCCAGACTGGCCTCAGACTCACTCTATAGCTGAAGAAGACCTTGAACTTCTGATCCTCCTGTCCCCCCACCCCACCCCATCCCCCATGGCTCCCCAATGCTAGGATTACAGGCTTGCCTCAGCAGGTCTAGTTTATCTGAGCTGGGGTAAAACCCAGAGCGTCAAGCTTGCTAGGTAAACATCCTACCAACTGAGCTACACCCCAGCCTCTGATAGTCGCATAGATCTATGCGACTAGCCAGAACTAGCCAGACCAGGAAAAGATAGTGGTGATGACATAGCCATCGTGTGCCTGTGCTGAAAGGGGGAAACTGAGACCTGATGATTTCCTATAGCACCTACACTGACACAGAGAGGAAGCAAGCCACAGCAGTGAGGAAAATGCATTCATACAAATGTGTGTGTGTGTGTGTGTGTGTGTGTGTGTGTGTGTGTGCGCGCGCGCGCGCGCGCGTGCGTGTGCATGCACTCATGTGGGGTTGGTGGGGGGCATGAAATCCTCTGGGTAAAGACATTAAGAACAAAGCTGGTGAGGTGTCCAGTGGAGGAAGGCCTTGCCACAAACATGAGGCTCTGAGTTGAGATCCCCAGAACCTAAGGGCAAAGCCAGATGTGGTGGCAGTGAGATGCTTGTAATCTCTGGGGAGACAGCGGGGAGGATCCTGGAGCTCGCCAGTCAGCTCAGCTAGCCCGCTGAATCAGCTCTCTGCATACAACACCTATCCAAGAACAAAACCTACTCCTTCCTGGCTTAAAGAAGCACTCATAAATGAAAATTATACAAAAACTAGAAGTGGATTAAGGGGTTACCAAAAAAGAAAAAACAAACAAACAAACAAAAAACCAACCAAACAAAAAAACCCCAACAACCCCACAAGAGGTAGTATGGCGCAGCCCTGCCGAACTCGGGAGGCGCACACTGTAGCACTGTGGCTCCACTCGACCTGGCAAAGCTGAGGAATACTTCGTGCACAAGGAATTCAGACATTTAACTGTCCGATGGGGAAAACGCACAATTTTCCTACTAATGGGAGAAGGAAAAAGAAATTGAACCATTTTCTAGGCGCCATTCCTTACGGTTCTTGCTAAAGCAAAGAAATTAAAGTGGTGAAGCCCGGAGCCAGCAGTTCAGCAGATATGTACACCTGTTCCCAGGGCAACAGAAACATGCGTAGCTTTCTGGAGACAAGGAAACATGGCGCCGGGCTCCGGGAAATGGCTTACTCTCATCTTTTGTTCTGGCAATGGGATCTTAAGGAGATCAACTTTAAATGAAAAGAAAGAGAGTTTTTTGTTTTTTGTTTTTTTTACTAGTAATGCTAATATTGGTGCTGTATAGATTCCTAAATGAGAGAAATCGTTAGGAAACCAATAAAAATTGGTCACAATTTTTAATGTTATTAATTTTGTTTCAGTGTTTTCACATATACACACCACAGCACATGTGAGGTCAGAAGACAACTAGCAAGAGTCACTCGCCTTCGCTGCGTGGGTTCTGGGGCAGACTGCTGGGTCCTCAGCATGGCGGCTGGCACCTTACTCTCTGAGCCGTCCTGCACAATCCTCCTCCCCATTTTTTTTTTTTTAGAGAAGTGCCCTGACTGCGGTGTCACCGTGAGCCACACACCCATTGCCCATGCCACAGACCAGTCAGACATGGGCAGTTCTTCAGTTGAGGATCTCTTCCCAGGTGACTAGGTTTGTGTTAAGCTGACAGCTACATTTTTAATTCAAGGCTAGTCTGGACTACATAATATGACCCCATCTCAAAATAAAAACCATCCAACCATGCCAACCAACCACCCCAACAAAAAGACAATCCTTTAGACACGAAAATGGGCAAAGACTTTGAATAGATGCTTCTTTGAAGAAGATATAGAGCCGTGTATGCATATTAGCATAAGGCAATGCAAATTGTCTGAATGTGCAATTCAGATGTACACAGTGAGACTCAGAAATGAATTACAAAGTGATTCTGAGTTCAGCATTCACTGCAATACTTTAAATTAGATTTTTAAGGACATATTTTTAGGTTGCTTAAATTGATTTGGGTGGGTGATGGATAGTAATGACTCTGGTGGCACAAGACTGGATTTTCAACTTTCCCTTAGCAGTAAGAGAGGGCAGAGGCATTGCATTACAAAGCTCCTTTTCAGATTTACATTGCTTCTAGGAAGAAGGCACTGCGGTCTGTCTCTGCTTTTGGGAGCTGGCTGTATTTCACTGAGCAGAGAGAGGCCTCTATGTCCTAGGTCCGAGCTGGGAGCCTGGCTGGTTCTGGTCCTGGCAGGGCCTGGGGAGCAGTAACCCCGGCTGCACCCACTGGCGATCCTCCAGGCTGCTCTGGTTAGCCCGGGCTCACTCATTCACAGTGCTGGCTTCCATTTCTTGACCTTATCGTTGGCATCTGCTGTGCCTGGCTCCAGGGCAGAGGTTGATGGGCCATTCCCGTAGGGGACCCCTAAAGCTTTGGGCTGGATGCCCCAGGCCCCTGTGAGGCTTTTGTGCAGGGCTGACCTTCTGGCACCCATTCTTCTCAAGGAAGGTGAGAGGGTTCTCTGCTCCTCTGCCTCTCACCTGTATGCTATAGGTGTGGCTGCAAACTTCCTCATTGCTTGTGAAAGGAGGCCCTAGGCTCTTCTCAGAACTGTGCCATATTCCCCAAGCTCCTTGGAACGCCTGTGGTGAGATGAAGAAATGAACTGTGACCTGGACTTTTTGGGTCTCAGTTTCTCCATGTATAAAGTCAACGTGAGACAAGTTCCCAGACTGAATCCGAAACCCTTGGGACAGATGTGATTTAGATTTCAAATACAATGCAAATTGCATGTTCGCCCACCCCCACCCCTCGCCCCTGCTTCCTGGCAGAGAATGAGGGTGCTCTCCCCTGGCAAAACGTGAATATTTATGCAGAAAATGCTCATATTTTCGCAGTAAGTGGGACAAGCACAGACTATAATTAGCCTCATGTTAGTTAAGGTCAGGGTTTGCTGCCAAGCGAGCTTACTTCAAATCTGTCTTTTATAAAATCTTTTAAGGATTCCCTCCCCTCTTAATGTTCAAGGGTTTCATAGATTTTAAAACTGCAGATGAGGCCTGTAGAGTTATTCTGCTCTGGAGCACGGCTGAAGCCACAGGTGCTGTACACATCATATCTGCGCTCTCCAGGTAGTGCTCCATTAGCATTAGCATGGCAGGCAGAATACAAAAAGGGGACCCTGCTCCTTAGGGTAAATGTCAGCCATCCCCTCAGCTGGACTCTGTGCAGTGCACAACCTGTGCGGCCAGACCCACTGCCCCGACCCTGTCATCTCCAGGCTTCTGAAAGAATGAGCAATGGTGTGAGGTGTCCTCCCTCAAAATTTAACCTCTGAGCCGTGCTCTCCACCTTTGGCATGGTGTGTTCACAGGGAACCTCTTAAAACACAGGGGACTAGATAATGTCAGAACAGTGAGTGTTAGCAAGTAGCGTCCCTGTTGCTGGCCCGCAGAATGCACTTTGAGTCATGAGGTGCAGGAAACTCTTCTTGGTGTCCCCGAATGCCCGTCTTCACTCATCATGCCCTTCCCTCTGCCAGTTTCCACCTGTGATTCCCATCAACAGCCATGTGTCAGCCCTCCCTGCCCCCATCCTCTTCAGTTCCCGAGGGCCTCGGGTTCCACCCCCTTCTGTTCTCATCTATGTAAGAACTCAGGTTCCCAGCCTAGGTGCTACAGACACTGGGAGCCAGGCAATTATTTGCTGTGGGGATTGGTCTGCAGGGATCTCATATCCCCTTGGGTTGGGACCACTTCTCCAATCTCTCACCTTCCCTCCACCCCTTGGGCCACTCTTCGCCAAGCAGAATTTGGTGTTTCATCTGTGTATAAATCAGCTATCCTCTGACACAAGCCCACAAGGGCCAGGACAGTGATGAATGCAACCTAGCGCAGAATCAGACTTTCCTAGAATGGTAACAGGTTTTTTGCTATTTATTTATTTGGCGACCTGCTTGTGCGGCTCACTGTGTGAACTTTGCAGATGAGAACATTAAGCCTGAATGAATGTCAAAAGGTTGGGTTTGTGTGCTAGTATCTGCAAAGATCTCTGCACTCTCCCTTGATGGAGTATTTCATGTTTTCTGCCCCTGGCAATGGGTCTGACCTTGGTGGATGCCCTCTGCCTTTGAGTGAGTGTGTGAATAATTTTCTCTGCACAGCTGCTGGCTCTAGGGATGGTGGTGAAGGGAGGCCGGGATGTCCCAGGCTCTTTGTTACTCACGGAGCTGCCCCAGTACAGAAGTGTGCAGTGGCTTGGGCCTGCCACTCTGAGGGATGTCTGTAGATGGAGACCCTGAGCAACTAAAGCTAACACACTCTAACACCCTCTCACTGACCATCGGCCTTGTTCTTTCCTTGGTTTTGTCTGGTCACTGGCCACTTCTTGAGAAGGTCCTTTGTGATAGCTAAATGGCTTCACCCCCATAGTTCTTGCTGTGCGACTCTGGGATGGGTGACATGAACATGGTCCCTTCCCCTGGGGCTGCCGCCCTGAAGGTTTGGCAGATGCTGAGGTGGGCGCTGCCCTCCAATAGCACACCTCACCCTCACCATTCAAAATCTCTGGGACATGGCCTCCTACCCCAGGACTTCCACTTTGCCACTGGCCTTTTATAAAGACCAGCCTTTCTAAAGGTCCACATTCAGTAACTTCCAGTCCAACAGTGTTTGGAGGCGGTGCAATAGGCTACCAAGGCAGGGCTTTGTTTGGAAGAACTCACTCTGCAGACCAGGCTGGCCTTGAACTCACACAGTTTTGCCTGCCTCTGCCACCCGAGCACTGGGGTTAAAGTGTGCCAGTACTGCTTGTTTTTATGAAAAGCGCTGATCACCCTGCACAACCTACAGTAAGCTATCCATTGATCATGAAAGTCACTTCCTTTAGGTCAACTTTTCTTATGGAAATATGTACCTGGGGGCCTAGCATGATGCTCAGTTGGCAAAGGGGCTCGCTGCCAGCCTAAGGAGTCTGAGCTCCAGAACTCACATGGTGGGAGAGAGCCCATTCCTGTGAGTGTTCTCTGACATCCACACAAACTGTCACACACATAAGTGCATAAAGTGTAAAAAAACAAATATATATATATATATATAACTTAAGGGCTGGGACCTCAGTGAGCTCTAGCCAGGCAAGCCTGACAGCTCGGGTTAGGATCCCCATGTCTCTGGTGGTTGGCATCTTCTCCAATTGTTTCCAGACTCTTGGCCTCTTAAGCAAAGAATTGGAAATAAGGGACAGATTTACATGGACTTGCAAAGAGGCAAGACAGCTTTATTCAGAGTGAAGTGAGAGTATGGATTAGAGGGGGCTGTGCTGCCGAGACTGACAGCAGGCTACCCGAGAGAGAGCTCAAACCCCGTCACTGCTTGGGGCTACGGAGGAGGGACTGTGACTGAGGGGGATGATTAGGGAGTTCTCTATTTTGATTGACAGGTTAGGTCACATATTCATTTTTCCCATAATGCATCCAATTTTAATGATACGTACACCCGGTTAAGCATAGGCATGAAATAGTAAGCAGGGGCTTCTCCCTGAAAGGTCACAAGAGGATACATTTCTGCTTTACTGCACTCGTAACCCAAACCAGCTCAGGCTGGATCACCCCTTCTGTTCTTCAGATATAGACACATTGGGAATACACTTGAACAAAAACTGTCTAAAACTGACTGTTACTATTGTTCAGGGCCATAGGTACCTGTAGCAAGATTAGGGTGAGGAGGGGCTGCTGAGGTTGCTAGGAGCATTGCTTGGAGAGGGCTGTGTGTGTAGAGTATATATAAGTGAACTAGGTTGCCAGTTGTGATATTACAAGGTTGTGTGTGTGTGTGTGTGTGTGTGTGTGTGTGATTCCAAGCTCAACTCCTATGCTTGTGTCGCCAGGACCACTGAAATGCTGGAAGGACTCCCAAAGATGCTCTGAGGCTGTGGGAAGATGTCAGGCAGAGACATTAGACTCTGGCTCTGGAAGCCTCTGGTGACATGTGACAGCTAGATGGTGTGTGCTGCACTAAAACAATGAAAGGCCCTTTCTAAAACAAGGTAGATGGCAAGAGTGACGCCTCTGACCCCCACATGTGCTCTGTGATATAAGTGCTAAACACACTTCTCATATACACTTATATGTATATTCATATACATATGCACTTCTCATATACAAACACGACACAACACACACAGGAAATACATAGTTTGGGAAAAGTCACATTGAAAGCAAACATGCTAAGGCCCGGTGAGGTGCTAGGCCAGAGTGAGTAGCTCTGCAGGGATCACGCAAGCTGCAGTCTCTGCACTTTCTCCGGTGTCCGAGAGAGGGCGCCCGCAACACTAGCAAAATTTCCTGCTGATTGGCTGGCTGCAGACAGGAAGCCATTCAGCGCCTCTCTGACGGAAGCAGAGACAGCCAGGAAGGTCTTCGTTTGCTCCTCTTTCCATGGACCAGCACAGTGGCCCTGAAGGGACAGGGACAGATGCTGACAAGATGACATCTAGTCTGATTGACAGGCAATGCTTCCTACTCATTTGAGATGACTGAGCCCTGTGGACTGGGCATTTCTCAACTCCAAGGGTAATAGTGACACCAGAACTGGGCTGGCGGCAAAAAGACAGCTGGCGAGTGGACACATCAGGGATCATACACAGGACGGATTAAAAGAGAACCGAGGGCTGAGTAGGAGGACTCGGTAAAGCGCTTACTATAACAGGCTTGGGGATGTGAGTTAGATCTCTGAAACTCACGTGAGGAAAAAAATAGCTGGGCAAACAGAAGGATTCACTCGTAATCCCGACACTGGGCTGGCTCACCAGGCAGCCTGGCCAATGAGAGACTGTCAGAGAACAGTGGGTGGGCAGTACCTGAGGAATGATACTCAAGGCTGACCTCCGGACTCCACACACACACACACACACACAGAGTTGTTTTTTTTTTTTTGTTTTTTGTTGTTGAAACAATGTCATACTGTCACACAGTTTTGTTCAGCCTTCCTCAAGCTCAGGGCAATCCTCCTGCCTCAGTGAGTGCTGGGATTATTAGGTTGCCAGCACATGAAGTTTACCTGAATCATGAACCAAATCAACGTGCTCACCAGGTACCCACCTCAAGCGTTTTGCTGCGGCAACAGAAAGCAGAGCAAGACAGTGCCAACTGTGATGTTAATTTTGACTGTCAGCTGGACGGGGATTTAGAATCAGGAGAACAGACCTCGAGGCCTGCCTGTGAAGAGTGTTTTCAGCTGAGATGGTAAGACCAGTCTAAATGTGGGTGGCTTCAGGCCCTGGGCTGGGATTCTGAATTGAGCAAAGGAGAAAGTGAGCTGAGCACCAGCCCTCATTTTCAAATGCCTTTTGGGCACGGCTAATGTGACCAACTCACGGCCACACCCCCACACCCCCGACTCTGTGTCCCTCACACCCTCACACCAAGAGCTAAAGCAGGCTCTTCTTTAAGTTGCTTCTGTCACATCCACAAGAAACATAACCAAGTCAACACCGTGAAGCCACAGAAGTCATGCGGCAAATCAGAAAGGGACAGGGTGGCCTGTGCAGCATGGGGCTGTGGTTTCCTAGCTGAAAAGTGGGGATTTTCTCAGAGGGAGACACAGCCTGGTGTCAGAGCCAGTGTCTCTGCCACCGCCACAGGGGGCTTCCCTGCCTTGTTCTTACCCCATGGCAGGGACACACTGACTAGTGGGGCCTTCCAGTGTGCACAGAGATTTCTGGAGAAAGCAGAATGAAGCAAAGCCTCTGTCCATCCAGTCAGCAAGGAGAACCTTGGGAGCATCACCATGGCCAGCAGAGGTCTCCTCTCCACACTCACACACATGAGCAAGGCACCAAGGCTGAAGGCACAGTCCAGCCCAGCCCACCCCATAGTCTTTCACAAATAGTCCACACACAGAAAACAGCTTCTTTTTTTCCTTCAATTTAATTGAAGTTACTTAGAAAAATAATCAAGCTTGAATGGCTTTTCCTGGAGGAAGGTTCGGGAACATTTCACGAAATCTGTTGGCAACATGGAATTCAGCTTCTTTAACAGTATAGTAAGATGCAGGAAGAGAGTTCTTCAACAGGCCCTCAACTGCATACAAATAGGTAAAAAACACACAGTCCACAGCTTTGCTAAACTCTATGTCCATATGCCTTACTGAGCGCGCTCAGAAGAGAACTCGGACACCACCTTCTGTACCTGAAGCGAGCAGGCTGAAATCTGCCTGCTGCCGTCCAAGGATTCAGCTGCTGCCCACTCAGAGGGTCTGTCTGTGCTGGGGAAAAGCTGGGGACGCTGGTGGGCAGAGCGTGGGGGAGTGACGGGGTCAGTCCTGCTGACGAAGAGGTGGACCAAGGGGTCAGGCACCGGGAGAGCACAGGCTGGGGCAATTTATGTATGTGTGTGTGTGTGTGTGTGTGTGTGTGTGTGTGCATGTGACGTGTGCATGTGTATGTACAGAGAAGGCCTGGGCAGAGGAAACAAGAACAGCAAGCAAAGCCCGTGTGGTTTTGTCAGTTAAAGCAGGGTAGTAATGTCACCATTAGCCTATGAGCTAAGAGTCCCAGGCCCTTGCACCGTGTCCAGGAGCGCTCTTGGAGCGTGGGCAGCCGGAGTGAAGTTTCTGGTTCTCGTAGTTCTCCTTGGGACTGAACAGGCCAAGCAGCAGAGAAAGGCTTGCGTGGGGACCAGGTGGCAAGGCCAGTCTGACACCTGGTCAGTGGGCTGCCCTGCGTCCCAGACCAGCTGAGAAAGGCACTGGGGGCGTGGAAGGCTATAGGGGCTGTCAGCAGGGAACTGTGCCTGCTGGTCCTCTAGGCTTTTCCAATAGATGGGTAAGCTAAGCAGGCATGTCCTTGCCACTCTACCTGACCGTGCCTGCTCCTGAAAGCACAGCTCCACCTCTGAACAGTGGCTCGGAGCCGGGACGCTGGCAGCTCCCTTTCTGCCTAAGCATGAGAGGCATGCGAGACAAAGCTTTTTCAACATTTGTTCTCTTTCCTGTAGAAAACACTTGGATT
Source organism: Meriones unguiculatus (assembly GCF_030254825.1). NCBI lineage: Eukaryota > Metazoa > Chordata > Mammalia > Rodentia > Muridae > Meriones > Meriones unguiculatus. The sequence goes on from NC_083350.1 coordinate 94,212,409, forward strand.
TCCAAGCACACTTCACCAATGGATGTCTTTAGCCAGGGACACACAATACTTTCTACACTCTGCAAGAACAGTTGAACCAATACATATTTTAACAAATTGTCACTAGAAAATAAGATGTGAACACTAAACAAGAGAAAGAGTCTCTCATCCCGGAAGCATATTGATACTTTATCCCCAGGGGACAATCTTTCTCACTTTAGAGAGAAATGGAGTAACTTCCATCTGCACACAGCGCTGTACCACAGACAAACAGAAATGCAAAACATGGAAATCAACATGAGTTTCCATTAAAACCCCGAAGCACGCCGTGAACAGTTCCAAACCGTGGGTGGAAGTGAGAAGCGTTTGTCACGAGGCCATCATCCCCACTGAGTGGGCTTTAAGGCCAGGAAGTGGGGGTTATTTTTGTGTCCTTATGCCACCTTCCCCCTCCCCAAAAAAACCTTCTTAGACATCCCTCCCTCCTTGTGCTTGGAGGGTGGGATCACTGTCTGGGCAGTATGCAGATGGAGCCATTTACTTAGGTAAAGCGTAATTTGTCTCATGAAGTTCCCAGACAGGCCCTCGTTTCTGCTCATTTCTTTGTGGAGGGAGCTGGGAGCAGCTGTCAATCTTGGCAGACCTCAGACAGGCTAGATCACCCTCACCAAAGGCTACTGTGTAAAATGCCAACTAAGACATGATATGCCATACAAGACACCCAGGTCATGCAGCCCAGAAAAATACATCCTCCCAGACTCACGAGGCAGACCATGTATTCAAGGCTCTGCAAAGTCTTGTGGAGAGGAACCTGACTTGATTTTGTATTCTAAGGATGTGTGACCACAAACCCTCCCGACAGACGTTCTGGAGAGCCTGTGCTCTGCGGAGTGTGCATCAGCAGTGCAGGCCCAGGTTTTGAGGATACGCCCCCTCTATTCCAGGGATGGCCAAGGTCTGTCACTGTTCTTGGTCAAACACACGTAATAAATCTATCTATCAAAGGCGGGGAAAGAGAAAGCGGGGAAGGTACCTGTGTTTTATAAATAGCCACAGCCAGCTTTGGCTCACATCTCCCTCACATTAAATAAAATAATTTTCTCAGTGAGACAGTGCGGCAGCTCATGCTGCTCCTGGGCTCGCTGTGAGCCGGACAATACCATCTTAATAGTTTCTGTGAATAAATTATTCATTTTTTTTGTTTTTCAGAATATTCTCACCCCTTCACTCTATACTGCATCAAAACAAACAAAAACCCCACAAAAAGCAAAATTTACATACCACCCCCTCTCCTATCATTAGAACGATTATATACAGCGTCTGCTACCTACCCGGACACTGGCTGTCATGGGAATGTGGCTCAAAGGTCAACAGAGAAACATCAGCAACAACTAGAAATGAAGAACAGGTTTGCGTGTTGACCAGCAAGGACCAGGAAACACCAAGTTTCCAGCCTTCTGGAGGAAAGGGAGGGCCTGGACGCTCTGCTACTGCAGGGCACGGGAGGGTGTGCTGTGCCTGTGGGGACAGTGGTCCACCCCTCACACCTGATCTTCACCAATCCCCAAGCGTATGCAATGCACTCTTTTAAGTTGCAGGCAGGGCAAGATGTGGACTGGAGATCACAGCAGGAGGCACTTGAGAAATGTTCCCCTTCCCCTACCGAGGCAGACACCACTGATCTAATCACAGCACTCCTCCACTTTGTGTCTAGAGAATACTGAGGCTTACAGCTTCTGCTACCATGAAACTGCAGGAGATACACATGATCAAAAAGGTTTCTTTCACTTCTTGTGCTGGCAATGTACTTGGGCCTGATCCAAATGTGTGGTTTTCAAATTTGAGCTATGGAAAAATGCGAATTTGCCACGGTCATGGACTCTCTGGGCCTCTTGAGAATAGTCTACAGCCCACGTGAGGATCATAAGGATGGGGGCTGGTTCACTGTTGAGCTGGATGCTCTGTGTTCACATAAAGCTTGTTGAGGGCCAAGGCTCCTGGGTTCACTCAATGTTCTACCTGCAGTCAAGCCTGGAAAACAGTAGATGCTACTAATGGAATTCAAAGCAACAGTTATTCTGCTTTCACTAGAACTGGAAAGTGCCAGTTAAAAATGTCCACAAAAAGCCTATTCTTATAGACTGCTAATTTTGGTGAACAGAAATTGCTATCATCCGCTTTCTCCTTGGGTTAAAACAATTTGCATTTCTTTACTGCCAGGGACTCTGGGGTTGTTAGCAATCCGTTTGAACCAGTCTCATCCCTGTTCCTAAGTGCAAGGACAACTTACTTATTTCAAGCAGGGTTTCCTGAATGGTGGCATCCTCACATCCCAGCAGCTGTCACCATGCGAGTCCACGGGAGGTTAGTGGGGAGACAATCAAAGCCCCCAAACGAGCCATAGCCAGGAAAGCACAGACTGTACCCTCTTCTAGAAAGACATGAGCAGTCTGCTCATGTAGAAACCTCTACAGAGACCACCTTTAAATAACTATAAATAAGATTCATTAGACTTTATGGAACACAGTTTGTGGACCACACCAGGACACAGACAGTGGAGACTGTGGAGACGCTGTCACGGTATCCCCTTCTGAAAACAGGGACAACCCACCCCGTTCTCCCGCAAAGACAGCGGTCCTTTCCCATGGAGGATTTAAATAATTCTACCATGCCGCTCGCAGCATCCCCCCAAAGACATTAATTTACAAAATAACCCAGTTATCCATAGAATTCTTTTGACAAATAAAAAAATCTTAAATTAAAAAGCAGGATTCTCTCCCTCTCCCCAACCACCCCTACACCCCTTCATTCCAATTTCAGGTAGTTTGGCACTGAGTAATTGAACATTAAAAAGTCCAGTTTGTAGACCTCGTACAGCTGCGTCTGGTGCTCGGCGCTGATGTTCTGGAAGAACTCGGTGGTCATCTCGTCGGTGGTTCTGGTGGACTTGGCGTAGGTGGGGAACTTCAGGGCGCTGCCCGCCCCCGCCAGCTGCAGCACGTAATTGGAGTCCTCCTCCAGCGTCTCGTACTTGCCCACGAGGTCATAGTGGATGTGGCAGGGGTGGCAGAGGGAGTAGACGGTCTGCCAGTGCTCGTTGAAGGGCTCCTCCCGCTGCGTGTGGGGGTCGATGAGGTAGGCCACGAACTCCTCGAACTTGACGTCGTCCCCCTTGCGCAGGGACTCCTGGGTGGCGTTCTTCCGCTGGCGCCTGATGATCTTGGTGCCGTAGCGCTTGTGGAAGGAGGTGTTGTACTTCTGCGTGAACTTGTTGCGGTAGGCGGACACCAGCCGCTCGAAGGGCTCCCGCACGAACAGGAACTTCATGTAGCTCTTCAAGCGGTGGTTGATCTCCGGGATGCTGTACTGATTGAGGGTCTTCAGGTTGGCCGACACGTGAGCCTCGTTGGCTGGGATCTCCATGGGGTCGCTGTACTTGCCTCGGCCACTCAGGACCATCATCAGCCTCTTCCAGTTGGTACACGCCACCTTGGGCACATAGCAGTAGATGAGTTCATGGTCTTCATCCACCACCAGGTGCTTGAGGTCATTGGGGGTCAGCACCCTGCGCTTGCGGCTCATGGCGCTGTTGGCCCGGCAGGTGTCTGTCACTTGGTCCCGTCTCATCTGGTGCAGGATGGCAGTGTTGGACAGCTCCAGCTGCAGAGGGGACAGAAGAGGAAGGACAAATTAGTGTTTACCTAGAACATCCCTATGTAGTTACAACGGAAGAGCTGTCCATTTGTGCTGAATGGTCGTCTAGACCCTGCCAGATGCAAAGCTTGCTTCCTCAGGGTGAGGTGAGACTTGGCCTCTCTGCTTAGTGTCGGACTCCACGGAGGTCAGAAGGGAACGCTCGGGAGGATGTCTGTGTTCTCTGAGAGCAAAAGCCCCTCCCCAAAGGAGTCTAAATGAGGAATTTTCTACATTAGATTGGCCTGTGGTCATGTCTGTAGGGGACTGTCTCCATTGTTAACTGACACAGAAAAACCTAGCCCACTGTGGGAAGCACTATTCCCTAGGCTGGTCTCTATACTATGTGAGAGGGAAAGAAGCCAGCAAGTGAGCAAGAAAACATTTATTTTCCCTCTGCTCTTGACTGAGTATGGTTGCCATCATTTCCTCCCAGTGATGGACTACAGTATGGAACTGTAAGGCAAATAAACCCCTTTTTTTCCCATTAACTTGCTTTTGATAAGGATTTTTTTTTTTAATCTTAGCAACAGAAATGGCACTAGAACGGCTAATCACTCCCAGTCAGAACCATCTCTTTTAGTTCACCCAGACAGGAAAATCTACTCTGCCCTGGCCGGCTCAGGGACCCTGTGGTGCGGTGGTCTATGGGTTAGCTTGGTACGCCCTGCGGTGCGACTAACCCTATGGGTCAGCTTGGTACACTCTGCCTTTTACCTAGTTGGCTTGTGCTGCATGGTCCCTTTTTAAATATAAAAGGACTTGGTCATCCTCTTGACTTTGAGGTTCTGAAGAACTAGGGTCTGGGGCTATGTAGCAGCCGCTCTGGTGGAAAGCCTCGTGTTCCTCTTCACACCAAGAACAACGTCCCCATTCGACATGTCTTTTGACCTCTAGGGTCTACTGCCAACCTGCTCTTCCTGGCCTCACGCTCACATCTCTCCCTTTCTGAACGGAGGAGCACTCCTGAGAAACCACCTGCTCACTTTTCACTTTTGCCCCACGTTCCGTGGCTGGGCGGACTCCCCACTCTTCTCCGCTGACACAAACTTGGCTATTCTTCACACTCCGACATACTCTTCTCCCATACCGCAAAATAACATCCGTTTTCTGAACACCCTCGACTCTGGGTGTCCTTCACGGCACACCAGTCTACTTCACGGTTTCCCTGTGGCCACAGGCAACCAACTAATGGCAGTCTCATGGCCACTAGCTCTTTGGGCCAGAGTATAAGTGGCTTCAAGACCAGAGAATACAAGAGGATCAGCAGAATGTCCGAGTCACTGGATACACACACAGGGCACAGGTGGGGCCTATGAAGCCAGACCTGAACCTCCAAAACTGAACCACAACTTGTATGATTCAACCCGCTCCCAAATGTGCACAGGGCATGTGGGATGGCCCAAAGGCAGGAAGGAACCCTGATTTCAGTGAGTCTTGCATGCCTGCTCTGTAGAAAGAAGGTATTTAAAACAGCAAAGTATAGTGTTTTGGTCACCTTCAGAGTTCGGTACAGTCCCTGTTCAGTCTAAGGACCCAATACTGCAGCTCACCTCCCAGTGACCTTACCTGATGGTACATATTTTCTTTCTCTGCTTATTTCTAACAAACTCAAGATGATAAGACAGAAATGAAGAGACCTGGGAGAGGAGCCTGGATGTCCACTCACAGGACAATGAAGAGTTATGACTGGCAACTTAAAAACCCATTAATGTCATGTCCACATCCTCCAGCTAGAGGAGGGCATTCTGGTCTCCAACCAGAGCCCACAGTAGCCATAGTAACGGTCACAACTTTTTACAAATAACACGTCCCCTGCACATTCCATGCACAATTCAGGAGCTGTCTGAGGGCTTAGCTAGCTGAGGGACAGCTCTCTGGGGACAGCAGAAGACAAACGGGTGAAGAAGACACGTTGACAGTTTGCTCCCTGTCACTGGGAGGGAGCACTGCTGCTTGCTGACCAGCCAGGCTCCATCAGCTTTTCCAGGAGGGTTTGTGGCCCTGTCAGCGAGCGCCTGTTGAGTTAACTTCCAGCATTCCATTCTCTCCCTCCTTCCTTCATTATTATTATTATTATTATTATTATTATTATTATTATTATTATTTTCCATGAAAGGACTTGAGAGGATCATAGCAGAGGACTTGTGTGCGATTTTGGGAGTTGAAATTATGAGCTTATTTGGTTGTGAGCTTCGGAGCAATGGGGACAAAGGAGGGAATGAGATAGAATTTTCCTTGCTCTTGTTATCAAAGAGAAAAGCTTTTAAATTGTTTGTGAGCAGGAAATGCACCAGATCTAAGGGATTAAGAAAATTCAGTCAGGGATGGGGTTTTGGATTTAGTGTGCTCAGGATGGGGTCTTCAAAGGGCAGAGTCTTTGGCTGACTGAGTGCCAATGTTGGGGTTCACTCCTGCTTGCCTACAGAATGTGGTGATGTGCTCAGTCCCTGATTCCTCTCAAGGAAGAAGCCCACTGAGGGACTTTCAGAGATGGCAGGATCCACAAAAAGAACAGCTATCCGGTGAAGCAGCTCTCACCCCAGCCCTGCCACTCTTTCCTGGGCCAGCTCTCCTCAGCACGGGTGATCCTTTATGCTAGCACTTCTCAAACTTGGGCACATGTGGGAGTCACCCTGAGGGCTTGTTCCTGCACTGCCTGGCTTCCAGCCAGAGCTGGAGAGATGCAAGGCAGAGGCTCTGCCAGCGTTCCTCTGCTAAGACTGAAGGAAGCCATGGAGTGAGGCTTCAGCCACAGCGGTGTGTTTCCCAGTAGTGGAGGCTGAAGTCTGAGACGAAGTCTCCCAGGGTGGTGTTCCGAGAAGCCTCATTCCTGGCCTTTCCTGCTGCCTCTTTACATTCTCCTCTGCCTGGACAGATACCCTGAACAAGTATGCTGTTGAAGCAGCTCCTGTTTTCCTTGATGGCATCTTTAAAGACCCTGTCTCCAACTACAGTGACCTCCTGGGGTCCTCCTGGCTGGAAGATTTGAATTTAACATGAGTTGGAGTTCGAGAGATAATTCAATTGAATGCCAAGTGCAGCTGCTGTGCTGGCCCATGCTTTGAGAGCTGCAGATCTGCGCTCTGTGGAAATGACAGTATTTTAACATCTTGGACCAATTCATAGCCACCCTTAATGACAGAACACAGAACACAGTTCACTGTCAGATGCCGAGGAACTCAACCCTCGCCTTGCCACCAACCCCTTTCATCTTCCTGTGATGCCCTCAAAGTATAGGGCAGAGCCTAGGATGTCCTGAACACAGCTCCTGGTTTGGGGCTGCATCCGGCATGCATGATTTGATGTCTATTTTTAATTTGGCTGCTTTGAAAGGGAACTGTAATTAGTTTGAGAACCAAGCTCAGGGCTTGTCTTAAGTCTTTAAATTTTTACTGTATTTCATCTGAAAAGGAAGAGCCAGTCTGCCCTGTGAGGTCTGCAGTCTCCCTGCAGTAACACTCACGCCAAGGCCAGTGGCGCCCACCTCCCTGCCTACGGCTGGGGAGACGCAGGGAAATGGAAAGCCCGATAAAGAGGCTAACTCGGAAGCTCCCCTACTTGCTGTAACTGCTGGCATGTGTCCAGGCTGTTTCCTAATTAAAACGTCTGAATGTGAGGTTTGTGGGAATGGCTCTGCTGGTGACATGCTTGCCTGTGAGTAAGACAGCCCAAGTTCATTCCCTGAAACCTGCTTTTAAGAAAAGCTGAGCACCGCAGTGCATGCTTGTAATCCCAGCAAGGTGGAGCTGAGCCAGCCCTTCCCTGCATTCCTGTGGTACTGCTGTCACCTGCTGTCCTGGGTTTCAGGGATGGAAAAAAAACAGCAGATGCGTGGATTCGCTGTAGAAACCACAGCCCTGGCAAGCACAAACACCACCGCGCCTGTTGGTTGCACTGGAGCCCTTAGTGCACAGGAGTCGCTGTAGAGCCCCACAGACACATGTCTACCCCTGCACCACCTGCACCTCTGCCCTTCTGGTCTCTGAAGCAGGTATCGTCAGCATTTCTAACTTATGGAGAAGGAAACTGAGGCACAGGGCAAGAAGCAGACTGCTCAAGGTCATAGAGATAGAAACTGAGGCTGGAGTCTGTGTGCTGGAAGACAGCTCTGAGACACTGCCTGTGGCTCCTGAGGTCTGAAGACACCTGGGACTCCCATTGCCTGTTAGCCACACAGGGACTCCATCCTGGCAGCTCAGAGCCATCGTGGGGGGCTGCTCACAGCCCTGTTACGCTGGGTCCTACTCCTACCCCAGAGGTCGGTTATAACTTCTGCGGCTGCTGCCAGCGGTCCCAGGGTCCTAGTACCACCAAGATAGGAACTGCAGCTTCAGAGGGCCCAAAATAAGCAGTATACTAGGGCTGGACCAAGCTGGAACCTGGGTGCGAGCCTTGTCAAGTTTCACTGGACTGGTGGGGGCTGCCTGGAACCAGCTGGTGTCCTCCTGGGCCTCTGAGGGCTATAAGGCTCACAAGGAAGTGCCCTCTTGGTCCCCTGCTGCACCCATCTTAGCTGCTCAGTTTAAGGACCCTGGAAAAAGAAAAGCCAGATGGAACCAGCCAGTCTGTGAGCATCCTGGAAAAAGCACTCAATTCGTTTATTAAGGGAAAGCTCTGAGCTCCCAGCCCTCGACTGACCCATTCTCTGCTTGCAGCACTCACCTCTTTGCATGCTAGTCATACACAACGCACTCACTTTCTGTCCTCTCTCCCTCCTAGAATGCTAACTCCAGGGTGCAGGTGTCTGCCACCTCTTTCCCCTTTTCTACATTACCAATTCTTGGCACATAGTTGATACTCAGATTTGTTTGATTACTGTGTGAACGCACACATGCCTGACTGAACGTGCGTACACACTCATGTATTAATGTAATACATGCACAGACAAATGAACGAATAGATGCAGCTATGAGCGAATGAAATGGGGCTGTAGGGATGGCACAGGTTCTCGGGGACTGGAAAGGCTGCACACTCCCCTCGTGCTTCCGTCTGCTACCCTAGTCTATTTTCCCACTGAGGTTTTGGGCCAGGGTCTGAAGCCGCACAAAAGCATTAGCAGATGGGCTCTGGGCCTTGGAAGAAATTGGCTCTGACTGCAACAGCTCTGATGAGGGGAGAGCCCTGGTGCTTTATACCTGTTGAGTGGGTCCAGGAAACAGGAGGAGCAGTCACGGCATGCCGGAGGGCAGCGGTACCAGGGAGGCTGGAAGGGCTTTGCCCGGCGCTCTGTGTACTCGCATCTAGGAAGCCAGGTGCAGCTGAGGGGCCTTATTTACTTCTCAGACTCTCTGGGCTTCCGGAAGTTTGGGCTGGGCGCAGAAGGGTTCATGCATAGGAATGGGGCCCTTGCCAAGCTGGACTGGCTTCCCATGAATGGTGGCCCAGAACAGGGACAATGGTGAGGAAGGGCCAGGGCTCTGACACAGTGAGAGGCTAGTCCCGGAGAAAGCTGAAATCAGCGTGGCAGGTGGGCTTTGCACCTGCTGGCTGACTTCTAGGGACCCCAGAAGTCACTGCCGACAGAGGAAGGAAGCAGGGCCCTTCCCTCTGCCTGGGCTGTTTTGGGGATGCAGGGAGGTGGGGTGTGTGGGACTCGGCCCTGCAGGTGCCCCTGGCCTCTGACTGGACGATGTGGCTGTGCGGTTTCCTCTCTACTCTCCCCAGAGATTCAGCAGCGTGTTCTACTGAACGTTTTGTCTGAGCGTCTCCACCCCATCAGGCGTCAGGTGCCAGGCCCTGGCTCTCCCACTCTGTACCATGGGAACAAAAACTGCAGTTCTCGGGGCTGCTTTGATGACGTCGAGGGCTCAGAGGAAAGCACATGGCCCCGTGCCTGAGTCTCAGGGAACATTGCAGAAGCGGGAATTCTCTTTCCGTTTAGAGTCCTCTCGGAAGACTGTCTAGAAAGGGGCTGGCAGCCGGTGACTCCTTGACTCCCAGGGATCTGACTGCACGTCAGGGTGGTGGTCCGGGCACCCGCTCCTGGCTACTGCCCTCGGGTGGCAGTGGCTTTCTTGTCCCTGGAGAACTGCTGACTGAGCCTCTTTCTCCAGGAGGGGGCCCTGCCAACCACATCTGTCATCTGCACACGATGCCTGGCTCATGGAATTCTGGTATCTCCCAGACAGAAGCAGGCTGATGCAGTCTCCTCCTAGACTCCATTTCTCCAACCGGCGCCCTGGCCCAGCAGCTGCTGAGCAGAGAACAACTGTCTAGCTAGACAGAGATTAGCTACTGATACAGTTACTCTCTGTAAAGCAGGCAGTGGGGTTTTAGGCTGTTCAACTGTGGGTTGAGTCCTCAAAGAATTGTGTGTGTGTTTATGTGTGTGTGTACTTGTGGAGGTCAACCTTGGGTATCATTAGATGCTGTCCACATCTCACCCCCAACCCCCTTTTTAAAGAGAGTTTCTTATTGGCCTGAAACTTGCTAGGCTTGCTGGGCAGCGGGCCGAGGAACCTAGCCTCCCGCCTCCCTGATGCTGGGGTTTCAAGCACACGCTACTATACTCAGTTTTGTTTTAACATAGGTCCTAGGGGTTGAGGCCAGGTCCTCCGGCTTGTGTGGTAAGCTCTTTACCAGTTGACCTATCTTTGAAGCCCCTTGGTCTTTCTCTTAACAGAGGATCAGGTTTCACCCTCGCCCCCATCTCCCTCATTTCTGTAAACTACCATGTACCATTCCTGGTGGAGAAGAGGCTGGAAAAGGGCCAGCCCTGCTGATAGACCCCAAAGCGTTCCTCCCTCTCCCACCTGCGAGGCACCTTCTACTCTCCAACAAATCACCTGGGCCCCAAGGAGCTGTGCCCACAGCAGGCCCTACTGTCTTCAACATGATTACAACATCATACCAAATAGTCAGTGCCTTTTTCTTCAGGGCTGCAGGCCATGGGCCTAGGCATCTTTACGACTTGGTGGCTAATGCTTGCAGGACTCGGAAAAGGAAGGCTAGCTTTGTGCCAACACATTACCGTCTCTCTCCTGCTAAGCCTATTGTCACTTTAATGGAGGGTGTTCATTTGTGGTCCTTAAGACAGTGTACCAGGACGGCCACAGGGAGGCACCGCTGGGACCAGCATATCTGAATTCACTGCCTGAGGAATGCATGCTCACTCATTGTCACAAGGGAGGGCGCACAGCTGTGTGCAACAGCCACACAGACGACCTGGAGCCCAGAGATGAGTAAGACACCACAGCTGGGAACATCAGGGGTGTAAGGACCATGCAGTTTGTAGATTTTTGAGCTATGGCATGCGTGGGGGTATGAGTGAGGCGTCGCTTATAACTCCAGGCTGGAACATTCTTTTGCGACCATCTATTCCCAACCGAATTCCCTCCCCCCCCAGGCTCTGTGTAGACTTGAGGCACTGGATGCTCAGCCACCCGTTCCTAGGACGCAGCCGTGAGAAGAACTTTCCCATTTTCTTCAACCAGCAGCCCTCAAGGAGGTTCAGGCACGAAATCCCAGGCCTGAGCAGGGCGGGGCCACCTCTGGGCATTGAGGAAATGCCCTCTCTCCCTCCTCCACCCAAGCGGAAGCCCCTCCCCTCTACGAGTTCATGCATGCACACACTTCTGCACACCCGTGGACACCTTCCGGTCATTTTTCAGGCAGTTTCCTCTCCTTTTCCCATTGGTCAGACTCTCTCGGCTGGCTGGCTGGCAAGCCCCAGGGACCCTGCCTTTTTGTCCCCGCAAGGCTGAAGCTATAAGGGAGCACCATCATGCTTGGCAACCATGGCCAGCTTCTAATGTGGGTCCCAGGGACTGAACTCAGGTCCTCAAGCACATTACTGACCGAGCCATCTCTCAAGCTGTCAGGGGACAATTCTGTGAAACCTGTAGAGTCTGGATGGATGTAAATTCTGAATCAGCAGGGGCAGGTGGCCTACTTTCTTAACCATAACAGGGACTGTGAGCTCGGCACTCCTGGGCAGCCTGATTTGGGAACTAATTAAAATGAGCAAAGAACTGGGAACTGAGATTTTCTTTTAAAGGACAGTGCCTCTGCTTGGGTTAACAGAAGAGCCTAAATCAATCTATTTCAGGACATGATATTTAGTAAAAAATGTGTGCCCCACGAAAAACTCTGAGCAATCTCGGAGGAGATTTGCTTTGCAGGTCAATGGCCTTGGCTTTGCAGGTCAAGGTCAGACTCTGGGGTCAGGATGTGACTAGCTGTATTACTTGGGTCAGTCATTCCCACCCTCCTAGACTCCATCTCCTTACCAATAAAGTGAGTGTTAATAACGGCACACACCCCAGGTTCTTGTGAGGTTATCTGGGCTGGGTATGTTGATACACACCTTCAATCCCCGCACTTGGGAGGCAGATCTCTGAGTTCAAGGCCAGCTTGGTTTACACAGTGAAACTCTATCTTCAACGGAGCGGGGGGGAAAACCATCTTATTTTATATATTGTTGGGGTTTGGTGTGTCTGTTTGTGTTGTATGTGTGTGTGAGTGTGGGTGTATGTGTGCTGAGACGCGCATGTGGTGGTCAGAGGACATCTTTTGGGACTTGGTTCTCTCCTTCCTTCATGAGATTTAGGGATCGAATTCAGACCTTCCGTTTTATGTAGGAAGTGCTTTTACCTGCCACATCCCTCCTCCCTGCCTGGTCTGCTAAGAATTTGGCGGCAACCTGGCCTACCACTGCTCATAGGGACACGAAGAAACCCAGGCCAGAGTCTTTCCTTGTGAAAACAATGTGTCTTTACCAAGGAGCAGAATGGTTCCAGAACACAGTCCTCAGCCGGACAGCCCGAGTTAAGGTCTGCTCTGCCTCTTCCAGGCACGGTACTTCACACTCTGGGCTTCAGTATTGCCATCTAGGGGCTGCTAACAGGAGGGAGGCCTGTGGCCTACCGTACACTCAGCACACTGGGGTGCCATCGCATCACTGGGCTTTCTGGGAATTTGAAGTAGCATGGCAGTGAAAAGACAAGGATTTCCCAAAGTCATCTTTGGGTCAAGACACACCTTTGACACACCTTTGTGGTCCTGGTTCTCTGGCTTCTCTGCTCCTGTTAGTGGCCCATGGAAGTGGAAGAGCAGAAGGATGTTGGTGGGGTCAGGGATGAAGCTCAGGGCAGAGACTGAGAGCTCGCCTTTTCTATCACACCAGGCTCTACACTGGCCAACCATCTAGTGAGCCACCCACCCGAGGTCTAGTTCCCGACCTAGGACGGACCTGTCTGTACAGCCGAGCAGGCAGTCCGGCAAGGCCTAGTTCCAGATGAGACACATTTCAGAAAGAGAGTGGTGGGTGGAGGGGCAGGGCAGCGGAGGACAGAGACAGGATTTAGGGGTGTGCTGGGAGGCTAGGAGAGAGTTGGGCCAGATCCCTACAATTAGCACCTGCTGGCTGCCAGAGCACATTCCTTGGGTCTCTGAGTGCTCATCTGTAAAATGAGTCCAAAAGTACCATGTCGGAATGATGGCTGTTGAGTCAGGAGCCAGCAAGGATTTCCACATGGTTGTACGTGAGCGTCTGGAGTGCTGGTACCACAGGGCAGGGAAGATGTCAAAGTGCACAGAGGTAACTCTGCCTGGGTGACGCTAGCCCCGACTGACCAGAGACGGAGGCACACAGTGCTGGTTCAGCTGAGAAAGAAAGCCTTTGATTGTTCCCAAATTGGGGTGCTCAATAAAGCCCTGGAAAGGCTAGAAATAGGCTCGCCAAAGGAACAGCAGCTGTGGGAGGTTGGGGGACAGAGGGCAGACTTGGGCAAGATCCTGGCTGATTCAGTCTGTGGTATACCCAAAGGCACGCTGTGTGTGTGTGTCTGTGTGTGTGTTTGTGTGTGTTCCCAGGGCCTCAGGAATAGATTGACTCATCTAAGCTGGGCCAGTCTAGGGGTGGGGAGGCCCCAGGGGAAGGAAGCTTTCAGACATAATTACACTGGTCACAATGGGAGGGGTGACGGGAACCTTTTTTTGTACTCTAAGTGGCATTCTCTGTGTCAAAGCAACGAACAGAGAGGCTTAGACAAGCCAGTGGGGGCAGGGCCTGGGGACCAGTCCTGTGGGGATGGCCTACGGTGACAAATGGAAGAACCTGCTTCATGTGACCACTGCCTCCAGCTCTGGGAATAAAGGCACCTGGTGATGGTAGGGGCAGCTGTGCAGCCTTCCCAGCGGAAGAGCCGGTGTCTGCCTGCTCCCCCGAGGCTCAGCTGTTACTTCCCCTGCCCAGGAGCCCCTGTAGGCCAGGTTTCTATGTAGACTCAGCTGGTGGGGAGTCTGTCTTCGTATTTGTGTGTGCGTGTGCACGTGTGTGCGCGTACGGTCAGTCGGGTGTTTTTCCTAAAGTATCATCCACTTTGGCTTTTTTTTTGAGACAAGGTCTCCCACTGGCGTGGAGCCTACTGATTCGGCTGTGCATGCTGGCTAGTGACCCAGGATCTGACTGCCTCTGCTTCCCTACTGTCGGGACTATAAAGTGTGTGCTGTTACGCCTGCCTGACTTTACCTGGGCTCTGAATATGAAAACTCAGGACCCCATGCTTTCATGGCAAACACTTTACTACCTCCCAAGATCTGTTTTTTATGAAAAATATTTAAATAACAAAAACAAACCTATAGTCTGTCAGGAAGAGGCAGGAAGACCTCTACTCTGTCCACTTGGCTTCCCTGAGAAAGACACTGGGAAGAGAGCCTCTGGGAGGTATGGAGAGAAACAGAAGGATCTAGTATATTCTAGATCACATGCTCAGTCATGAACATGACTCCAAGGTGGCTGAGCAAAGAGGACTGACTAAACATGTGCCTGCGGACATCTGTCCAATCAAATTCCAGCCACTTCCCACAGCGAGGTGTTATTGGCAGTTTACAGATCAGTAAACTAAAAGTTAGGTCTTAACATGGTTGTTAGATTTCCTAGGCTCACAGCACAAAACACACAAAGTCCAAATTTACCACTACTATCCTATGCTGGGGTACTTAATCATCTTGAAAGGCTTTGACTTCTATCTGATCTATCCATGAGAACAGGCTCCTTCAGTGAAACTCCTGGGCCCACGGAAGGCTCTGGAACAACGGTTTACCCTCGTTGCTGTAGCTTTTCCTCTGAATTGAAACATTCCTTCCAAGTACAATGCCAGCAAAGGAAACTTGCAGGATTTTCAAAGTAAAGAAAACTCACAAGTCTCAGGAAGTCCCTAAAACAGACAAGACTTACAAGGCCCCTTCCCCAAGGTTATATGAGACATAACAATTGCTGAAGGGAGGAGACGCTCTAGTGAGGCTGCCAGCAAATTTTGCATAGGGCGCTGGGAGGGCAGCTTTTGTGAGTTGCCATCCATGTTGTGGTAGGCTTTTGGTGATATGGCTGCCTCTTGAGTTATCCACATAACCTCTCATCCATACTCACAGAACAAACTCCAGTGAGCTCACCTAGTCTCTCAGCTAGTTTGTAAAAGTCATATAGCACAATTTAGCTGAACGTCACAGGAGACACTGAATTTACATCCTTTCCTGATGTCAGTACAGAATTAGAGCCTGCTCAGAGGGATGCATACTGGAGCCAAAGGGACATCCAGCTTTTTTTCCTCTAAGCTGTTTGCAGTCCCAGCGTGTGGCTTTGCCTTCTAGTCTTCCGAAGGTGCAGTTGCTCCCATCAAGACCCACAGTGAGGACCTTCAGGCAGTGTTTCTCTCCAGCTGTCACAGCCCAGGGCTCAGGGTGATGTATATACAGTTCCTAACACAACCAAGGGTTGGGGGCTAGGCCCCAGTCTTTCATAGACACTTGTGTGGGGTCAGAACTGATCTGCCTCTCCGAGGGCTGCTCCACAAGCCCCTCATTCCAAGGCGAGGCAGTACCGGGCCTCCCAGGCTCCCCAGAGGCACTCACTGAGGGTCCCATGCAACTTCGCAAGAACTTGGCTGCAGCCCAATAGGCCTGGAGCACTCTCCAAACTGGGCCGGAACCCAGAAGGGCAAGGCATTGTCTCCGGACTTCTAACCAGAAACATCTGGAAATCCATATGTGATGGCTATTCTTGGTTGTCAACTTGACTATATCTGGAATTAACTAAACCAAAGAGGCTGGGTACCAGTGAGGGACTTATTTCTTAATTAAATCACTGAGAGGAAAGCTACACCTTTAATCCAGATCTTTTGAGGTGGGAGGGATCCACTTTTAATCTGGGCCACACCTTCTGCTGTCAGCCTATATAAAGGACATGAAAGAAGGAAGCTAGCTCTCTTTGCCTGCATGCCCTCACTGCTGCTGCCAAGTCCATTCCTTCACTGGCACTAGAGCCTACTTCTTCTGATTCTGGCGTGTACTGAGGACCAGCTGAGACATCCAGCCTCATAGACTGAACAACTGCTGGATTCTTGGACCTTCTAATGGTAGACAGCCATTGTTGGACTATTTAGACCACAGCCTGTATGCCAGTCTAATAAACCCCCTACACACACACACACACACTCACTCTAAGTCCTGTTCTTCCAGAGAACCTGACTAATACACCACAGAGCTAAACCAGATGCCTCAGGGTGAGTGTGCAGCTCTGAGAGGCCAGGCCTGTTTTCCAGCCTCCTCCCCTCCCAGTGTCTTCAGTCCCTTCTGCTCTCACTTCCTCTCTCTGACGGAACATGTTAGGCTCATGTTGTTTTCATGACCACCGAACCTCCTATTCCTTCTTATAAGGAGGACCATTTTGTGGGGAGCACTAGGAAGGCAGGATTCACAAGTCTTACCTTCCTCTTAGCCACTCACCTAGACCTCTCCACAGAAACCCCAAATCCCAAGTGACTAACATCAAGGTGTCTCTGGCACATCTGTGTCTCACAGTTGGGATGACCCTGCTGTCCATACAGGCGGCTCTGCCAGAACCAGGGTGCGACTTCCGTTGCCTTCTCCTCATCCTGACATGTCACCTCCAGCTCTGACTGCTGCTGCTACACCAGACCACCCTGATCACAGCGTGGACGCCCACCCTCCTTCCTGTAAGTCCTCTATGCACTACCCTCCATGGGAAGTTCAGACGCCTGGCCTGGTGACAGCTCTGGGATGTCCCGACTCTGCCTACCCCTTGCAGCTCTGTCTCAGATTCTCATGGCTGACAGATGTGGGTGTCTTCTCACACCTAAGGGACTTGCATGGGTTGGAGCCCTCTGCCTCAAAGGGTCCCTCTTGAGTGCTACTCTTACTGCTTCCTGTTTCCAGACCTCACCTTTCACCACACTTCCTCCAAAATGGTCCCTTTGATGCCCCAGTACCGAGAGGCTAACTGCCTCTTCGTTACTGTCTGCCAGGCGTCTGGGTTTCCTCTCTCCCTGTCATCCCTCTTGTCACCAGCACAGCCATCAGCCCCAACAGGAGCTAGTGTTTGTGGACTGCTATGTGCTACAATCCCCCTCACCAGCAGCACTCCATCTCTTCCCCTCTGGTGGGGTTTTTGGACATAGCTTCTACTGAAATACACAGTGAAAATTAAACAGGACAGCATACTAGAGTTCGAGGCACAGGGTCTCTCTGTGGAGATTATCAGGAAAGAGGTGCTAAAAATGAACAGCGGAGGTCTGGGCTCCAGTCCCACATTACACAAAACCAACCATATTTTGTCTTGCCACTGAGCCTCAAAATCAATAGAAGGTAAGGAAGGCAGAGGAACCTGAAGGTGAGGGCATCAAATGATGGCACTGGTTGCCTGGACACAGCCAGGGCCCTGGGAATGCCACAGATCACAAGTCCAGCTGAGCTCAGCTTCTGCTACCAACACTCAGTGATGCTGGGATTAAAACTTCAGGAGCCCAAAGAGCAATAGGTGTGTTACTGTATAGCTTTGTGCATGACAGACATTCCCATCTGTTTCCCTACCCCAGACTCCTTGGATGGTGAGTTGGAGAGGGGCAGGAGATAGGAAACAGCTCTGAGGTAGGAAAGAGAGCCCATCTGCAATGGGACAAAAGGCAAATTTTGGCGTGTGTGTGTGTGTGTGTGTGTGTGTGTGTACACACAGACAGAGAGAGACTGACAGACAGAGAGAGACAGAGACATAGAGACAGATAGAGACAGAGGAGGTAGAGGAGGAGGAGATACGGTCCTGGCACAGTCTGACCACATCAGCAGAGCCCATGCCCCTGGAGGTCTAGTCACAATCCACTAGCCCTCCCACCCTGGCTTGAAGCACCATTAAAAGAAGGCATTTGCCGACCCCACTACAGTCTTCTCCCCAGAGAGATTGAGCGGGGCCACACCCCTCGTCCTCTTGCCCCAGGCAAGAGAAGAAGATGATGGTGCTGACTGCCATCACTGCTGATTCCAAGAAAATTCTAGTTAAGGAGCATGGGGCAGGCTCCACATCTGTTCCAGATGTGTCTCCAAGGCAGAGGGCAGGACCAGACACTCAAAAGATACTCAGTGAACAAGTGTGCCCTCCAGAGGCCACAGGCGTGTGATGGAATTACAACACGTGTGGCAAGTCTGCAGAAGGGAATGGAAACACCACCACACAGAGGCCACACTGAGTCCCCCTGGCCCTGAGACTTACACGAGCTCTTCTTGGATGTACAGGCAAGTGTCTGAGGCCAGAGGAGCCAACGCCATGCAACACAGCAAGAGAGAAACAGGCTCTCTGTCTCTTCAAGCCAGCGCTGGAGACGGAGCGCAGAGAGCGGGGCACTGCAAGGTGCATGTCCGTGCGTGCCCAGACATGTGCACACGCATGTGAGAGGCGAGAGGTTGACCTCAGTGCTTCTCTTAATTGTTCTCCATTTTATTTTTCAAGACAAGGTCTCCCACTAAGCCTGGGGCTCCCTGGTTCTGCAAGACTGTCTGGCTAGGAGCCCAGGGATCCTCCTGCCTCTACTTCCCAGCAATCGGGTTACAGGCAGGTACTATCACATATGACTTTTTACACAAATGCAGGTCTTTACACAAATCCAAATCCAAGTCTTCAGGCCTGCATGCCAAGCACTTTACCAACTGAGCCACCTTCCCAGTCCTCAGAGGCCACCCCACCGCAATCTAAGAGTGAAGCAGGAACAAGACTGAGAGTACAGCTTTCCGTGATCCCTCGGGCTGGAGGAAGGTGTTGGCGGCTGCTCATTCCCCCCACTTCTCTTGTCCCGTCAGCCTGTGAGTTGGTGGGGTCCAGGAAGGTGGGTAGGAGAAGCCTTCTCAGGCAAGGTATTGAGCTCAGGACTTTCAGGTCCTTGCTGTCTCTTGAGTTGAAGCTGAGTAAGAAGCTACTGGAGCTAGGGAAAGCAGAAGGCACGCTCAGTGCAGAAAGGAGAGCTCAAGTGGCTTAAGGCAGACCTGTGCTTCTGAAAGAGCACAAACAGTGGGTACAGAACAGTCTCAGTGCTATTCTCAACACAGACACTGGGAGCTGAAGGTAGCCTGTCCACCCTAGATGCCTCTGAAGTGAGGACAATGGGGCAGAGCTGACGCGCACGCTTCTTCCTGTTTGTCTAGAACCTACAGCGGAAGCTAGCATTAAGGGTCCACTTCACCAGCTCTCACAGCTTTGAGGAAGTTTTCAGGCCAGCCCTGGAGAGACTTGCAAATCAGTTTCCGTGGAAGCACCTGAATAGCTGCTGATTATACGCCAATTACTGCTTCAGGAGCCATTTACTCAACTAGGGCTGCAGAGAGGGAGAGGATGGTGATGGACAGCGAGGATGCAGTTACCATCATGGTTGTCGTCATCATCATCACCACCATTTTATTACTTAGCCTGTGTGTGTGTGAAGTACACATCTATGTGGGTGCAAGTGGAGGCCAGGGGTTGACATCAGGAGCCTTCCTGTGCTGCACTCCACCTACTTTCTTTTGAAGCAGGGTTTCTTACTGAACTCAAATCTCACCGACTCAGAAGCACGGCTGGCCAAGGAACCCCAGAGATGCCCCCATCTCTGCCTCCCCAGATTTGGGGTTACTGGTGTTCCCAACCATGCCTGGCTTTGCACATGGGTGTGCTAAGATGTAGATAACGTCTTCATTCTTTTCCCACAGAGCCACTGTTCCAGGCCCTATTCATCATCATCATCATTTAGCTTGGAAAAACCATGCTATATACAGTGGCCATCAGCTCTTGTCACCCCTCCAGCCATCATCACTGTGAGTTCAAGCAGTGTGCCCTGGGGCTCCCTGGAAGAGGGGTAGAGTAGATGTCGTTGGATGGCTGACAGGCTGGAGAATGGAGTGTCTCCTTCTGGGCTTTAAGAATAGATTCCTGTTCAAATTCAACAACAGGACTCGTTTCTCATTCAACAAACACTGAGGGGCATTTGGTGTGATGGGCGTGTCCCTCATCTCCCCCACTCCACTGCAGGGCAGTGGCCCTTGCTCTCTGAGTGTCACTTATCTGGGGCCATCAGCGTTGCTCCCTGGCAGGCTCTGAGAGGGGATTTCTGCTTGGGTTTATGAAACTCCAGCCGCCTGGGCAGATGGCAGCCTCTACCACTTGCCTATCCGCTCTTGGCTCGGATACATATCCATTGTCCTTCCGAGGGCTCAGTGAGTGATGGAAGAGCTTTGATGGGTTTGCAGGGCCTCAAATGTAGGACTTCAAGGTGTGTGACACAAAATCCGAGTAATCCAGACCTTTCACATGCCCAGGGATTGGCAAAGGATAGGCATAGTTCATTCTAGAAGGTTCTGATCATGTCATTTATCATTGTATGACTACACTATCTCAGGGGTGGCCAAATGAAAGCCTACTTCCTTTCAGCTCCTAGACACCTGTCTGTTCACAATCACCTCGGGAAGCTGGCAGCATCATTCTGCCCATTAAATGGGCAGAACTACCCTTCCCAATGACAACCAGGTGACATGTCCTGGGTTTGTCCCCAAACACCTCTCCAATGCCACCTGCTAAAACGTATCTGTCTCATATCCTAGTCCTCCATGGCTATAATTCTGCCTGACAGTGAGTTGTTCAGACATACCAACCCTCACCATCACAAACACCACGTTCATGCCGAGGTGTGCCACTGGTGTCTGTAACATCCCGGAGGACAGAAGCTCCCAGGTAACACAGCCACTGATGTCCCTCAACCTTGGCACACTGCAGCCAGTCTATGCCACCAGCAGGCCAGGCCAGTCCCTTACAGAAAACCCCATTCTACAGGCGGCCTGATGCACTCCTTTCTCTCAGCGGAACAGGGAACAAGAAGGCACATACCTTTAGATGTCTTCTAAACTGCTTTAACCATTCCCTCCTGCTTGGGTTGTGGAAAAGGTCTATTTTTAGTTTGAGTACCAGGTACCAATTCCAGGCAGCTGGTTTACACCACAGCTTCTAATTACAAGCCCCCTAGTTTTCTGTTTCCAGTGAGCTGCCTTGGCTTGCTCTGAACATGTGGAGGGCTCTACAGCTGGGGGCAGGATGCCTGATCTGGTCTCTCCCTCAACCTAACTTCCAAGTGAAATGTCAGCAAATGAAAGGGACAAAAAATTCCCTTTGAACGCTGAAGCTGGAGCTAGAGTCAGGGGTGGAAGTGCCTTTGATGATGGGTTTTGTCATTTCGATCCATGGGAAGGATGCAGCTGCCCCTCTGATGCTCAGGAAGGGACCTGAGCTGGTCCTGCTGTCTGCTGACAGGGGTCTGGCTCTGAATGTCATTACCACAGCTGCTGTGTCTGCCAATCTCACTTCACTGCCTTCGGCTGGACAGAGAACAGCAATGCCAAAAGATGCAAAAGCTCATCTGCTGTCCTTTGACAACTTTGCGCATTCAGATGCTGGCTGTCAAGATGGTAGACACCAAGACGGTAGATGTCAACATGGTGGCTATCAGGACACTGAGTGGGGGCAAAGGAGTAGGGGATATTCTGCAGGTCATGCTTTGCCACATGCACATCCCAGCTCTAGGCATGCAGCAGGGAAACAGTCGTTTGGGAAGGGGTAGGCATCGAAGGTGCTCAGAAGACAGTCTTGATCGAGTGTGTCAGGATTTCTGTGAGTGGGATTTGGGGGACAGTTTAAAATAAAGACAGGATTTAGGAAGACAGTGTATTTAGGAAGGTCAGTGACAGAGTATTTACTTAGCAAGGGTGAAGTCCTGCACTGAAAGAAAAAGCGTGGCTTTGCAGAAAGCTCAGCTGTAAACAGCATTTTATATACCAACAACTTTGGATTTTTAAAAGGAAAACATGCCTCTAACGTGACTATGGACTAGCTCCCTTGGGAAGCAAGGGCCCCATTAGGTGGCAGACTCTCATGAAAGAGTGAGGTGCAAATTCTGGGATTTCACAGAAAGAAATCATTAAGGCTGGAGGGTGTAAAGGGAGCCAGGGAGGGGAATGTAAGGGAGGTGCTGACACACCTGCACATGATGCTTGCCCTACGTGGGCAGGCTGTGGTCCTCAAGGTCACACTGAGGGTCGATGACACAGGAACGCTAAAGGAACTGTTTTGTGGTGGGTGTGTGTGTGGAGAGGGCAAGGTTCATGGACAAGCAAAGTGGCAGCAAAGTCTTTACAGACAAGCACGCAGAGGGAAGACACACGGAGGTGTGTGTGGAATCGGGTGGCAGATGGCCAAGGGCAGAAACACCAAATGGTGGAAGTGTGCATGGTGACCTTGCTCTCAGCCTTGTCTGACCCCCTCTCCTAGCTTTGCAGACCCCTAGCTGCTGAACCCCATGAACTCCAGCTGCTGAAGAGGCAGCAGGAGCCAGTACCTTACACTGTCACTCTGAAAAGCATTCATAGTAGTTAACCTGTACCCACTCATATGTGTGAACTTGAGCCTTTTCCTTAAAAAAAACAAAACAAAAAAACAAAAACAAAAACAAAAACAAAACACTTTAATTACATTTTAAGTGTGCGTGTATGTGTGTGTGTGTGTGTGTGTGTGTGTGAGAGAGAGAGAGAGAGAGAGAGAGAGGATAACTCTCAGAAAACTGTTTTCTCCCTTTTCTCCTTTCAACTTTGGGTCCTGGGGATCCAACTCAGATTAACAGTCTTGGCAGCAAGCACATTTACCTGCGGAGCCATATCAGTAATCTACAATCTGTGTGTGTATCTATGCTATTTCTTCTCATGGAACCTCTCTGATACTTTGTTCCTCCGAACAGCAAATCAGGAGGGTGGCTCTTCTCCAAGCACAGCCAAGCACCTATGGCTGCTGTCCTGGTGGAGACGGGGGAGGACTCCGTGGGGATGGCTGGGTACTGAGGGGCCCTAGGAGAGCTGCCTGGCAGGGAATGCATATAGCTCATCCTGCTTGCTGGGCCATGGATGACACATGCCTGGAGAGGGCCTACAGCTGGGTCTAGCCCAGGCTGTTGCCCTATTTCAGGAAATATATTTGCTTTTGCTTCCATGTCCTGGGTCCTCAGAGCCTCGCTATGCTCACAGTTGTCTGAGGAGAAAGAGTTGCTTGGACCATCTCCAGATGTTCTTGCAATGTTTATGAGACCAGAGAAGTCCACTTGCGCAATTTATAGTAATGGCCATGCTTACAAGACCACATCACCTTATACCTCAGGTGTGGAGAACGCCAAGGGCAGGAAAAGAGAACGCCAAGGGCAGGAAAAGTCTACTGGGAAGGACTTCCAGGGCAGATGTGTAATATACCTTTCCCATCAGGGGACACAAGCAGAGAGCTGTGCCCTGGGCTGGATGGTACGAAAAGGATTGGTCCTGGAGCTCCTGGTAGTACTGTTACCTCCCCAGGGGCCTCAGGTCCACCTGTCCTCTGACTTAACTGTCATCCTAAAGATGTATAGAAATGAGAGGGCCCAGCAAGAAAGGCATATAACAGAGCTTAGCAAACCCAGAAAGGGCTATGAACTAGTGTCTGGGCAGAGTCTGCTGGCCCCACAACAGTCTTGCAAGGATGGAGGGATGATGCCCCATCTCTGCCCTAAAGCGCTGTGAATACTTACTTACCTGTGTGGGGATTGGGGGACTAGAACCAGCCAACTGCCATCAATTCTCCATTAATGATAGACAGCAGGGCTGTGAGGTGTGGACAGGAGCCCGGAGGAGGCTGGCTACACTATCATCCCTTGTTCACTCTCCCATCCTCAGCCATGGGGATTAACGTGAATCTCTGTCCTCACCTGGGAGTGCCACTGAACTGGAGCAGGCAGCTTGAAGGGCACAGAAGCAGAGGGCCAGGGAGGACAGGGCCACTGGAGGTCCCTGGGCCCACGTCCTTATTCTGTCTCTGATGGCCTGTCTGAATTCAGCAAAGTTATTAATCCTCTCTGTGCAAAGAAATATGCCAGGGGGCTATCACCGGAAGGAAGCAGGCACCCCAGGCCTTGTAAAGGGTGTTTCATGCAGCAAATGCTCTCTGAAGACATGATGGGGCTTTGGGTGGTAGAAGGCTGCCCACAGCAATGCTGGGCTGGGGGTCTGTGTGCAATGAGTAAACCATGGCTGAGTCTGAGCTGCCATTCCTGCCTTGAGGCCTCATTTCCCTGCCTCTGTGAAGGTTCCTGGAGAACAGCTGGAAACTGCCGCAGGCAAGGAAGCCAAGTCACTTTCCCCCAAAACGCATTTGTGGCAGTGAGCTAGGCAAACACTCTAAACCCAGACACTGAATACATAGTGTTCTTTGGCGAGGAGGAGGGAGGGAGCAGGTGGAAGGATTGCTGCTAACCACATGACCCAAAAGACAGGGGTGGCCTTGGCTTAGCTGGGTGATGTCACTTGATCACAGAATCTTTCCAGAAGAGGGGACGTCGGGGGATGTAGGGGTGAGCAGGGGGAAGGCTCCAGTAGGCTGCCATCATATCTAAGGACAAAGAGAACCATAAACCAAGGAACACAGGAGGTCTTGGATGCTACAGGTCTGTGGATTTCAGCCACATAAGGCCCACGGCAGACTTGTGACCTCCAGAACGACATCTGTGCTGTGACATGTGACAAATTTGTGGCAGCGTGGTACAGCCAACGACAGGAAACCGAAACAGACTGTATTTCCTTCAGTTTCTCAAGCTAACTTCTGAGCTGTTTCCTCTGGCCCGCACGGCTAGAGCACCATTACATTTCCATCTCAGGCAGATACTTTCTAGAATGTTCCTACATTAGTCCCATGTGGGGCTTTGAGCCAGTGGAGACAGGATCTTAATGTGTGGATAGGATGACAGCATATGCCACTAGCCTTCCCAAGGTAATCTGTGGACTCCCAAACATACACGAGGAAGAGGCTGTGAGTGCCTCCATTTTATAGATGAGGAGACTGAGGCATGGAGTGACTGGGCAATGTGTTCATGGTCCTTGCAATTGCTTGCTTTGGTGGAAGGAACTGTGCTGAGAAGCAAGGAAGGAGTGTCCATGGCCTTCATCATTTCTCTCTGGCCCAGTGATGCCAAGTGCCATTTAAGGTGGCCCGCCTGCCCCACATGCTGGCTGTGGCACCCATGCAGGCAGGAGTGGAGGTAATTACAGTCCCTCCTGACAGTCAGCAGGCCTCTGCTAACCATGCCGTCTTTCTCCCTGAGCAGGAGGCTGTCAGTTTAGAGCCTGCTTTATGTTCCTAAACTTACTTGAGGAGCTTGAGGAGAACTTACAGGACCATGTCCTCCTAAGGGGAGCAGGATGAGTGAACCCCCAAACCCATGTACCCCTGAGCAGTGCCCCCCGTGGGTGGCGGTGAGTTGGACAGGCTCCTGATAGAGGAAAAGGAGGGTGAGACATAGGAGTCGGGGGAGGGGTGGCTGGAGCAGCATCCAGCACTCCTTGGCAGCCAACTGGCCCATGCCTGCCCTCCCTCCCTCTGCATCTCATGAGCTGGCTGATCACAATTCACGGCAACTTCTAATCCTGTAGAGCACTAGGGCACAAAGGGCCTGTTAAGAGGAGCCCCCAGAAAGGGGCCCAGGACACCTACACTCCTGGCCTCTCTTGCTGTCTCTCTTGGGTTCTGAGGTAGCCTCTGCCCATCTACAGAGCTAGTGTGGACATGGAAAGGAACTGGCCATACTGCCCATTGTGAGAGCCGGAACTGTCCCCATGGGACAGACAGGGCAGAGGCCCAACATGCGGTTCTTCTCTGGGCTCACAGGCCTATAGCACAAAGCCAGGTCAACAGCCCTCCCCCAAGATACTGTCTCTGCTGGGCTGACTTCTCCCCCCCCCAAGCTTCCTGACACTCTGCATCAAATCCCAGGCAGGGTAGGTGTGGACGTAGGTTGGGTCACAGCTAGACCCCTAGGATAAGCACACGCTACTGTGTCTAGGTCAGGTTAACATGTGCGGTTCGCCTCGCACCATCCAGGAGGTCCTCCATTGTCCCTGCTAGGGTGGTCTTGAATGGACCCGTGTTTGTGGCTACGCACCTGAGTTCCAACCCTGCATTGTTCACAAGTCCACGAATGTATGTGTGTGAGTGTGCACTCGTGTGCCCGTGTCTACATGGCAATGTCTGCATGTGTACACATGTGCACAAACATGCATTTATGACCTATTACTAGTGGGTGTGTGTGCACGGGTGGGTGTTCAGTGTATGTATGCAGGTACCATGTGTGCACACACCATGAGAGTATGTTGAGGTCATACACCGAGACACAGGGAATCCGGTCCCCTTACAGTGCAGAGGTGGTCATTCTTCACAGTTGACAGGAAACAACACAGTCTTTTCTTTGAGCCCTGACTCTGGGCTCCAGAGGTAAATGTTATGGCTTTATGGTCTCTGAGACAAGAATGCGTCCTTTGAAGATGGAGCCTTAGGAAAGCTGAGACTCCACTGTCTGACTAGGCCACAGTGAAGGGCGGAAAGTGCCACACTGCAGCTACTCCCTCAAAACACATTCATCCTCAACCTAGGCCATATTCTCTGACTTTCTTTTCAGTACAGGAATTGAACCTAGGGCCTCCCACATACAAGCCAGGTGATCTACCGCTGATATTTCAAACGTTCTCATCCACTTTATTTTCAAACGTTGGTTACAAACCATTTATCCACTGTGGCAGTTTGAAACCCTTTGCTCCACACTCGGGGACCTCCGCCATGCATCTAACAAGCAGCTGCAGCTGTCCCTTCTCAAGGGTGGGGAGCATGTTCCACTGACTAGTTTGGGGTCCTGTCACCGAGGACTTTTCCATTTTGACTAAGCCCTCAGGCCTGGTGGCCATAAGTTCTGCAGTCTGGAGCGAGAGCAGAGCTAACACAAATGCCTTCTTTCTTCCTCATGTTCCATCAAGAGTCATTCTTACTGCACATCTGAGCAAATGATTTTTTTCATGTCCTTATTAGGTCGAGAACTTTCAACTTCTCACTACAAGACGTACTTTCCAGCCTCTCTATGCTGTATCTGAATGCCAGCACCACTCCCTCCGCACTTTGGGGCTGACCTTAAACTGAGTTGCCCAAGACCTAAGGCAGGGAGCCGCGGATGGGTGGGCGGTACATACTTCATGGCTACCCGCACAAAGGATCGCATCCTGTCTCAGGAAAGAGGGGGTGGTGGTGCCAAGACTTCATCGCAGGTCTCAGAACAGCACAGAAGTTAAGGCCTATGAATTACTGCTGCAATTTTCTATTTAATATTTTTGGAACATGGTTGAATGTGGGTAACTCAAACTGCCAAAAAGTGAAATGGAAGATAAGGGGAGGACAATTTCATTTTGTGTCACCTTCCTTTCTAGGCTCTCAGGAGACAGGTCTCCTGGCACGTTAATTTCCAAGAATAAAGTGAGATGTGATCTCAGACACCTGGAGAATTTCATGGGGACAAAGGCCAGGAGGGAAACGCAGGGGCTGGCCAGGGGCTGGCACTTACACTCAGACCTGGATGTGGAAGCAGCAAAGTGAGGCAAAAACGAGCAAGTGTCAGGAAGGGGGAGGGACATGGATGGACCGGTGGGCGGGGGAGGGGAGTGGAACATGAGGAAGGTGGCTGGTTTGCGATGGTCTCTACCACCCAAGGGTGGAAGCTACCTTGACGTAGCTCCTGGAGGAGATTCTACCCTCCTCAAAGGCTTCTTCTCTCCCCTTTCACGAGAATCTAAGTTCTCTATGTTAACACCTTCAATGGAGTACATCCGTTTTTTCTCCCTTGGAACACTTGAAAATACACCTGGTCTGATATATTCTGTTATTAAGGCCAACTCCCTGAAGACTGAGCCCATCTTGTGGAGGGCGATTGACATTATCAGTCATCTGGTTCAGAAACCAAAAGGCGATGGCTGGCTGTACTGAGCTGAGAATGGCACATTGGTTCATCAGCTACGCAACGAACCGCCCCTTCCTGACCATGCTATCTAAACAAATGTAATGCCTATTTACTTGTTTGTCTGTTTATCATCTGTCTCTCTGTCTAAGGTGTTCTCTTTCCTGCCTAACACAGAGATGGCGCTCCATAAAAGGTGCTGCCAGGGCCAGGGAGGGACAGCTCCCATATGCTGGGTACCTAGCATGCACGGGTCCCACGATTGCTAATCCCCAGTCCTCCCAGAAATCCTGCAAGGTGGTTATGCCCATTTTGGAGATGAGAAAGCAGAGGCTCATGGGGGTGAGTTAACAATTGACCTGGAGCTGGAGACTGGGATTCAGTGGCTCCCAACCATCCTGACCATGAAGCTTCCTCTCACAGAAGCCAGACAGCCCAAGCCAGGCTCTCCCAAGGTTGGCCTGGTGTGCCCCTCTGTTGTGCCACAGAGAAGGGCTGAGGGGTGTCAGCTGGCAGAGAGCTGGCTTGCGGGCCTTGGGGAAGGAAAGATTCTGGCTAAGCTGTTATTCACTGGAGGCTTCCAAGCTTGTTGTTTCTTAACATCCTAAGTCAGCACGCTGGAGCATGAACAGGGAGAGCGTGTGCCCCTCACACCCTCAGAGGCCGAGTCTCTCTATGTGTCTCCTAAGTGCTGAGAGAGAGAGGCCTGGCGTCACCAAGGCCCAGTGGCGCGGGACTGACCCTGCTCATTTCCCTTGTATCTAGGGGGACAACCTAGGAGTCAAACCAACCCGTGTTTCAGGCCTTTTCAGCTGGGGTTCTGGGACCCCAATGCAGTGACTTTGTCTGAGGACAGAGACTGTTTTGAGTTATGAATTAATGAGAACAGTGGATTCATGTGGGTTTTCTGGAAAGAGACCAAGAGATGCAGGTCACAGGCTTCATCTGCAGAGGCTTATGACTCGAGAGACAGAGGGAGGGGGAGAGAGAAAGAGAGAGAGAGGGAGAGAGAGAGAGAGAGAACATGAGAACATGTTGGATCTGGAATCCCCAGGGGATGGGCAGAAAAACCTCTCCTCCTCCAGGGAAGCTGTCCCTACCCCAGTCCACCTTCAGCTCTTAAGGTTTTTTTCGCAGACTCAGAGCTCTCAGGCTCACACCACACTGTCTTCCGGTTTCATTCCTTGCCTCCATTCTATCCACATTCAAGTTCCCACCTGGAACCAGATACCAGGCCAGAGTCCCACTGAGCAAACACAATCTGCTTGAAATTGGCCCTCAAGGGACCACTGTAAATACACAGCAGCTAACAGCTATGGAGGCGGCACTGTCCTGAATACTTTCCACATGCCACCCCATGGATCCTCAAAGCCAGGCCTTGCTGAAAGCGGAAGTGAACCATGAGCACAGAGGTGACCATGCCAGCACTCACTCAGACCTAGGTGGGTCCCCTAGAGAGGCATGAGTCGGGGAGAGATATGATCCAACTGTGCTTACAGCTCTGGCTTCAGCAAGGGAGGTATTGAGGTGGGAGAAAGACAAATTCGGGTGAACCCAGCCCAAACTGCCTGCCAGGGAGACTGCAGTGGAGGTGAGGGAAGCCATGTTCAAGGCCAGGCTTGAGCTTCCACATAGAGCGGAACATACAGTCTAGCAAGGGAGGGTTCACAGGGGATTTCCTATGACATCTGGGGAGACTGGCTGCTGGGGGAGGGGGAAGATGGAGTGGGGCTGGTCCAGGTGAAGAAATGTCACGTGTGCTGCAGGGGAAAAAGACGGAGACACGGCACACGCACTCGGGATGGTGGCCAGCATTCACTCACCCAGCACACGCGGTGGGCCTGCGTGCTCTGCACCCGTGGATCCAACCACCCCTGGAGCAAACTGCATCAGTGCTGGACACAGTGAGGTGCTTCCTCCTTATTCATTAATCCCTGAGTGGTGCACAAAAATCACCATTCGTGGAATATTTACATCATACTCAGTGTTAACTGGTAATCTAGACACTACAGAAGGACGCGTGCAGGTTCTACGCAAATGCAACTAAATTTCATACGGGGGATGTGTAGTTTAGTATCTGAGGTGGTTGTAGACGCTCTCCCCAACCCTGTCATATTAAAGGGACAACTGTATGTTGGGTCCAGCTGTCTTATTTGAGGTGCAGAAGACACAGAAGGAAACAGGAGAGACAAAAGTTTTGGCCCTGGTGAGTATGAAGGGACAATGGCCTAAGGAGGACCAGCTGATAAGAACGGAGCAAGGAGGGCGGAGGCCTACTGTCTTTGTTATCATCCCAACGTGGCGGAGGGACCCAGGAAGCCAGGAGGTCATTGGGACAATCATTCTGCTGTCTCTCCAGGTACCTCAGGGCCAGGCTACTTCCAAAAGGTAGTACCCCAGAGCTGGGGGTGCTAGCGGGGGCTTGGCACGCAGTACAAGGGAGGTGCAGGTTTCTACCAGCTCTGAACTGTGTCCACCCACCTGGGATCCATTATCGATTCTTGTGACCTACTGTCTCTCCTTGGAGGAACACTGAAATTGTACTGTCAGAGCTAGCCTCACTAAGATGAATAGCAGGGACGAGTTAATGCTTCCAACGTGCTTTAAGACATTGTGCAGGGCAGAGAGGAACTGGGCAAGGGGCCCAGGGAACAGGGAGAGACATCTGCCCCAGTGGCTGGGAGCCCTTCAATCACTGGGGCAAACTGCTGTCTGCTTTCTGCAGCTTCCCAGGGAGCAGAAGGACCCCCTGAGCCAGTAATCCAAACATCTACATCTTCCTGTTGAAGCCTGGAGCTGGGCCCAGGACACAGCCCTATACCTCAGTTTCCACACCTACAGATTCGGGCTGTTTTGAAAGATAAAGCAGAACAGCCCCGGACACAGCTCTGTAAGCACTGTTAGGTACTGTTATTACTTACTAAGCTTCTAGAATGTGCTGGCCTTAACTGAAGCCTGTGATAAAAAACTGCAAGAGTGAGGTCAACACCTGAGATAGAGACACTCCCTCCACCAGCAGTCTTTGAAAATGGAATTCTGCACTTTCTAAGACCACAGGTCAAAAGAATAAAAGATGGTTTCCAGGGCCAGTCACGGTGATAAAGGCCTTTTGTAACAGCAGAGGCAGGCAGATCTCTTAGTCTGAGGCCAGTCTGGACTACACAGAAAGTTCCAGGCCATCCGGGAGTACACAGAGAGACCACGCTTTTTAAAGCTGGTTTCTAGAATCCACGGTGACTCTGGTGGCCCCATGACAAGGTCTCTGGAACAGTACACACACCTGTGAGTTGTGCCACTGGCTCGATGAACAAGAACCCCTTAGTCCATTCTGACCTCTTATCAGGGTGAACTGGGCTTGCTATGCCAGGGTCACCATGCCTTCTGTCACACATGGTGTAGGGAGTATGGGGTTCCACAGCCCTGACCCACTAGAACCAAATATACTGATGATGCAAGTCCTGGCTCCCACATCCAGGGTTGGACCTACAGGCGCCTCACTGGCAGCTCAGCGACCTATTCCTAACACTGTGGTGTTAATTAGCTTCTTTTGGACTCTTGTGAGAGATCCTGCAGGGCCGTCACTGCCCAGGACTCCTCAGGCTTGTGAGGAATGCAAACTCCTATTCCCAGGCCAATGTTCCCACTGGTGTGCCTCATTCTGGGCTTGCAGGGAGCAGGGGGTTTGGATCTAAATCCCCGTGCTTGCTTATTCCTTCCTTTCTTTTTCCTTCTTCCTTCCTTCCTCCCTCCCTTCTTCCTTCCTTCCTTCTTTCCCAGGTCTTCAATACTGATAGAATGAGACATGTCTTACTACACATATAGTTTTTTTCAGCACATCCAAGGACTGACTCCATCTCTTTTGCAGAGAGGAGCATGTTAGAAGGAGCAGGGGCTTTCCAAGCAGGAAAATAAGGCTATAGATTCAGCTTTATCATTTACCAGCAGGTTAAGCTTGGAGCAGTTTCAGGATTCCTGAGCCCCAGTTTCTCCATTTGTGTCAAATAAGTAGTCAGGAGGAGGAATGAGACCCTGGGTGTTACATGTACAGGGCCTGACCTGGGCGGGCATCTTATGATTTGTCTATGGCATCCCTTTCAAGCCTTACAGCTGTTGATACTGCATCCCTTTGCTGTATCATTTTCCTGAAATCCTGCTGCAGGGCATGAAAAGCATCCCTTCTTTAGGAAGAGCATAAAGCTGGTTGCTAGGTGAGCCATAAAAACATCCTACGAGGTGCCAGGCAGTGAACTACCTGCTTCCCTACCTTACTCTCACCCAGCCTTCTCCATTGCCAAGTGAGCCAACCACTAGTGCAAACTGGATTTTCCTTGTTCATTCAAAAGCTTGGCACAAAAGTGTTCCCTTTCAGACTTCGGAATGGTTGCAGATTTAAAATGATAAATCTCGGGAATACAAACTAAGTCTAAACATGGGATCGATTTGTTTGACATACACCTTAAACACATGGGCTGAAAGTAATTTCAGACACTTATAAAAATGATCTTGTGTACAGCACAAAGTTTTTTAGTGTGGGATTTTTCATGCCTACATTTGGGATTTCAGGGTGTCTAATTTGTACCACCTCTGGCTCTCCTTCATGTAGGTTCTGGGCATCGAACTTGGATCCTCCAAGTTCTTCACTGGCAAAACCATCGCCTTAGCCCTCTATCATTAATTTTAAACAAAACTTCCTGTTGCATCCCCCTCCAATGTACTGCTATCTTACTTCCCCTGAAGTGTTAAAATTTAGTTAGAAGAATGAAACATTAACTTATACTCTTATCTATATCTATATATCTATATCTATATCTATATATATCTATATATATATATATATATATCTATATATATAGTAGGTAGGCAGAGGATGAAAAAACCCAACATCTTAGTCCGAATCTGCTTAACCTGGCATTTCTAGAGTGGAGTCACAAATTATAGACAGCAGGACAAAAAGTTGTGTAGTTCTATGGGGACAGCTGTAAGCAACACGGGAGGGTCACAACTTTAAACGCAGGCAGACTATTCCACAATGGGAGCCTGCGAGGAGAACCGGGAGGACACCACAGAGGCAACATTACGAGCCCCTGGGGGCAGCTGAGCTCATCACTTTGGAAACCGGGAGGCATCACTTCCTGACTCCAACAGGAGAGCTTTCTAGGTCACTGCTGCTTTGAGGGAAGAGCTAAGGAGCTTGGCCTCAGCCACTGAGTTCCAAATGGAAGCAAATGGAGGGGTTCCTGCTGCTCTGCTTATGTCACAGAAAGAAACTGAGGCCCAAGGCAGTGAACTGGTTTGTGAAAGTCCCAAAATGGGAGTCATATGTTCTTGATCATCCATTACTCCAAATTCCCCTGATGCCATGTGTTCTCGGGGATTCGATGACTGAGACCAGCACAAAGACAGAACGCAAGCCACATACACTGGAAACTGTAAGTGCCACAGTAGAAAAGAAAATGAAGCAGGAACTGATGCAAATCACTTATTGACTCCATGTATCCAAAATACTATCCTTTATCATGAGTAAACAAAATTTAACGAACATTAACGGAAGACTGATTTTTCTCTCTGAGTATGATACTTTGAGAACAGTGTTCATGGCATACCAAGGGCATACAGCTCGGCTGAGATTGGCGACATTTTACAGTCCCAGGTGGCTCGGAGGCCATTTTGGCCAGCACTGGTCTACATGGATGGTCCTTGACTCATGTGAGCACACAGTCTGTTCAGAGCACAAACTTCCAGACCTTGCCCAGAGTCTACTCACTGGATCTAGGGTAAGGCTTGGGAGTCTGCTCACTGGCATTCCAGAGGCCTCTGAGGCAGCCATTTTGGATCTAGCAAGCTCAGAAAATGCAACCTTGTCACTGATGTCATGCATTGTGTTTAACAGAGATTAGAGGATAGGCATTGAGGATGAATCCCCAATTCACACCTGGTAGAAAAATCCTGATCTTAGTAGGCCAAGTCTGAGTTAAAGACAGTTTGATCACGCTCAGCTGAATTACTTTCCAGTAATAAAGAATAAATACAGAGGTCTTCCCCAGCAAACAGGACTCCCTTTAGAGAACAGATAAGTCTTCCTGATTAAGTGCAAGGGCTATTCATCCACACACTCAGTGTTCAACTCTCAAAAATGCAGCTTATTGTCTCTAAACGAAACTAGCTTTCAATCATGCCTGCAATACCAATTGCCATTCAAAGGGCTTGGTGGGAACTCTGCCTTTGCTGGACAGACTAACTGTAGGAGGCCTTCACCAAGGAGCTTTAATTAAACGCCCTCTGTATGCAAGACACAGCCCTGGGTAGCTTCAAAATTACAGGGGTGAGAACCAGGGAAGAATGTTTACCTCCGCTGCTAAGGCAAGAGAGAGGGCTAATGAGGCCAGACTCTCCAAGAGCCAGACACTCACAAGACATTCCATCCACAGACAACCTCCAAGCCTCACCAGCTGTCACGGTGTCCCTCAGGCTGGTCAAGCAGTCACACGAAAAAACGACTGTAATTCGTCCACACCATTGTGTCAGTCCTGGGGCACACACAGGTATGTAGCCTTCTAACAAGACCTGGGGCAGTGCTGGCTTCAGCAGCTCTCACACTGGATTTGGAACGACATAGAGAAGATTAGCATGGATGACAGGCAAATTTGTAAAGTGATCCATATTAAAAAAAAAAAAAAAAGTCCTGAAGCAAATACAGAAAAATGTTCCATTTGCTAATTCAGGAAGACAGAGTGTTTGATCATTTCTTGAATCTATAGAAAATGTCCAGATATTTTCTATTTGGAGGAGAAAAAAAAATTAGGTAGCACGGGTGAGAGCCCAGGGGAAGGTTTGGGAAGATCTGCCCAAGCCTA